>NC_135719.1:2583162-2888203 GCF_964656455.1 Halichoerus grypus
TCCTCCTCCTCCTTCCTCCTCCTCCTTCTTCTTCCTCTCCTTCATTTTCAAAGAACCAGTTCTTTTCTGTTTCCTGATGCTTTCATATTAAATTTGTTATCATAGATTCTTTCTTCCTACTTTCCTCGGGTTTATTTTGATGTTTTTTAATAACATTTTGAGGTGAATGTTTAGATCATATATTTATATTCTTTCTCGTTTAATAATAAAAGCCATAGAGGCCTTATGAATTTTATACTGAATAAAACTTTGAGCACACGTAGTAAGTTTTGATGCACAATTGCTCTGTCCTGCTGGTCCATGCAGTCTGTAATTGCTTTTCTTTTGCTTTCTGACCCAAGAATGGCTTGAGAGCATTTTTGAATTTAAAAGCAAATGGGATTTCTTTTTTTTTTTAAGATTTTATTTATTTATTTGAGAGAGAGAGAGAGCATGAGCAGGGTGAAGGGCAGAGGGAGAAGCAGGCTCCCCATTGAGCAGGGAGCCCAATGTGGGGCTTGATCCCAGGACTCCAGGATCATGACCTGAGCCGAAGGCAGACACTTAACCCACTGAACCACCCAGGCACCCTCAAATGGGATTTCTATTTCAACTATTTTTTAAAATTCTTAACTTAATGTCCATGAATGTGGTTTTTATAAATTCTGTTTCTTGAAAAGTATTGAGGTTTTCTTCCTGACGTAATACATCATCCATTCTTTATAAACTTTTCACAGGCACTTGAACATAAGGTATATTCCCTAGAGAGTAAAAATATGTTGTAAGATATTTACTGGTTATGTGTTTATTTTGCCTCGGCTTCAGAGAGTCAAATCAGCCATATTGCTCCACACAGGAGGTTTCATCATCCTTCCTTCCAGTCAGGATCCTTTTTTCTTTAAGCTGACCTGCTTGAATCTACTTGCTATCTCCCACACCCATCCCCCTCTTTCTCCACAGTTACTTCCTCTAATGCATCTGCTAATGTTTTTTGAAATGATAAATTGCTGCAAACTATTATGTTACTTTGTGTCTGTGTGTCTTAAGTCTATATAAATCTTCTTATGCTAGGGATCTAACTTCAGTTCCTACCGTTTTCCCTTCAACACTATCTTTTAAGATCTATTCATATTGTGTTTTTTTCTATTACATCTACCTGCTGTAGGGTGCATCTGCCATACTGTACATTTCTTTTCATTTTATTTCATATTCGGTCTTTATGTGTCCCAGCTCCATACTTTCACAAACACCACTGTGATTTCTAAGGCTTACCAATAGATAAACCCAACCTCACAGGAGCCCTCTCCACATCCAGCGGGGGGAGAACTTCTGGAGAGCAGGGCTTCTCAGTCTAGTAACCACTGCCATTTGGGGCTGGATAGTTAGTGCTTGGTTGTGCGGGGCTGTCCTGGGCGATGTAGGATGTTGAGGTGCATCCCTGGTCTCTCCCCACCAGAAGCCAGCAGCATCCTCCTAATCATGACACCAGAATAAATCTCCAGACGTTGCTAGATGTCTCCTAGGGGACAAAACCGCTCTAGGTCAGCCCACTGCTCTAGGGCACGCATTCAGGAAGGTGATTGGTGGGTTATTGCAGCAGCAGAACTTCAAGAAGGTGGCCAAATTGCTCCCCCCAGCAGGGAGGGGTTCTTGTTCTTAGCATTTCTGCTAACAAAAGATAGCATTCAACTTTCTTGTGGGACGAATCTGGTAGCTGTGAGGTGCAACCTCTTTGACTAATAACCTTACCAGCGATCCTGAACATCGCTTCATAGACTAGCTGCATTTCCAGTCCCGGTCTGTCTGTGAAATGTCTTGTCATATTCTTTGCCCACTTTCCTAACTGTGTATCTTGCACTTGTCTCTCAAGGTAAATACATCCTCCCAGTCAGCTCTCTGTTAACTTTATCTGGGGTGTCCTTTATTAAGCAGAAATCCTCAATTTTGATGGAGTCATATATAAAATTTTGCCTTATTGAAGTTTCATGGTTTTGGAAGCTTAAAAAGACCTTTGCCATTTAAAGGTTGAAGAAATTCAGTCTCTATAGTTTGTATTAATCCATGTCCATTTGAAATTTGCAGATATCATGTGATAGGAATTCAAACTTATTTTCCTTCATTAAGCGAACCATTTCCCCCCCAGCAATAGTTGTTTGAACAATCTAGCTTCTTCTAAATGTGTGTGGCCAATATCTCCTCCCAGTCTGTAACATCTTTTCATTTTTTGTAAGATTAAGATTTTAAGACAGCCAAATTCAGCAATCTTTTCTTTTATACTTAACCCTTCCTGTTCCTGTTCAAGAAATCTTTCCCAATTGCAAGGACAGAAAGATAGTCATCAATATTTTCTACTAATATTTTACCACCATCTTTTGACAGTTAAGCTTTTAATCCGTTTGGAATTGATTTTAGTTGCTCATGTAAAGTAGGCATACAACTTAATTCCCCCCGCCTCTTCCCCTCCATGGAAAATATGTTTTCCAGCTCAATTTATTAAGGGATCTTTACCCAGTGATTTATTATATTGCCTTTGTCATTTATCAAAGTCCCATAATGTGGGGGTTCGTTTCTGAGCTCGCTATTCTGTT
This sequence comes from Halichoerus grypus, assembly GCF_964656455.1. Classification (NCBI taxonomy): domain Eukaryota; kingdom Metazoa; phylum Chordata; class Mammalia; order Carnivora; family Phocidae; genus Halichoerus; species Halichoerus grypus. The sequence goes on from NC_135719.1 coordinate 2,585,730, forward strand.
CCACTGGGAAACTGATGTGCTCATCCCCATGTAATCACACACTGCTTTAGATACGCCAGCCGCACTGTCAGCCCTAATCTCTACTTAAGCAATCCTCCCCTTCTTCTTCTTTTTCAGACGTGTCTGGCTACTTAGAACTCATCTTGTTGAGTTCTATGAGAAACTCTATTAATTGGAGTTGTGTGAAATTTGTAGATTAAATAAAAATTCAACATGATTTTTACATGAAGTCTTCCAATCCATGAGCATGGGATATTTCTCTGTTTACATAGGTCTCCTTAATGTCTTTCAGTGAAACTTTATAATTGATATGTACACTTCCTTTACATAAACTTTGTTAGATTCATTCCTAAGTATTGTATGGTTTTGGTTGCTGCTCTAAGTACTGTTCTACATAAATCACATTTTCCATCTGTTGTTGCCATTGTATAGAGGTGCAATTACGTTTTCAATATTGATCTTGTACCTAACTACCTTGCAAGAGTCTCCTGATATTTCTAATAATTTATAGATGTTTTCTGAGTGACGTTCTATGTAGACAATTGTATTACCTCCTTTCTAATGCTGGATGTCTTTCTTTTCTTTTTCTTTTGGTTCTGTACTGTCTATGCCCGCCGTCATGATGTGGAAGAAAAAAGCAATAAAAGTGGGTATCTTTGTGTAATTTCCCATTTTAAAGGGAATGCTTTCATAATATTTTCTCATTTAGGATAATGCTTAATGTAGGTTCCTTGTTTGAGGTTTATTGTTATTTTGGAGAAAGAATGATGATACCCATCGTCATATTAAGGAAGTCCTCTTTTCTTAATTTACTAGTGTATTTTTTAATCACACATGAAGGATTTTGAATTTTATATGTGGAATTTTAAAAATTCCCTTTTTCATTCAAGCTTATTTAATTGTGTTATTTAAATCCTTGGTAAACTTACTTATTTTTTTCTTCTCTGTTTGATCCATCAGTTTCTGACTGAGTATACAAGTGCTGATGCTTCCATATCTCTCTATATTTCTACAGTTGTTACATACATTTTGAAACTATATTGTTAATTGGATATGTGCTTTTGCTTCAGGGTATAGTGTTTTTTTCCCCAGTATTTATTGTCCCTTTTTGTTCATTATGATGATTTTGACTATAATTATTTTTGTGTCATATTAAAGTTATTACCCTTGTTTTCTTTTGGTTCAGACTGGCATGAGATTTTTTTCCACATCTTATTGTTTTCAATCTTTTTCTATCTTTTCCAGCCTGCCTATTGAAGAAAACGTGATGTGGAATGCCATTGTTTTTTTTTAAATTCTGAGTATCTCTTATTTGAAATATTTATGGTAATCCATGGTCAATTAAAACTCTTTTCTGCCATCACACTGTCTTTTTATATTCTTTTTCTGCTTTCCATTGGTTTGAAAGTTACACATTGCTATCTTTCTGGTTCTTTCTCGTAATGTGTTAAAATTCATACTTATTTTTTCCCAGTCTATTTCTAAGGCTGGCCAATAGATAAATACTTTTCAAATATTTTAAATTTTTCAAATATTTCCATCAAATAAGAAAAAAATACTTTAGTGAGTGCTCATCTCCCTCTGGTTTCTCCCTTTTCTGCTTACTGCCCCACCTCAAATCCCAAGCCATAGTGTTCGCTTTAATTTTATTGATTAACTATTATAATTAACTTGGAGAGGTGGGATAACTATTTATCTGGACAGGAGTAAACTTACTCTTTCTTTACATATATCTCACAGGGTCTTGAATTTAGTTTTCCTTTTATTAATGTATTCCTTCCGATGAGCTTTCAAAGAGGGTGTAGGGGAAACTTTCTAAAGCTTTTTCCTGTCTAAAAATATCTTCATTTTGTCCTTACATTAAAAAGATATCTTGGTCTTATATATGATTCTAAGCTCTAAGTTACCATTATCGCACAACTGGAAATACTATTTCGTTGTCTTCTGGTATCTAACACTGTTACTGGTAAGTATGAAGTCAGTCTGGTTTTCTTCCTTTGTAGGTGATCTTCTGTTTCTCTCGTGAACCCTTCAGAATGTTGTTTGACTTTAACCTTCTTAAATTTCACTGTATTGTGAGTAGTTGTGAGGTAGCGTGTACACATGTCTGTGTGTGTGTGTGTGTGTGTGTTCTTATTCATTCTGGTATTCATGCTATAAGTCATTTCTTTTTTTATGTTCATTTTAAAAATTATTTCTAATAGGAAGTTTCCAATACACAAAATAGAGACAATATTACAGTGAAGTCCCATGTCCATCCCCGGTTTGAACAAATATCAATAAATAGCCAATTTTACCTCATTTATACTCTTCCTACTTTGCCCTCCCACCGCCATGTCATCTGACCCCAAGCATCATAACTTTGCATTCATAATAAATTCAGTATCTTTAAAACATTAAAAAAAATTTTTTTAAAGATTTTATTTATTTGAAAGAGAGAGAGAGCGTGAGTGGGAGAGAGAGAGAGAGCGAGTAGGGGGAGGGACAGAGGAAGAGGGAGAAGTAGGCTTCCAGCTGAACAGGGACCCCAAAGCAGGGCTCGATCCCAAGACTGCAGGATCATGACCTGAGCCGAAGACACTTCACCGACTGAGCCACTCAGGCACCCCATTTTTTTAAATTTTAAGTAGGCTCCACACCCAACGTGGGGTTTGAACTCACAACCCCAAGAGTTGGACGTTCCACCAACTGACCCAGCCAGGCGCCCCATAAATTCAGTATTTTTAAGTAAAAAGAGCTCATCTTTTTAACATACCTACCACACTATTATTACACTTAAAAATATTCCATTAATTCCTTAATATCCTTTAATATCTAATCTGTGTTAGATTTTTCTGACTAAATAATCAGAAAGATGTCTTTTAACACTTGCTCAAACTTGGATACAAACAAAATCAAAGCCTTACATTTGGCTGATAGAGTTCTTAAACATTTCTAAACCTGTAACTGTTCTCCCTTCCCTATTAGCTTTTTCAATGAAAGGGTGTTTTGTTTTTTTTTTCTAATTTTGAGAAATTCTTTTAAATATTTTTCAAGTATTCTCTCTTTTGCTTACATTTCCCCTCCTCTCTGTATTCTATTACGCTGATGTTGACATTTCTACAACATCCTCCATCTGTCAACTTTTCTCTTGCTTTTTCTGTTGTTCTACCCTTTGCTAATGCCTTTGAGAGTATCTTCACCTGTTCTAGGTACTAATTCATTCTTCAGCCTAAAGATTTTGCTATTCAGTTCATCCATTGTGTTCTTTATCCCGGTTCTTATACTTTTCATATCCAGTATTTGTAACTGATCCTTTTTTACACGCACATGTTTCCATTTCACGCTACCAAAACTCTCCATTAGTTAAGACTAATTTCTACATTTATTTTACACTCCTGCTTTTCTCTTCTCCATAAAACCTCAACAGTTTGTCGTCTTTCTGGTATGCAGATTGGTTCAGAGAGCTTGACATTTTCCTCCCTGAGTTCCTCCTATTTTCCTAAAAATAGCAGCTATGTTGGCAGATCGTGGGTGCCCAGGGGCAAAGCTCTCAGGCAGGAAAGTTTGGGTGATGGGTGAAGAGAGGAGAGTGCGAGTTTGGCCATGCTTTCATTCTAGCCCACCCTCTCTGTCACCTACCTTCCTGTCTCTGCCCTTTCCCACACTGAAATGCTCTATGGTTTCTCTCCCTTGGTTGCAATCATCTTGCTTTATGGGGTGCTGGGCTTGAGCTGCTGTTTTTCTCTCTCCCGGAGCAATGGCTTCCTCAGGGGTATGTCTGAGGTCCCCAAATTCTCCTTCAGGACAACCCTCTGCCTCTCAGCCCTCTTCTGTGTCTCTAGATACCCTTGCGCTCCCCATTGCCTCTTCCCTCCCCATGAGTCACCCCTGGGGATTTCCATAGGCTGTCAGTCCATCCACCTCCTTCTTCCTTTTATGGAGTAGATGAACCCACATCAATATAAAGTGGCCATCTTTGTCTTAGATAATAGCCTTTGTTTTAATTCCCCATTGCTATGGTTTCAAGTCTATTCCTTTTATGTTCATCTGTTTAAAATAATCCTGACATATCCTTGTATTTTACTTCCCCCTGCCTCTTTGTTTTGGGTGTCTTTCTTACAAAGTGCGTAGTTAGATATTTTTTCTATCATATCTGCAAGAAGTTGTCTTTTAGCTCTAACCCATGTAAAGTAGTTTCATAACTAAGATACACTGACTGTTTTGGAGCACATCATCTATTCTAATACTGACTTTTATTATCTGGGTCCATGTTGGTTTTTTTCCCAGGTGTGTTAAATATGGTTTCCATCTTCTTCTAGAAGAACTCTTCTTTGGTAGTGTTTTAAAAATTATATTTACTATCAATTTAAAATTTTTGAAAACACTTTCAGCTGACTTGTCTATATTTTGTGTTTCTCTTATTTAAGAATGGTGCTTGATCATGCTCCTGTTTTCCCTGCACCTCTCCTATCCCTCTGTCTTTGTTCATAGAACCTGAAGTTTTAAATTCTAATCATTACTAATAAGTTATAGTTCAAATGTGGCAGGTTCTGTATTTCAAGAATTATTTTGAAAACATATATTCATTCAGCATTACAATCTGCTTTGCTCCTATTTTGATTTATGCTCTATTGAACTAGCTTGAACTCTCACTATCACTTCTAGTTTATGATGACTTCCTTATTTATTCTTGAGCCCTTAATTTTGCTCCCTCCCTATAGATTCAAGGGCTTTTTGAAACAAACATACATACATGTTGTTTCTGAATTTTTGCATATTTGAGAATGTTTCTCAGTTTCTCTCACCCTCGCAAGGTGATCTTCTTGGGAAATAATGTCTGGATAGCATTCTTCTTCCTGCAAAATTCAGTAATTATCACTTTATTGACTTTCAGTGTTCTGTCAAGAAATAAATCTATAACTCTAATACAATATCAATCAAAATTCACAAAATTTGTCTTGACAAACAAACAAACAAACAAACAAAAAAAACACCTAACATTTGTGTGGACAAATGAATACAGAAGAAAAGTCAAGACTTTTCAATAAACTTTCTGAATCAAATGTATAATGAGGGGTTACTTGCCAATCCAAAATGAAGAGATGTTATAAATTTCTAAGAATTAAAAGACCACTGGCTCAAGAACAAGCATACAGATCATTGAAGCAGATTTAGTATAACATTTAACATAAAGCAAAGATGACATTACAAATAATGGGAGAAAAGATAAAATATTTAACTTATGGTATTTTGAGAACTTACTCATGGTGCAAGGAAAATTCATTTGTGCCCAAATTGATGGACACGTCTTATAATGTTTGAAAGCTAGTTTAGTGTAGAAAAACTAGAAATAAATATAATTGTGTAATATATAAATGTGCAGTGAAGGTGACGTAACTACAAGTAATCCCCATTATCAAACCTGACTATGTGCTAAGTGATTTTTCAGGAGCAAGAAGCATAATGATGAACGAGACAGTTTGTGATCCCTGTCCAGGCAGAGCTCACACTCTGTTCCATATTATTAAAATCTAAGAATAACCCCACAGGGAAAAATCACACAATATATGAAAATGCTCCGTGGTTAAGAGAAGGGAGGTGTTGGTGGCTGATGTGAATGATCATGCAAATTATTCCTATGAAATAGATTTACTGTAAGAATATGGGAAAAATATATTCTAGTTTCAATGAGATTCAATAGTGTTTTAATGGAAAGATGATATCTGAAATTAACATTCTCAGACATACGAGGAAGAACTACAATTATCCTGAGAGATGTTTCCTCACTCCTCCTAGTCTTTGACAGACCAAGAAGATAGAAATTTAAAAATAATACAGAGTATTTGGATATTGAAAATATGCAAACAAACTTAAATTTTAGTGATACACACAGAAATATGTGTCATAATATGATGAAGTATTAAGAGATTCAACTACTTGATATTTTGATATTCAACACATTAGGACAAAAATATATAAAATGATTTTATAAATCAATAAAAAATGTGGCACTTCAATTTAAGAACTAAGAAGCTAAAGAGGAGAGAAATACAAATAAATAAGGAAAAGCTACAAATTATGCAGTCTATTAATAACAGAAATTCATTTTATTAAAAAATGAAGTGGAATTTTAGCTATCAAATTGGCAAGTATCTTAAAACATAGTATGATTGATTGCTGGCAGGATTGTCATGGAAACAGAGCTCCCATAAACTTTTGGCATTGTAAGTTGATATATATTTTCTGGAAGCCTCTTTTGTATCAAGAGACTCAAAAACGTCCATGTTTTCTGACTCAATATTTCTAAGATTCCCCCCCCCACATAAAGTATGTGTGTGAAGATGTTCAGTGGGAGATTGTTTGTATGAAGAACACAGACACTTTCATTCATAGGACTAAGTCATGCACAACATTAAATCATGTTTCTGAAGATTATTTAATAACCCAGAAAAATCTTACATAATTTAAAGAAAATAAGCCACACTCCATGTGTAGTACATATGTATTTTGTGAAAACCATATGATGTGTAAGATAGATATACTCTTACAAAGTACTTATGTAGATTTTTATTGTATAGAAGAAAGTACCAATTGGAAACACGTCAAACTGTTAACGGTGGTCAACCATGGATGGTGGGATAAAGGATGCTTCTTTTCTTCTTAACACTTTATTTTTCAAATAGTCATCTGTGGACATATTCTACTCTAATAATTATTACAAAATGTTATTTTTAAAAGTGAGTCATCTGGTTTGATAGCATCTCTGACAGATGGTCTGTCAGCCTGAACACTTCCAGTGTGTAGGGGTCTCAACATTCCCCAGCTTACCCACTCCATTGTGTGACAGCTTTAATTATTAGAAAATGTCCCTTACATTGAGCCAAAATCTGTTTCTCTGTGGATTCTTTCCATTGGCCAGAAGTGCATCTTTTCTTCCATATGGTGAGTCCTCAGATATTCGAAGACAGCTGTCATGTCAGCCCCTTAGCTCCTTTAACCTTCCCTAGTAGGGACCACACCCAGCTCGTTGGCTTCCAGGCTGCAGAATTATGTGTTAGATAAGAAAAGCTTACTTATCAGAGTCAGTTCTGCTTTGCCAAAATGGAAGTCTCCAAGCCTGCCTGTGGCCATTTGTAGTCTTCACTCTACCTGTGATGACTTTTCTCAGACCCAAGCAGAGGGGGCAAGTCCTCACCTTGCCCCCACATCTGGAAGCCGGATCTGGGCTTCCTCCTTGCCATCAGAGTGCCATGTTGTGTCTTCGTCTTGTTCAAAGCCGAACCATAAGGCATTTGCCCTTGCTCTGCTATTCTCTTTGTACCTCTTTGTTACTTGTCTCTCTCAATTCCCTGTTTCTTTACATTGTTAGCCAGTGTCGTCTGCCTCTTCTCCCACCAAACCCCACACTCAGCGTGATCATTAGATATCTAGAAGTTTCTGAAGAACAAACCATTTCTTCCTTCTTCGTGATGCTTAACCTCAGAATAGCATTGTTTTTTCATTTCTTTTTACTTTCAAACTGCAATTACATTTTAATAATTAATTGTCAGAATAAGCAAAGTTGAAGCAGAATGCTCAAGGAAATAGGAAACACTGGGTAGTCACATAATGTTATGTTGTGAAATAAAACTCCTAAACTCAGTTCTGATGGGTTCGATCAGCCACAAAGGGTCACGTCTCCTTGTGCAAGAGAACAGTGCATGTTAAGTGCAGCCCCATGATGCTTCTAGCCGAGAAAGAGAAAAACAGTTTTCAGATTCTCAAGTGCAGCAAATGTGATTCTACTGGCTTCCTAAAGAGTCCACTTCTAGGGACCACCTGGGGATTAGTGAGGGTTTTCCAGAGAAATAGGACTAATAGAATGTGTATGTGTAGAAGGAGATGATTAGAAGGAATTGGCCACGTGATTAAAGAGGCTAGCATGTACCGGGGTCTACAAGGTGGGCTGTGAAGCCAGAGATGCAAGAGAGACAGTGGTGTAGCTCTGGTCTGAAGATCAGCGGGCTGGCGGTCCAGGAAAAGTCAATGTTTTATTTGCGTCTGCAGACAGAAGTTGATGTTCCAGTTCAAGTCCAAAGGTCTCTCCTGGAAAAAGTCTCTTTCTTAGGGGAGGGTCAGTCTTTTGTTCTGGTTACATCTTCAGTTGATTGGAGGAGGCCCACCCACATTATGGAGGGCACTGGACCACCAATTTAAATGTTAATTTCATCCAAAGATTCCTGCACAGAAACACCCAGAATAATGTTTGATTGAGTTTCTGGGCATCCTGTATTGATGCATAAAATCAGCTATCGCAGCCTGCTTATTGGAAACAATCTAAATACCCGTGAATAGGCATGAGCTAACGAACAATAATACCTGGTAGACTATTACGTAGCTACTAAAAATCACGAGTAAATGACACCCAAAACTGTCTGTGAAATAAGATTCCACAAAGAAGAGCAGAATAGAAATTCATTTGTCCACAAAGGTAGCCTACAACCCGCCAAAAATAAATGTGCATTATTAATAATGATTAGAACATCTAGAAAAAGATTGAGGGTGGTGGGATGAAGGTACCAAGTTGATGTCTCAGCCACATGTTCCTAATTTCTGCTATGCCCTGTGAAATTATCATTAAGTGGTCCCTTGAAAAACCGGTAGGGGCTTTTACTATAAGATTTGGTTGAAATCAATGGAATTCCCTTGCCTAAATTAGTAAGGAATTGTTTTTTCCTTCAAACATTCTTGTATTTCTGAAAAATAAGCATCAAATCAAATAGAGTCCTCTGCATATTGTCTTTTTATTCCTGGGTCCTATCGATCCCAGGAATAAAAAGAGCAAAGGTACAAGTCACTGGCGCAGCTGGCTTTCTGCTTCCAGAGAAGTCCCAAGCCTGATAATCAGACAGTATTCAAAACCAGTCAAGAGTTTCCAGAAACTCTCTCTCTTTGGTCACAGAAAGTGGCAGAGGGTCCATTCTGGAGAACAAGAAGTAACACAGGGTTGAAGCAAAGCTCATTGGCAACAACACAACTCCACTGGAGGCTATCAGGGCTCTTCTGCTATTTCATCTGCCCCGAGGGGAGAGGCGCGTGTTGAGTCAGGGCTGCGGCAGCACCCGATGGCTCTGTAAGAACAGAGTGTGGGACAGAACCAGCAGGGAGCCCTGAAACTGGTAAGAGCAGGAATCTGCCCCCCACCCCCACTGCCACCACCAGAGCCCTGTCCCAAAGGAGTACAGGACTAGGTTAGGGCTGTGCCACGTTCTCCAAGCCCATGAGAGCAAGAGCTGTGGAGGATGGGCCCAGCAGGAGCTGTGGCCACTGAGGGACACAGCCTTTGTGTCTCAGTAGGAAGCAACTGGGGAGAGACCCCTTGGCCCCTCTCTACTCCAGCCCCCCATCTCTTGGTGGTGCCTCCCACTGGTCGATCCACCAGAGGCCGGTGGACAAGGGAACCTGGATGATGAGTCTAGTAGGTCCAGCCACGAGGCACAAAACAGGCAGAGGATGACAGAGAAAGGCAGAGAACAGCCTCCAGCTTACGCGGGGGTGGGCAGGAGGACGAATAGAACATAATCAGCACGGTGTGTTCTTTGCTGAGATGCGTGGAAGAGGTAAAAGGTTTCTGCAGGGCTTCCCTTGACTTTTGGTAGATAATGACGCATTTCTGACGGTTCTCTCCAAAGTATAATCTAATCTGAACACCACCTGAGAGCCTCACAGCCTCAATCATGCGGAGGTCAGGCAGAGTTTAATGGCGTGCCTAGTCATCACCATGGCCCACTGAGACACCTGCGGGGTAGGCTGGCCCGGATGCGATATCATCTTGGAGAGCGTGATCCTTAACACGGACAGAAGCAAGGTAGGAGTGCCCAGGAAACGGCCATCTCTCTCCCAAATGGAGAGGAACCATGGTCTCTGGGGCAATGAATGCTTTGTGAGTCCACAGAGGAAAAGCCCTCTGGGTGTTTCTTATGCCCAAATGCAGTTTCCACGTTTTGGTTCTTGGCCATGTCCAGGAGGATGGAGCAATGGTCAGCCCTTGGGTCAAACATACAGTGAGGACAGGTACCCAAGGTTCTGAAGCTCCTTCAGTTTCAGAGACAGTGCTCGTAACTCAGGGAGGTGCCAATCCCATGTGTCATGTGTATGACCCCAAAGATGACACAAGCAAAAAGTATTTAAATGGGTTTTTATCCTCGCTGCCTTTATAGATTTTAATGATAACCCCATGAAGACTTCCGTGTTTCCAGAGGGAGACAGATCTGCAGAGGGACCTCGTACTCATGTCTCTCTGGGTTGGGTATGAGGCTCGTTGGTGCAGAGCAATCCCAGGAAGGGCTGTGTCTCAGGGTCATCAGGTCCATATCAGACAGGAGCTACAAGTCCACTGTCAGGAGAGGCCTTCTGTGTCCTCAGCCTGCCCCTCTCTACCACCTGTGCTCTCCTGCTCCCCTTCTTTAGGCGTGTCTTATTGGACTTCCTGCTCCTACAATTCTTTTTGCTTGCCTTTGACTAGAATTATTGTGGTGAATAATTTTCTTCAGATTCTCTGTCATCAATCCAGTCTGCGTGAGCTGGACATCTGTGTGTTCACCAAGCTTGTGCTCCGTCTTCTGTTCCATTCACTTCTCATTGCAGCCCACTGTCTTTCTCCAGGCACTTTGAGCTCCATCCCCAATATCCACCCAAACATCCCCCTTCGTGCCTTCTTTCCCTCACTGATCTTTATTTGTCCAATGGTTCTGGGCTGACCAGTTCTGACACAGCCCTACATCACTACCAATCTTATGTCCCTGCTCATTCTTATTTTGTTTTTATTTTTTCAGGAAAGTTTCACCAGAATTTTCCATCTGATGAGCTGCATGTGTTCTGAGTCTCCACTGGCTTTTTCTCTTTTTAATTCTCTCTTAAATTGAACTGGACTGTCTACTATAGGATTTTTTTTAATTTTATTTATTTACTTGTCAGAGACAGAGAGAGCACAAGCAGGGGGAGTAGAAGATGGAGGGAGAAGCAGGCTCCCCACTGAGCAGGGAGCCCGACGTGGGACTCAATCTCAGGACCCCAGGATCATGACCTGAGCCAAAGGCAGACACCCAACTGACTGAGCGCCACCCCACCCCCCGCCCCAGGTGTCCCTCTCCTACAGGTTTGTAGCTTTCCTCACTACATTTTCTAACCTTCCATGTTATTGTGCCCCTTTGTTATGTCACCTTCATTTGACTATCCGCCTGCCATCCCTCCAACCCCAGCCATCACGCCGGTTGTGCCTTAGCATGAGATTTTTTGTCTACTGCTAACCGTTCCTGCACTAACAGGGCATGTATCCTACAGTTAGATTCTAGAAAAAGGAGCTTCTTTAGCCAAGAGTGAAACCTCGTCTTGCATTCAACCCTACGTCTAAATGACTGCAGTAGCTCCATGATGCTGGCCCCGTCCCAGTATGGAGCTAATTTGGATGGGTTCTCATTGGACAGAGAAAATAAAGGGAGAGAGAGAGAAAACAAAGGGAGAGAGAAGTTCCCCAACCGTGAGTTCTTTCCTGAGCCTTTCTTTCTTTGCCACCCCCTGTGAGCTTTCCAAATCCCTCCTTGCCTCTTCCAGTCTGCAAATATTGAAGCGAGTTTCCTCACATATTGAAAATTTCAGTTAGGAACAATTCAGGCTCCTTCTTTTCGAAGACTTAAGCCCCCCTACCTGTCCTGGCTCAGGTAGATCTAATCCAAAGACCTTTTTGTTGTCCAAACCCCTGAACCACGAGCCTTTGGGATGAGCACGAACATAAAGGCAGCAAGACCGTGGCCCTCGTCTATCACCATCTTGTCTCCGAGGAAATGCGGAGGGATATTGTCTTCAATTCCCTGCTCTCCCGCCTGCCGTGTGCAGCCCGCCCCTGCCTACTCTCTCCGAGCAGTGAGTCTGAGCGTATGCAGATGCTCTAGATGCTGAGCCCTGTTTGGTGTTTGACTTTAGGGAGCCTCCCCGGTGAGGCTTGTGTGCCCTACATGCCCTAGAATGGCAGGTTCAATGGGAAAGGGGTGAACTCACACTGAGGGATGGGGAAGCTGCCAGCAGGGAGGTGTGTTGGTGTGTCTTACCTGGCAGATGCCACCTCGTAAGTGCTGTTGGTAAGCTGAGTGCATTTTTCTGCGGATTCTTTTTTAAGATCAGACATTTACATGTGACTTCATTAAATACATGGAGTGGATGTGAATATGGAGAGTGACAAAACCCAGATGCGTGTTAGCCTTTTTTTCTGTCTGTAATTGAACCCTATCCAGTTAGTTTGGTTCTCCAGCGTTCAATGCTGCTGATGCCAGAAAAGTTGATTTTTCCAACTCAGGGTAAAACCCATCACCTCCAGTTTGAGAGGCAGTCTCTTGGACAACCAGTCAGCCATTTGGAAGATTTTCTCACAGCTCAGCTCTTATCTCTTCTTCCTTTCTCCCTGGAGATGATAGAATTTTCTGGGGTTGAGGGTGAGGAAAGAGAAAGAATTTTGACACCAGAGTAAATGGCGGATCTGCGTCCACAGTCTCCCCTTCAGATTGTTCTCAAATGAAGTGTTTCTCATCCCAGGTCGTCTCTGTTGACCTGTTAGCATCCACTATTTCTTTAATGAGTTTTACTTTCTAGAGCGCTTTTAGGTTTACAGCAAAATTGAGTGAAAGGTCAATGCAGTTCCCATGTACCTCCCGTCCCCCTTCCCGTACACAGCGTCGCCCACTATGAACGTCCCCCATCAGCGTGGCACATTTGTTAGAATCGACAGATTGTCACATCATTATCACCCAAAGTCAGGAGTTTACATCAGGGGTCACTCTTGGTGTTGTACCTCTTATGGGTTTGGGAAAATGTATAATGACGTGTATCCACCATTAGCGTATCACGCAGAATGGTTTCACTGCAAAAATCCTCTGTGCTCCGCCGACCCATCCCTCCTCCCCACCCAACCAGTGGCAACCCCTGATCTTTTTACTGTCTCCACAATTTTGCCTTTTCAGATTGCTACGGAGGTGGAAGCATACAGAATGTAGCCTTTTCGGACTGGCTTCTTTCCCTTCATTATATGTGTCTAAGCTCCCTCCATGTGTGTGCATGGCCTGACAGCTCCTTTGTTTTCAGTGCTGGAGAATATTCCATGGTCTGGGTGTGCCATGGTTTTCCCATTAGCCTACTGAAGGACACTTGGGTTGCTTCCAGTTTTTGGCAATTAGGAGCAAAGCTGTTAGAAACATCCTTGTGCATGGACATCGGTTTTCAACTCATTTGGGTGAATACCAAGGGGAGTGATTGCTGGATCTTATGATAGGAGTATTAGTTTGTGAGAAACTGCCAAACTAACTGATGAAATGGCCACACCATGTCTCACTCCCACCAGCACAGGAGAACTCTGTCGCTCCACGTCTCCAGCTAGATTCTAGATTTCTGTTATTCTAACAGGCGTGTATCTCATTATTGTTTTAATTTGCATTTCCCTGATGACACGTGATGTGGACCATTTTTCTTATATGCTTATTTGTCATCTGCATATCTTTGGTGAGATGTCTCTTTAAGCCTTTTGTCCATTTTTTAAATGGGGTTGTTTGTTCCGTTGAATGTTAAATGGTTTTTTTGTGTATTTTGGATAATAGTCCTTTATCAGATGTGTCTTTTGCAAATATTAGCTCCCAGGCTGGGGCTTGTCTTCTCATTCTCTTCACAGTGTCTTTTGCAGAGCCAAAGTTTTTAATTCTAATGAAGTCCAGTTAATCAGTTCTTTCATGGATCATGCCTTTGGTGTCGTACCTAAAAAATCATAGCTAACCCAAGATCGTTTAGATTTTTCTCCTATGTGATCTTCTAGAACTTGCACAGTTCTGCATTTTACATTTTGTCCCTATGATCCCTTTTGCATTAATTTTTGGAAAGGATGTAAGGTCTGTGTCTGGATTCTTTTTTTTTTTTTTTTTTTTTGGCACGTGGGTGTCCAGTTGTTCCAGCAGCTCATGTTGAAGAGACTGTCTTTTCTCTGTTGCACTGCCTTTGCTCCTTGGTCGAAGATCAGTTGACTGTATTTATGTGGGTCTATTTCTGGGGTCCCTATTCTGTTCCATTCATCTTTTTGTCTCCAGCATTCACTTGTGATGTGCACCATTCTGCCATGGCTTTTAACAGCCCATGACGTGTACCCCGTGCCTTGAGCCCACCCTCCATGGGGGCTATGATTCAGTCCTGGGTGTTTAGGACTCTGGAGGTACCTCTGCCCCCTGTCCTGACTGCCTTTCCCGGTCATTACTACTCTACACCTCTGGTTTTATGAGGAATGCAGGGTCTCTATGAGAGGTTCACAGATATCACCCCCAAAAAAGCAAGACATAAAAACCAACATTCTTAGGTTCTTCCTGTAACCTTCTGAAATTCTTCACCAGACCCACCTGGGAGGCAGCCTGTCCTCCTCCTGCCACCCTGTTGAATTTTTATTTCCTTTTGGACAAGAACTAGATCTTATAATAGCATGTATTCTCTTTCCAAACTATTGGTGTTTTTTTTTTTTAATAGAAACTTTATACCTTCCTCCTTTAGAGCTTTTGGTCTAGAGTGATGTAGTCTCAAAAGATCTCCTTCCTCTCTCGAAAACAAATAATCAAACAAAAGATTTATATTCTATAATTGAAAACCTTGGCTCTGGAGACGATTAGCTATGAGTTTAATAAATCCACTCAGCAACTTCTCTGATGTTTGTTGTGGTTCTACGGCCTGAGCTCTGTCTTTCCACTCAGGTCATTTCATACAAGTTATCGCAGCCCCCTGACTATGGAGAAAAGGAAATAGTATTAAAAATCTAAGAAAAAAAAAAAAGAAAGTCTGACTAATATCTCAAAATGTCCTGGGTACACACATAGGCACACACATAGATTTCAAACAGGAAAATAGATAACTCTGTAGATCAAAATAAATGAAACACTATAGACACATTGGTAGATTTCTCACCAATCTTTGAGAGATAGTTTTGCGTAGTGAAGACAATAAGAGTGCATGAGTGAAAGATCCAAGTGCTGCATCTGCTAACACAACTATCTAGTAGTAGAAGTGTAAGCCAGCTCTTAGTTCAGTTTGTTATCAATTAAATATAATGTTTAATAAAATATCTAGTTAAACACTTAATGGCTATTATTAATAACAGAACTGTTAGTTATTTAACTTTTTCTTTATCTGCATTTTCCAAGATTTTTTAATGGAAATAAAATATTTAACCAGATTTTCTTTGCTAATTAAAAAAAAAAAGTAAAATGTAGGGATAGTTATGAGATCTCATTTCCACCTAACATATTGGCAAATATCCCACACTTTGAGTGCCCCAAAACAATTGGAAAAGCAAACAAAATTCCTCTCCAAGTGAAAATCACCTCACTCTAGACCACAAATAATTTCTAAAGTAGTTTTACAAATACAATATCCAGCATAGAATCAATGGTAATCAGGAATGCAAGAATACCATATAACATAAAAGAGACCTATGAAGCAAAACAACAATAGGATAAACCTCTGTAGACTCCAGTTACCAGAACAATCAGGTACATCTTGTAATATAACTATGTTGTCATGACAAAGAAGACAAAAGCCATGTTTGCAAATTTCTGTAAGGAATAGGAAACTAACAATTGACATAGCAAATTTTCTAAAGAACAAAGAACAAATTCTAGAACTGAAAAGCACAATAACAAAAATTTATTACATGGGCTTAAGGGCAGATTAGACATTGCTGAAAAGAGAATTAGAACTGGAATAGAGGTCAAAGAAGCTATCCAAAATAAGACACAGGAGGAAAGAGACAAAGAGTAAGATGCTGAATACAGTGAAAATCTCTAAATGCATTGAACTGGAGTCACAGAAGAAAGAGAGAGAATGAGTGAGAAGCATTATTTAAAGAATAATGGTTGGGAATTTTTCAGAAGTACTGAAAAACATTAATTCATAGATTCAAGAAACCCAACGAATCTGAAGCAGGAAAAACAAAAATAAATCCAAACCTAGGCACGAAAAAGAAAAAAAGGCTATAAAGACAGATTACCTTCAGTTTCAAAAATTAGACTGACAGCCCACTTCTCAACTATGATAATGGAAGCCAGGGATGATGGAAAGATCAATTTAATGAGCAGAAGAAAAATAACTGCTCTTCTATCTATACTCGGTGAATACATCTCTCAAGAGTGAGAGCAAAATAAATAAACCTTCAAAAAAGAAAAAAGAGAGACAACTTTCCACCACACATCTACATTGTGAGAAAGTCTAAGGGGTATAATTAGGATAAAAGGCATATGTTCCCAGATGGGAGAGATGTTGGAGATGCAATAAAGAATGAAGATCAAGGAAAATAATAACTAAAATAAAATGTAAATAATCTTTTATTGTACAAAGCAAGAATAATATTGTCTTGCAAGGATTAAACTACATAAAAGAATGGAAAATCACACCATTTTATAAGTGGGACTAGGAAAAGTGGAGCTAATACAGTCTAAGGTCTAGGGTACTTGCATTATTAGGGAGGAGAATATAAAAATATCAGTTAACGTTAAGTTAGAATAAGTCAAAACACGATGTTGTAATTTCTAGAGTAACCACGAAGTGCCTGGTAAAAGACAGCATGGTGTCTATGCTACTAGGGAAAAAATATTAAAATAATGAAAACAATTCCCCACTGCAAGGAAGTCAATAAAAGAGAATAAATGGCGTATATAACAGGAGGGACAAATAGTGTGCATTTAGGGCGCCTGGGTGGCTCAGTCGTTAAGCATCTGCCTTCGGCTCAGGTCATGATCACAGGGTCCTGGGATCAAGCCCCGCATCGGGTTCCCTGCTCAGCAGGGAGCCTGCTTCTCCCTCTCCTACTCCACCTGCTTGTGTTCCTTCTCTCGCTGTCTCTCTCTGTCAAATAAATAAATAAAATCTTTAAAAAAACAGTGTGCATTTAGTACAGTAATAGCTTTAATTGAGGTGTATCACATAAAAAGGGAGAAAAAAATCCCACCCATATACCGTTTTTATGAGTTATCTAAAACATAAATACACTGAAGGTTGAAACTAAATGAAAAGAATGGAAACATATTTAGCTATTGTTGGTGTAGAACATCTTCCAGGAATATTCCTTCCACCATTGTGCTCACTCACTCAGCACCCTCACACAAAGGGGCCGGGCCAAAGGATGTATTGTGCTGCAAAAGGGTCTTTTGGTGGCCAGAGTTAAAAATAGGTGGGATATGCAGAAATAAGACATCAAGGGTGCAGAACCAAAGGTACCCTTAGAGAAAGTTTCCAATTATTAGATCTCTAAGTAGTGGATTCAGTTCTCACAATAGAATTTTGACTAGATAATTTTAACAGTTGTAACATTCCACATATAGTATTTTCTTTTTCGATGGGTACCATTCCAAGTAAAATTTCTCAGCATTCTGTTTGTAGGGCATAAACATGGAACATACTACACACAGTGAGTACTCTTTGTAGGAAGTCACATTTTATTCATCACACCTTAGATCTCATTTTAAGGTACCTGACACTTCTTACCTGAGAATGTCTAGTAGCTCTACATTAGCACCTGCACAGCGAGAAGTCATGCTTCCATGACAAGATGCCCACACATATTCATCCAGGGTCAGTGCATATAGTGTTAATCTGGTTACACGTTTGTATATCTTAATACAATGCAGCAGCGATTTTAAGGTGCGCTGGGATCATTCTTGAGTATCTTTAATTTAGATTAATTTTGGTGTATTTAATGATTGATTATACCAACCTTCAAACACAATGAGACAAAGTACCTTATTAGAAGTCAATAATGTAAAAAATAAAAGGCTCAAAGAAGCTTAAAAACATCAAAAAGTTATCTCTTATTATATCACAATAAAAAGCAAAATTCTAAAGCTGATGGTTAAAGTACTAATGGTAAGGAGAAGAATTATGATAGCTGAGAAAACCGATAGGATCAAGAAGATTAGGAGAATATTCTCAAACAAAATGAAAAAGCAGAAGAAAAATAAAAGTAATAGTAAATAAAAGCATAGTCCCTGTGGTCAACAGAGCATACATGAAGATCAGCAGCAACATTTTGATGAATTATTGGACTTGATAGGATTTGGTAATGATTTTGTCTTTATGATCTGATACGATCAGCAATATCTCATTTAATTCTATTTAATGAAAGGTGGGTTTTGTTTTTTAAATTATGGTCCAATAATAACAATAGAGAATCAAACAAAATGTGCAATGAACAAAATATATTTTTCTAACACACTTCAAAGGAGAAAATTTAGTACTCATGGTTATCTAACCTGATCAAAATTTGCATCCTTTGTTTTATTTCAAATCAGTTTTTGACATGACAGACATTGCTGGTCTCAGGCTTTCAGACTGCTGAAATGTACTGAAACCCTCAAGAGTCATCATGACCTCAGAGAGTAGAAGGCAATGTTTGCTTGGATTACCTGTCGATCAAATAAAAATGAAACAGATCGATCTCTTTAAGAACATACAAATATTATTTTGAAGGGCTAAAGATAGGGTAGTGGCAATTAAAATTTACATGAAAGGCGCTTACCTTTCAGAAGTTGAGAAATGAAGTGGTGTTCTTCAAATAATGACAATTTAATGAGCATATTAAATGGGTTGCTAAGTTAGCACTCAGAGATAAGTAAAGAGGAAAAACAATTGGCTTACTTATTCAAAACAATTTACAAAGAATTAATTGAAATAACTGCTAATTAAAATTAATTGAGTTAATTGAAAAAAATGGTAATGAAATTGTAAATCAAAGGAACAAAATGGACACGAAATACTACACCATTATTGTGGAGTTTATACCGTGTGTGGGATTTAAATAATAATCAGTGTCCCATTATATTGCATTACTGTTATGGCAGACAACTCTATGAGCGAGTTTTAATTTTTTTACCAGCTGCAAACATCTATCTGAGAATTGATTCAACACAAGAGAAATAAGTTCTGGATGATTCTAAGCTGCTATTAAAAGCAAAATTCACAGGGGGCCATAGAACCACGCTGCGGTTACGGAAAGGGAAGTGGAAAGTTGCATGCGCTCTCTTAAAACTTTGATAAACATGCAGAAAGAACATGGGGCATTATTCTGGTAGCTCCTGGACTGCTTTCTACTTGACCATTTTTCCTTGGTTCTGCATTTCCCTTTCATATTCTCCTTTTGGAGAGAGTACTCGGCCAACTTAGATTTTTTTCTGGAAAAGGCCAAGTGTGAGGAGATGATCTACCCATTAAAAAGGTGTTCAGCCTTGACGCACGGAATAATGACATTCTTCAGGAGTCCAGAATAACATTTTGAAGACGCATAAGAGAAACCAATCACGAATGCCCTGCAGAATGTTTCTTTTACAAATTGATACATTTCAATCACCTCTCTGCTGGATAAGCTTTCCTTCAAGCAATGAGAGGCACCTGCTCTTGATTTTCTTCCCACTTTCTGGAGTCACAGGCTCTGTTTTTCCTCCCTTTATGTTTGCTTTGCCTCTTTCATCATGCAGCTTACTTACATCCTTCACGTCCTTGTCTTCCCATTTTGTGTGTCTTCTCTGGAAACCTGCACATAAGCACAACTCCAGATCCAATGTCTACCTTACGGACCCACCAACCTCTCCCCTGACGATGTGGATTGCCACCTACCTGTGGAGTCATGCTGCCTCTATCTCAAATACAGTATTGAAAACCCAACTCATCACAACTCATCCGTCTGACATTTAACTCGTTTGAACATCAACTACATAGTGAGTGCTCTCGCTTGGGTGGGACAAAAATGAGATGGCTCTGTCCCTACCCTCAAAAAGCTCATAGTCTGGAGAAACAGGAATATGTGGATAAACGCAGGAATGCACCCAAGGGGACGCACGTGGCTTCCTGGTCCTCCACTTCAGGTGGGTCCCACCTCCCCGAACCTGGGGCACTGGTGGCTCTGGTCCACCCTTTGTCCCCCCCTCCCCCCACACACACACCCAGGCAAATCAGGGCTGATTAACTGCAGTGTCCTGGTCTCTCTCCAGTCTCTGGACACAATTGCCCTTACTCAGACCTTTATGATGGCCCCACATCAGCCTTTGAAATGTGTTTTGTGATACCAGTTTTTGGCTTCCCATCCCTTTTCTACAGATCACTGCTGTCAGCCAGGCTGAAATGGTTCATTGACTTCAGTGCCCCGAGAATCAAAAGAATCAAATCCCAATTCTCAGCTTGATATGGAAGGATGGCACCTTCCACGGCGTTCCCACGGACCCTCTCTCTCTCTCCTCTCTCTCTCTCTCTCTCACACACACACACACACACACACTTTCCCATGTTCCCTGGGCCTCAGGCACAGACCAGGTCACAGACCACCCCCCAGTGACACGTGTGCCGTGAGCTCCATGCGCACCTGACTGGCTCGCTCCCCGGAGCTCGTGCGTGGGTGCTCCCAGGGCACACAGCTCATGAGCTCCCTCTGTTGTCCCTCCCTCCCCTGCCGCACACACGGCGTGCCTCGCAGAGTCCTTGTGCGTGGTGTCTAGCAAAGGCTTCTTGGATTGCCAGAAGTGCTTTAGAAGTGTCACTGACTGAAAGCAAGGAAGGGGAATCCACACACGGGGACCCGTGGAGCTCTGTGTGTCGCACAGCAGAGCGCTGGGGACCGAGCATCTCCCATGACAGGTGGGGAGGGGGGAGGGAGGGGAGGGACAGCCCCTCAGCTAGCGAGTCTGCAGCAGAGCAGGCCTGGAGCTCAGGTTTTCGGGGGCCCCTCCCCACTGCCTTCTGCAACAGCCTGCTGCTCCGAAGTTTCATATTTCGGTGACAGGCACTTCGTGGTTCTGTCCCTTTGATTCCATGACGGCGAGGCTTCTGTTTCCAGGAAGCCAGCAAACAAACAAACAACCTCAGCCTTCATTTATAACGTCTTCCTGCAATCCCAACACCATTATCAAAGGACTGGAAGAAGACTTCAGGTCTGGGGAACCGCAATGTTGGGAGGAACCTCAGTGGGGCCTGAGCCCACCCTCCACGGGCAGGGAGTCCTGATGGGCGTTCGCTTGCTTCTGCTTGAAGGACACTCAGCAGGTGTGGACAGCGGGGTCTCCGGGTCAGCATGGCAGACAGCTGCTGCAGCCCCAAGGGCGCGGGATTCAACGGACCTGGCCCCCGTGCTCCCATCAACAAGCACCGAGACAGGCGTGGAGGTTGGAACTCAATGTTTTCTAAGCTTCTGCCCCTTCCTACTTTTAGCTTTGACTCTGGCATTTCAGCGTTTCTGTGACAGACACACAAGGGGGCCGCATGGTTCTGTGAGGTCAGAGCGCATGTCTGTCCTGTGACAGGAAGTTGGCTTCCCCTCACAACCAGACGGGCATCGACGGTCCCTGGGGAGACAGTCTCCTCTCTTTCTCTCTCTCTCTCTCTTTCTCTCCCCCCAGTGACCTGCCTGTTCCCTGGCCCTGGGCATAAGACACAGTGTGTGAGTTTCGTCCCCCTGAATCTCTCTAGCTCCCTTCGGAGGCTAGTGGGCCCTTCCGTCACATGCCGTCACGGACACTGACCCAGGCGGAGAGGACCAGGCCATCGGCGGCAAAGAGAAGCCGCCCTGCAGCCTCGATCTCTTGCCCCTGAGGGCCTCCCCTCAGCACCAGGGATGACGAGTTCCTGGGCCCCCACTCAGGAAGCCGCCAGGTGGGGACAGCTGCAGGTCGCCATGGGGATGCGGAACAGGGCGCAGGCAGCGAGACCTCGGAGCTCGGGTCTGTGTGGAGGGGGCTCGAAAGCCCTCCTGCCTGATGGAGTTTCTCAATCCCGTGGATGACAGTGCCACAAGTAGGGCTGAGACCCCCGCTGGGGCCTGCGAGCCTTGGGTACACGGCTCTGTAGGATTCTGGCCCGTCCACGAAGCATCAAACCCTTCAATGAGAAACAGGGAATGGAAGTCGTGTCCTAAATTTAATTCCAAAATACAAGTTGCCCTTCAGGCCATCTGACCCATATAACGAGGGGGCTGCTGTTCCGGAAGGATCTCTCCCTGGGGACGTTATTCTGCATTGGCAAAGAAGGGCACCCGGAGGTCACATGGTCCCAACAGCACCCTGACTGCTCCCATGTCACCGCGCCCATCGTCCTGGCCCCTCATGTTTTCTGGGAATTATTCACCCAGCACTCTGTGCAGGGCCTAGCATGTCTTCCCTCATTTAACCATCACAGCGATTTTACCGTGTGGGACTATAATTGTCCCCATTTCACAGCCGAGGAAACGGAGGTTCAGACAGTTCGCTTCTGCTGTCACGGCTGGGAAGGTGGTAAAGCCCAGATTTGGAATCAGACCCCAAGGAGACGGAATGACTTGCAGACAGTAACACAAAAGTGCTGCACAACCAAGGTCTCCTGGTCCCCGGGGCTCCCCGCTGAGAGGCCGGGAGCCTGAGCGTTGGAGGGATTGAGGATATAAGCTTTAGGATCAGACAAGATCAGGATATTTAGTCCTAGACACTCGGGGGCCATGAAGAAGTTAGCTCACTGCTCAGAGCCCCACTTCTGTCTTCCATACTGTGGAAGCAGTGACACCACCCACAGGGTACTTTTGTGCGTTTGGTAGGATTATTTCAGGGCTCTTTAGAAGTAGAGGGACGGCCGGTGCTGAGTGGCACCAGGACAGAGAGCTGGCTCTGACGTTTGCAGTGTGATGGAGGCTGGGGACCCCTCCCAGAGCTGCTGGCTTCCTGGCTTCTCCCACCGCTTCTCAGGGACAGCACCTGCCTTGGTCAGGGAAGGTCATGGGAAGGCAGAGAGGGGCTGTGTCCTGCAGATAGGTTGATAGATGCAGGCTGTCAGAAGAGCTGTAACACCACATGCACACACGCACGCACATGCACATACACACACGTGCACACACATGTGCACACATGCAGGCAACACACGTCTACACATGCACACACGTGCACACACACGCGCACACATGCACGCAACACACGCACACATATGCACATACACACATGTGCACACATGCACGCAACACACGCACACACGTCCACACATGCACGCAACACACGCACACGTCCACACATGCACATACACACACGTCCACACACGCACATACACACATGTGCACACATGCACGCAACACATGCACACACGTCCACACATGCACATACACACACGTGCACACACATGTGCACACATGCACACAACACACCCACACACGTCCACACATGCACATACACACATGGGCACACACGTGCGCACACATGTGCACACATGCACACAACACATGCACACTTCCACACATGCACGGAACACACGCACATGTCCACACATGCAATACACACACGTGCACACACATGTGCACACATGCACGCAACACACGCACACGTCCACACATGCAATACACACATGTGCACACATGCACACAACACACACACACGTCCACACATGTGCACACATGCACACAACACACGAACACACGTCCACACATGCACATACAGACACGTGCCCAAACACACGCACATACACACGCACACATACATGCACACACATGCACGCAACACACGCACACACGTCCACACATGCACATACACACATGTGCACACATGCACGCAACACATGCACACACGTCCACACATGCACATACACACCTGTGCACACACGTCCACGCATGCACATACACACATGTGCACACATGCACGCAACACATGCACACACGTCCACACATGCACATACACACCTGTGCACACACGTCCACACATGCACATACACACATGTGCACACATGCACGCAACACCCGCACACATGTGCACACATGCACGCAACACACGCACACAGTACACACATGCACATACACACACGTGCACACACGTGCGCACACATGTGCACACATGCACGCAACACACGCACACTTGCGCACAGCCCACACATGCACATACACACACGTGCACACACGTGCACACACATGTGCACACATGCACACAACACACGCACACAGTCCACACATGCACATACACACATGTGCACACATGCACGCAACACATGCACTCACGTCCACACATGCACATACACACCTGTGCACACACGTGCGCACACATGCACGCAACACACGCACACAGTCCACACATGCACGCAACACACGCACACGTCCACAATACACATGCACACACGTGTACACACATGTGCACACATGCACGCAACACACGCACAGAGTACACACATGCACATACACACACGTGCACACATGCACACAACACACGCACACAGTCCACAATGCACATACACACATGGGCACACACGTGCGCACACATGTGCACACCTGCACACAACACACGCACACACGTCCACACATGCACATACATATATGTGCCCAAACACACGCACATACACACGCACACATACATGCACACACATGTACGCAACACACCCACACACGTCCACACATGCACATACACACATGTGCACACATGCACGCAACACACGCACACACGTCCACACATGCACATACACACATGTGCATACACGTGCGCACACATGTGCACACATGCACACAACACACGCACACAGTCCACACATGCACATACACACATGGGCACACATGCGGACAACACACGCACACATGTCCACACATACACACACGCGCACAAACACACGCACATACACACACATACATGCACACACATGCACACACGTCCACACATGCACATACACACGTGCACACATGCACACAACACACGCACACGTCCACACATGCACATACACACACGTGCACAAACACACGCACACCTACATGCACACACATGCATGCGCACACGTGTGCACGCACATACGTCCACACACACTCATGCACACACATGTGCACACACACACATTCATGCACATACACGCGCACACACATACGCATCCGTGCTTTCTACCTTCACCCCTGGAAGGACGTGAAGGCGGTAAAAAGGAAACTGTAAATGTTTGAAACTGCCTCCTCCTGGGCGGCCAAGTTCTCCCCTGAAGACGTGAAGGCGGGGAGTGAAAGCTCTCACTTCCACCTCAATGGGGCACAGAGTGAAACCAAGGGGCCTACCCGCGGGTGTGGCCGGGTGCCGACCGAGTCTGGAAGGACAGTGACACCGCGTAAAGCGGCCCGTCCCAGGACCTGAGGTGCTCTGTGGATGTTTGTAGGGATCCGCTGGTGCCCAGCTCCCCCGTGGTGAATGATAATTCCTGCTAAGCAGTGTGGTGCTCTTGTCGCGCCTCAGCCCTTCATCAATGCCACCAACACTCTGTTGTCTCTTTTGCAATTGAGGAAATCCAAGAAAGACCAGGGAGATAGAGAGTTAGGACTGGGCTCTGGGTCTCATAATACCCAGACGGGAGTCCTCAGAAAGAGAAGTCAATCTTGCGAGCAGAGCCGACGGTGGGGAGACCCGGCTCAGCCCCTCACTGAGGAGCTCCCCAGGGTGACCACCTCGGGTAGCCCGAACCCGCCGGGCCGGGGGTACAAGTGCGGCTCTCAATCAACAGCAAAGAACTGTTTGAAGACCAGCTCCCTGGAGGGAGAAGAGCATATTAATGATATGATTTGCATATTCTTCACAAGGCAGCCTTGGAGAAATTAAGCATAAAGGAGTAGTGTGTGGCTCAGAGCTCATTTACAAACTATTCAAGGCAAAGGCTCTCAAAGATAATGAAGATGAAAGGCCATGTTTATCAGACATTTTTTATGTGCCAGGAAGGGTGCTGTTTGCTTTGAATGGATGATGCCATGTAATCCTCATGAAGCCTTGCAAGTTAGATACTGATATTATCCCCATCTTTATGGATGAAGAAACTGGGGCTAAGAGCTTCTAACCACTCCTCAGACACATCAGGCTGGCCGTGCATTTGCCGTTCATTTTATGGGAACACTGCTCCCCAGATCTTCACGTGCACAACCTTTCACACGCTTCCAGTGTGTGCTCAAATGCCTCCTGGAGAGGTTTTCCTGCCGCTGAACCTGCCAGAAAGTCCCAGTTCACACCCCACCCCCCAACCCCCGAGTCTGCTTGGCTTCTCTCTAAGGCAGGTGTCACTACTCAAAATTATGTCATACATCTGTCTGCTTACTGCTGGTCTGTCCTGCTAGAAGGTAAACTCCGTGGGAGCAAGGAACTGACCCAGCTTACTACTGTATGCAGAGCCCGGCACATAGTAAATACGAAATAAACATTCGCCTGATGAATAGATGCCCGAGCAGAGGGGGATTTGGCATTCTGCCCTCAGCCTCTGCTGTCCTTCCCCACTCCATGCTGGCCCTTCAGGTCGGTACGTGCTTCCCGAAAGTCCCTTCTGCTGCCAAGTGTCAGCTCTACTGGTCAGTAAGTGGAGACAGGGATGCTTTAGGCTCCTGGCAAATCCCTCTTCCACTTTAGGTCCTTGGACTGATTAATTTAAAGCCGGAGAACTGAGAATCATCAGAAGGTTTCCTGGAGATTAAATTCTGTCTGTTGTTATTTCTTTTAATATTTTTCCCTCCACTTCTCCCTGTTTTCTTTCAGGAAACTCTAAGAAGTAGATACTGAGACTTCTGAATCTGCCTTCTGTATAACTTTTTTGGACATAGTTTCTGTCTCCCTGTCCCTTTGCATTGCATTCCGGGGACTTTCTTTGGCTTAAACATGCCCTTTACTAATTTGGTCTTTGGCTGTGTCCCTTCTGCTGTTTATCTCAGCCACTGAGTTTTCTAAGTGATTTTTTACAGATGACTGCTGTCATCTCTGGGAGAATATTAACGTATCTATCAGGAGCCTCTTAACTTTCTCTGGATGGCAACTGTTCTCTTTGGCAGGTTGGTTCATCTTTGTGCGTGGTGTCCCTTTGCTTCCATATTTGGTCCTTCTTGTGTGTGCGCCTGCCTCTTTGAATCTGAGGGTTGTGGCCCAGCCATGAGTCCTGGTTTTGCTTGCTGAGCCTGCCTCTAGGGACTGCAAGAAGGGACGGGGCTGCGGCCAGTCGGTGTGCCCTTGGCTGTCCTCCTGGGGGTCACCATGCATGGGGACATTGCCTGCTTCTCTGGCCTCGGTCCCCCCACTCACTGCTCCTGACTCAAAGTAACCCCCACTGCGGTCTACGATTCGGCACACCATGGCCCTCCTGCATCTCCCAAGGACTCCTAAACATCTAGACGGCTGATGGTGGCCTTCTGGTCCCTCCTGATGGCAGCTTCTGCCCCAGGGCAGAGCCCTTCCAGAGCCACCACCCCCAGCGGCAGGGCTCCTCAGTTCTGCACCTTTCGTTCTGGAGGATGGCCCTGCACTCTGACCTCCAGCTCTGCTATCTCACAGATCCTTCTAAAACCCTGGGCTCCACTATCCCCGAGGTGGGGGGACATTTACCTAGGGAGACACTTGTCCTTCACTCAAGTAGAAAGTCCTGTCATCTGGCTGACTGACCCCGCCAGTCAGTGCTGTCTGCATAAGAACACCCCCCAAGAGCCTGAGGAGAGAGGGTCTGCGAGCTGCCGGGCTCTGTGTGATGGCTCCTTGCTCAGCAATGCCGTGGGCGCCCTGCCATGGAATCCGCTAGACGATCCACAGCGTGCTCCCTGATGAAGTCTTTCCAATCTCCCTATTATAAGAGTTATTGCTGTTTCTAGAAATTAAAATGATTCATGAATTATCTTTCAGAAATAAGATAAAGAGTCAAATATTAGTTACCAGACCCTAATTGAGTCAATAAACTATCTACACTCAGTAGGTTGATTGTAAGCCAAAACGAATAATCATGTGAATTTTTTATTGTTGGAGTTTTAAAATATTTGTTGTTTTCCCTTTCTATGAAAAAGATAAGACTCTCTGAAAAAAATTTAAAAATCAGTTAAGAAAGGTATAGCCCAGCGAGGGACAGCCCCTGGAAGCCTATCTGTCACTGAAAACCTAAGTTATCAATTTCCGACTACACAGGGAACAGGAGGAAATGCTGTGGTGGAGCCAAAAATTGTAGTCTCTGAAGGTAAAACAAGAAGAAGTTGGAATCAAATTAACAGAAGAACCAAACAGAAGGTCAATATTTAAACAGCAACAAAAATAAGGGGGTCAATATTTACAGCTATAATACTGGATAACAGCAAACATTTATCACAAACCTAGTACATGCTTACATGTGTGACCTTATGCAATCCCTTCAACAACCCTTTAAGCATAGAGTTATTATGCATTTTGCACATGAGG
Organism: Halichoerus grypus; assembly: GCF_964656455.1. NCBI lineage: Eukaryota > Metazoa > Chordata > Mammalia > Carnivora > Phocidae > Halichoerus > Halichoerus grypus. The sequence continues at coordinate 2,613,896 of NC_135719.1, forward strand.
AAATGCGGCCCAGGCTGGTTAAGCAACTTGCCCAGAATCACATAGCTGGTCGATGAGGAAGCTGGAATACAAATCCACACCGCCTGCTCGCAGAGCTCTGATCTTGGACCATTTCCTTCCCGCCATTTACATAACAGTTGCTTAGCCTTCTTGTCAATCCTTACCCTTATTTCATTTTCTTTTTCTTTTTCTTTTTTCCCTGCACTGCCTAGTATTTCAAATTCAATGTCAAATAGAATTGGTGATAATGGACATCTTTGTCCCAACTTATTTATATTAGTCAGGGTTCTCCAGAGAAACAGAACCAACAGGATACAGATGTGGATTCTGATGTATCTATAGATATAAATCTATAGCTCATGTTTGACCAGGACACCTGCTACTGGCCATAAAGATGATAACACGGATACTACCTTAAACTGGTTGCAGGTATGGCACTTCCTAACTAACTTTTTAAAAATAAGCTTTATTTTTTAGAACAGTTCTAGATGTACAGAAAAAAAATTGAAGATAGTACAGAGAGTTTTCTTTTTTCTTTTTTTTTTTTTTTTAAAGATTTTATTTATTTATTTGACAGAGAAAGACACAGCGAGAGAGGGAACACAGGCAGCGGGAGTGGGAGAGGGAGAAGCAGGCTTCCCGCTGAGCAGGGCTCGATCCCAGGACCCTGGGATCATGACCCGAGCCGAAGGCAGACGCTTAACGACTGAGCCACCCAGGCGCCCCCAGAGAGTTTTCTTATACCCCCTTTCAATTATATTTATTTGTAGACAGTCTGTTTTTTCCCACTGTCGATTTTTTAATTGAGATTTTGATTCATTACTTGTGAATTTGAATGAGCTAGCCATGCATTGGGGAAATTAGTGGGGAATGAGTGCGTGTAATATCATTTGCAATAATTTACCCTCTCATTTTTACCTGTCTTCTCATTTTCCTTCCATTGGTTTTTACCATGCAGAAATTTTGTATTTGTATGTGGTTAAATTTATCAGTGCCTTATGGCTTCTCTGTTCTAAAGCATAGCTTTAAAATATTTATTATTCTGAATCTATAAAATAACTCACATTTTATTCCCTACTGAATAAGCAATTTTTCCGCTAGATACCCCATATGAAATAAAATCTGTTCTATTTTTTTTATGTTTCTGGACTTTCTATTTTGCTTCACTGAACTGTTTCTTCATGTGTCAATACCACGTTGTTCTATAAATGGTTCAATGATGACTCCTAAAAATAGAAAACAAACCGAGGGCTGATGGAGGGTGGTAGGTGGGGGATGGGCTAGGTGGGGGATGGGCATAAGGGGGGCACCTGTTATGATGAGCAGCGGATGTTGTATGTAAGTGATGAATCACTGAATTCTACTCCTGAAACCAATATTGCACTGTCTGTTACCTACCTAGAATTTAGATAAAAATTTGAAAATAAATAAATAAATGGTTTGATGATATGTTTTCATATTTGATACAGATTAAGAATGCTATATATATGTGTTGCTTCAAAACGTAAAGATGATGACAACCGACGCTGGTACTTCTGAGGTGGTGGTGATGCACACGCAGTGTTGGTGTTACCACGCTGGACCTGGGCAGACCTGGGGTAGAAAACACAGACAAACCCAGAAAAGTAGTCTCCGCCTTTGATCCTGTAATATCACCCCTGTTGGGTGTTAAGAGAAATAATTCGAATAAAGGAACATTTTCTGTTTGTGAGAACATTCTCTGTTGCGTTACTTATTATAGAGAAAACCTGGTAAGAGCCTTCATGGCCAATAATAAGGAAACGGGGAGTAATTAATTTGGGGAAATGATCTAAATGGAATAATATTCACTCATTAAAATTGTAATCATGAGAAGTATGTGGCATCCCAGAAAATATATTATGGATGTAATTAATTTTAAAGAGCAAAATAAGATACTATAATAACATATATGTCAAAAGTGTATACACCTATGGGTAGTCAGGAGTGATTAATTTTTGTAGCTTTTCCAGAGATTGCTTTCAGTAAGAGATTTTTCAAAGTTTTTAACTGTGTGTATAAAATATTTTCATGACCCTAAGTGCCTTTTATTTGGAAGTTTTCTAAGGGTTATTATTTTATCACATATTTACCCATTATATTTTATTGTGTTCTTATAATGAAGTCACCAGTTTAAACCACTTAAAAGGAACTCTTTAATAATGTACTAATTATTTTGCTAAGAAATGGCTAATTCAGAGATTGCTACAGCAGAGGGCCATTACATCTGAGTCTTTAAAGGCACCTTTTTGAAGCATTCTTATTGTCAAGCAGCGTTCTAATAATTGCACGACGATTGCACAAATTTAATAAAGAAGGAGGCAGAGGAGAAGCAGGAGAGAGGAGAAATCGAGGGGCCGGGAAAGCCTGAACAAGTCGGGGTTTCAGGTTTTTCTCCTCTCCATATTGGGTACAAACCCGATGACACCTGGCAGGATTGTTCCGAGACCAAATGAAAGCAAACGTGAGCCTGATTGGAAAGCTGTTGTCTTAATTATAAATGCGCTTGTCAGTGCCATTCCCTTCAAAAGGTGCGGGTTTCCACCTGCTTTGAGGGAATAATGGCCATTGACCGTCAAGGCTGCGAATATCTTACAGAGGTTTGGTCTAAAGAGAGGCCAATTATGTCTGGCTTCACACTTTGCAGGGAGCTAGCTTTTTTCCGTCTTCTTCTCCTTCTTCTTCTCTCTTTTTTTTTTTTCTTTCTTTTGGGAGAGCACTGCTTCACAAATCTTGACCTCAGCAGAGAATGAATGAGAAACGCAGAGGCTGCACACGGACTTTGAAATGTCTGACGGGACATAGGGCTGAAAGCATCTATCAATAATTCATTTTAGGTTATGGGGCAGAACAGGATCCCCGCTGGTTTTAAAGCCATTAATTGGTTGTTAGACTCCATTAAGTCACTATGGATGTGAAAAGCCTGTCTGAAGTTTAAAAAAGTCGCAGATAATAAAGGCAGTTTTTTTTTTTTTTTTTTTTACACAACTGGTGTGACTTCTTTGCTAGTGGGAAAAAAAAAAAAAAGCCTAGGCCAAAAGGAGATGAAAATTGAGAGTTCACAGCCATGGTTCTTTGGTCTTTATATCTGGGAACCAGAAGAGATGGCAAGTCTTGCTTTAAGCCATTGCCCTTTATTCCAAATGAAACACAATTTTGATTTTGAACGTTAGTTTCCCGGCGGCTGCTTCCTAATTTTGTAATGAACTCTGTTTGCAGATTTGCAGATGTTTTGTCAAAAGTATATATTTTAAAGACAAAAAGGAATTCATAGGCTTGAAGTCAATCTGCCAAAAATAAATAAATAAATAAACTTCCCTCTGGGCTGAAGTGCACTTATATTCCAATGAAGGAATTCTATGGGACTTCTTTAAGGGCTTCCCTTGTTTTAAAAATGTTTTCATTCTATCACTTGTCTCCCTAAATGACCACAAGAGAACCCCAAAAGCCACAATTTCACATGTGATTGTGGAACAATATGGCGGCACCGCTGTTTGCCCGTCCAGCAGAGATCCTCCCTTTGTGCATTTAACACTGGACCTCTCACTTTGCATACAGAGCCCCTTAATGGGCAATCAGTCCTCAGGAAAACCCAGACAGGAAGGTGAAACAATGATTTGTGTCTCCGTTTTTCACGTGAGAAAAATCGGACCCAGAAAGTTGAAGTGAATCTAAAGACGACACAGATAGAAACGTGCCAGGCATCTTTGGAGAGATTTTGATCTTGCTGGCTTTCCAGGCGTCATTCTGCAAAATCCACACCTGATCCTTCTGACTGGGGGAGTGATTTACAAAGTGTCCAGCAAGTCCATGCAATGCTTTCCTGGGACACAATAATAATAATGAACCATCCGGTAATGATCCACTCTTTTTGATAGTAAAATATGCCCTTCCAGGCTTTGCTTTTCCCACCTGATTGTTCAACTTAGGAGCTCTCGCTTTCTTTTTTTTTCTTTTTCTCAGATAAATACCCTCTGCCCTCTTTACCCTCACTGAGCTTTAATGGAATATGATTGACAATAAAAATTGTATATATTTAAGGTGTACAATGCGATGTTTTGAGACACACACATGTTGTGAAATGACACCATGATGGAGGTATCTAAACATCCATCAGCTCATCCACCGGTGGTCTTAGCAAATTTCAAGGACACAGTAAAGTATTATTAAATATAGTCAAAATGCTTTACCTGGGATCCCCAGAATGTATTCATCTTATAACTGGAAGTTTGTGGCCTTTGGCCAGCATCTCCCCATTTCTCCCAGCCCCCCAAAACCACCATGCTACTCTCTGTTTCTAGGAGCTGACTTTTTCAGATTCCACATATAAGTGAGATCATGCAGTATTTGTCCTTCTGTGTCTAGCTTATTTCACTTAGTGTAATAATGTCCTCCAGGTTCATCCATGTTGTCCTAAACATCGGGATTTCCTTCTTTTTTAAGACTGAGTGATATTCCATTGTATGTATATGTCACACTTTCTTTATCCACTCATCCCATGACAGACACTTAGGTTGTTTCTGTATCTTGGCTACTGTGAATAACACTGTGGTGAACATGGGCGTGAGGAATTTCCTCTCTTCTTTCTCTTTCCAATTGTAGGTGACAAGGGACACCAATGCACAGGGACGCTAACATTAATTTTTGGGATGGGCGTAATATAAATGCCTTTCTAAAAAAAGCACACAACACTTTCCCAGTGTGTCATTACTGCTTAAAATCTGAACTTTATCAAAGTAGCAGAAGCACTTATCAAGAATGCCTGACCCATACAAAGCAATTATGCACCTGCCGTTTAAAGCCACCTGCCGAATACATCCTGGGACAGAATGGAAGATGGTGACCCAGACACGGGCATGGAAGTTGTTGCTGGAATTCTCGCTGTGTGATCCCAGTTCACCTGGTGCCATTGCAGAAACTGTGGCTCAGGTGACTCGGGCAGTGAAGGGGAATCGTCGCAGCCCAAGAAACCAAACACAGGAGACTTCAAGTCTTGGGAAATCACGACATGTGTCTTAATTCTCCACCATCAGGGCTGTTTGCGGCAGGAGGGCTCTCAAAACCAAATTCAAAGAAGTGTATTCAATGTACTTGGAACCTACCTAAGTAGAACTCCACTCCCCTGGATGGGAAATGTACCAGAGGGAGTCTACTGTTAAATCCAGTGATTTCCCCAAATATATTTTGTATTGCCTCCTTTTTTCACATCTATTCACATAATATTCCCTAATTATTATTATGACTTCAATCACGAGTATAAGAGTGTGTGGCTGAGCGTGCAATTGAAATAAAGAGAGCTCTGGCATAATGATTCAGTTCCATTTGCCAGGGGAAAACAGAGGGCCAGAGAACTTGGATGGGTTATGCAACGAAGGCCATGACTTGTAAGTAACAAAATCTTAAAAGAGTTCTCACTATTCTATCCTTTTCTCTACACTATAGGAGCTGCTCCTCCAGTCTCCTTGGACCTTACTTAGGGTACAAGAGGTACTATCTATATGCAAAGTAGGCCAGTCTTCTCTATTGGAGTATAATATATTTAAATGATCTCTTACTTGTGTGTGTATGCATGCATATGTGTAGATAAACGGAGTCTTGCAAATGATCAAGACTCTCCTAAGGTAACCTCGACCTTGGGTGTGAGCAACCTTACTATTGTCACTGTTTTACATAGGAACATAATTGCAACAATTTATTATTTGTATTTGTTTCCATGAAACAATGTAAAATATCACAGTGATCTCAGCTCTGTTTCAGATCTATGATTTGCTGTGATTTAAATGTTCTCATGAAGGAGGGAAGTATGGGCAGGGTATGGAGAAGAGGGGGTGTGATAAGAGTGGAAAAAAAGTTTCTAGTAGAAAGCTAGGAGGTCTCACCGTGACTCAGCCACTCAGCCGAGGCTCTGCGGTGAGCACATTCCACACCCCTCACCGTTCATTGACTACAGGTAAATACAACTCTTAACAAAAACAACAAGGCCTAAATGTTTCAGAGGCCCAGCACGAAATGATGTTTAAATAGATATAATCGAAGTAAAATAAGGTACAAACATACACACAAACTATCCTTTTATGTGAATATTTTTAAAAGCGTTCTAGAGGGCACCCACTGGTTCACTAAACATCTTATAGGCAAGAAGGTTTTTAACCTGCTGAAAATCAGCCGCCAGTCATTATAATAGAACCAAATCTCTGTTAGGACCCTTGGACACTGGCTCTGAGCTCTGATATGACAAAATGGGGCAAGGGAAATAGGTGAGACAAAGAAAATTTTCCTGATTGGAAAAATTATATATATACATATATACACTGAAGGATCTACTTTGCTAACACTTAATTTTCCTGATTGGAAAAATCATATATATATATATATATATATATATATATATGTTTCTATTTATATATTTTTTCAAAGTCAAGAGATTTATAAGGTTTATAATTCTCTTTTTCAATCCTAAGAAAACTGGGTGGAACAGAACTCCCCTGAGAAATAAAAGATACTTTTCTTTGTTCTAAAATGAACAGAGAGCCTAAGGAATCCAGCTGCCAGTTCTGAGTGCCCTACCCTGCAGAGAGCACAACCCCGCTGGATTTCAGACCTCTAGCCTCCAGAGCCAAAAGAGAATAAATTTCCCTTGTTTAAAGACACAGCGTTTGTGATAATTTGTTACGGAAGCCCCAAGAAGCTAATACAGTGGACTGATACCCAGATATGAAAATATTCATTCATTCCTCACTTTTAATATTTTCTCTAGTCAGGAGTAATTTTAGAATCATTTTGTCAAAGTACGATGAAAAATAAAATCCTATTCTGATGTTACTTAGAATAATGTTAAATGTATAAAGGAAATTGGGGGCAATAGATCTCTTTACAATTTGATCCTTACACCCAGCAACATGATATGGTTTTTTAGTTACTTTTCTGTTATGTTACATAATAAAGCTTTGATTTTTTCTTCATATGGACCTTGTAGTTGAGTTCAATTTTAAGTGTTTTGGTAAGTATGTTATACATCACTGCTAATGTAAGTGAGTGTGATTTTATTTTTGCCATTATATGTTCTAAATCAGTGCTGTCTAGTAGAACTTTCTGTGATAATGGAAATGTTATTATATTTGCACTGACCAAAGTGGGTACCAACAGCCCTATGTGGCTACTGAACATTTGAAAGGAGGTTAGAGTCACTGAGGCACTGCATTTTTTAATTTTATTTCATTTTAATTGATGTAAATTTAAAAGTCACGTCTGACTAGAGGCTACAATATGGAAAAACATAGTTCGAAGTGATTATTGATGCTTTGTAAGAAGACCATTTAAGACAGTGTAGTAAAATGCTTAAGAGCATGCGCTCTGGAGTTACATGGTCTGAGTTTACACCTCGTCTCCACCATTACTATCTCAGTGGACTTAAGCTGAAAACAACCCTAAGTCTTGATCTGGAGGCCAGCGGGGGGAGCGGGGGACGTGGAAAAACCCTGAGGAAGATAAGTAAGCATTGTCTTATGAGGGACCTGCATCACCTGAGGCTTCATCCCTTTAGGCAAAGGATGGGAAATGGTAAAAGCCTTTTTCAACCCCAGAGTCCTGGGGAATCTTAGGTACATCTATTCAAATAACCCCGTCCCAAACCTTACGGTCCCACTCCTCCTCTCTCAGGATTCTGTCTTTAGTGTTGGACACTTCCCAGAATTGAGAAGCCAACGTTCTCTGAAGTTTCTCTACTCTTACAATTTGGTCATGACCTTGTTCCTTGGTTTGGTCCCCACCTTCAACTCTGCTCTAGGAAATGAGATGGCTTTGTAGGCCATCGAAGATGCCCTGAAGGAAAGCCCAGAGAGGCTCTCCACCCTTTGCTTTGAATTGGTGATTGATAGCACCACACCTGCCCTGTCTCTCTTCTCAAAACCTCAGTGGTGCTCAACAGTGGCTGCCAGTTCCACAAATGTTATAATCACCATTTCCCTCATATCACTCAAAGGCCAACGATATTGCTGGAGCTTGGCACTTGGGTTCATGCAATGTACTGAGAAGGCGACCTCAAGACAAAAGTTGGGGAGAGAAGCAGAGTAGGCAGGGAGTGTGATTTAACAAAGATATGGTCTCCACTGGAGTCTAGGCTTAGTCTGACCATGCACTTTTCTGCAGCGTCAGCCCACCACCGAGGCAAGGGAGTCTGTCTTTTGTAGTCCTCTGTCGGGCAGTCATCGGCTGCAGGCTACCTGAGGTCCAGAGTAATGCCATTCCTGTTCTGCAGAGCGTGATTTTCTGGGTAAGTTGTAGCTATGAGTGTTTAGAACTCAAGAGAGCAACTGAGGGATTTGTTACTGTCCTGGCAAAGAAAATCTGTGAACCAAGAGTGTCCACTACCCTCATATTTTTTTGAATTGAATATTAGGAATTGAATTTCTTTTAACAACTAATTATCTACTAGGATTATCATTTTTTTCTAATTTAAACTGTTTGTGTGATTTATTATATCTAGAGTTCCTGGTTATTGTTGCGTATTCATTTGGCAATTGGTCTATTGCTCGATTGCTCTGTCTACCTTATCCATGATGTTAGTTAGTCTTTTTTAAGCAACTGTTAAATTCAATTGATAAACATTTTATTTAGGATTTTTTATCTGTTATGTATGGCTGCATAAAAGCTGTTCTGATACAAAAGGCTTAAAATAACAACAATAATTGATGTGCTCACAATATTTCAGTTTGGGTAGGAGTGGGAGGTATGGCTCATCTCTGTTCCATGTTGATGTTGATGCTTTGTAAGAAGACCATTTACATGCAGGGATGTAACATTTAAGGTAGCTTTTCCTTACATGGCTCGGCACCTCGGGGGATGCTGGGATGATGTGGGATTTTTCTCTCTTCCAGGGGCATCCCCACCTGACTAGCTTGGGCTTCCTTGCAGCATGGTGGCTGGGTTCCAATAAAGAGTATTCCAAGAGGAAAGTCCCCGTATTCCAGTATATTTCACGTTTCCACGAGCGGCACGTGTGCTCATGTCCTGTTGGCGGGGCCCAGGGTCTATGTGGGCCTACCAAAGAGGGAATACCATGAGGCGGGGGTCACTCGAGACCAACAAAGTATCAGTTTACTACATTCTGCCCTAATGATTCATGTTGCTCCCAAATGCAAAATATACTCACCTCCTAGGACCTGTAAAGTCTAATCCTATCAAGGCATCGGGCTGAGACCTGAAATCCAGGGTGGTGACATCTAATTCAATCAGGTGAAGAGAAGGTTCTGTGGATATAACTCATCTTCATATACCTGTGAGTATATGAAGATATACTCACGTACGTTTTCTGCTCACCCAAAACTTCCGTGTCGAGTGATAAGGCAGGGAGAGCAAAACTGTGGGGGCTGCCCCTGTTCAAACAGGTGGCACGTAGCCCTAACGATACCTAGCATTTCTGAGCTCCAACTGGGTGCAGAGTCGCTTCTCCACTGAGACTCAGTCATCTTCCCTGGGAGATATTGCCCTGGGACTCTTTGCTCTTTTCCATAAACTTGTGGTTCCTCCCGCTGGTTCATCCTTCTTTTTCCAGGAGAAAGGCCTATTTTTGTAGTTGAGGAGGCTTCGCGGGTTGCTTTCTGCCCATTGTGAACACCTCTGTCCCTTTTCCTCCAAGCGGTCCGAGTAAAGGAGCTATGGGACACCAGGCCTCACCGTGGGAGGGCCCAGGCCGGGAGATGGGGCGCTCTTTCCAGGCTCTTCGAAGCCCTGTTGTCTAGAGAAAATGGACAATGAAGAATTTGCCTTAAATTTGCTTCAGTTAAGGGTCTTACAGCTACCTATACACATCATTTTCTACTTTGAGAGTCTTCTGTTAGGAGAAACGGGATAAAGTGGAGAAGGCAAATAAAAATCCATGACTGGCAGCATGTAAATCATCGGGAACAGAACTGCGGAAACCTATACTTGTTAATGATGAAGAAACAGAGGCATTTATTCATAAGTGACATTCTTCTCTCCATTCTCTCCCCTTCCTCCCCAAAACTACCTCACTCCCATCGTAGGTTTTGGAAAGACTGGGAAGTTTTATTTTTGAATGCAGCAAGTTCTGGATTTTCTTTACGTATTTCAGTAGTTTCTATTTATTTGCTGAGACTTCCTATTTGTGGATTCATTGTAAGTATATTTTCTTTTATATCCTGGAGAATAGTTATAATAGCTACTTTAAATTTCTTGTCTGGTACTTCCAACATCTGGCTCATCTCAGGTTAGTCTCTCGTGATTGTCCTTTCCTTCCCATATGGGTCACATTTTCCTGTTTCTCTGTATGTCTAGTAATTTTGTATAGTTTACTGAACATCATGGATGATGTATTTTAGAGACTGGTATATTCTGTTATACTCCTTCCTCTAAAGAGCTTTGTTATTTTATTTCATTTTATTTTATTTTATTTGCTTTGCTTGGGCAGACATTTATTTTGTCTGGATACAAACTCCAAACTGTTTCTTTCCTGGTGAGAGGCAGTTAAAACCTCTCTTTCATCATTTTATTCTCAGCTGGGCTATTTGGAGTCAGCCCATAAATATGTAGTTCAAAGGTTTACACACAAAAAATTGTGACTCCTCTTTTCTGGCTCTTTGTTAGGACAACTCTGATCTGCGGTGATCACACCCTGGCTCTTCCATTCCAGCCAGTGAAATGGAGAGTGTCTACTCTAAGACTCTGAGTTTCTATCCAAGTTTTAGCAGCCTCACATTGAGTCTGCCTAGAGGCAAAGAGCAGTAAAAATGGAAAACACCCACAACTCCAAACATCCACTCTCCTACAGCTTTTCCCTGTACCTTCAAGAAGTTGTTTTAAAAAGTTTCATCCAAAGTTTATAGTTGTTATCTGTAGGAGGTTTTGTCCAATAGAAACCATTCGGCCATTACTGGAAATGCAACCTCTGTTTCTTCAGTGTTAAAAATAGTTCACCTAGAAAAACATCTAGTCCTAAAATCTGGGTCAGAAGTGAGGTTGTTGGGGAAGGAAAGGGAAATAATGGAGAAAAGAATATAATTTTTAATAAATGTCTCTGTTTCTTTCTCATTCATGAATATAGCCTTTTTTTGTACTCCAGTTTTTGATGAGTTATATTTTCGGTCATGGATTCTCATCTAGATTCATTGCTTAGTAAATGTTTCCTTAGGCAAGTAATTTAACATCTTTGAGCTACTTCTTCTTCATTTTTGTAACAGTGTTGATCATGCCTTTCTGAGGGGGGAAACTGAGGTAACAGGTACTCTGTAAATGTTCATCTCTCCTCATCCACTCATTCACATGTGACTTATTCAAAGGTAAGGATTGCCCTTTATCTTTGAGCCTCAGCTCTAGATCATTTTGGTCTCCACAGAAATGTCTATACAATAAATGAACAAACAGACTATGAATGTGGACAGTTGTAAGATAAAATATATACACACGTTAAGCTATTGTTTCTATGTAGGGATATTTTATTGCTCTGTCCACCTACCAAAATCCCCTCTATCGATACCCATGCTAATAGAGGTGAAGTCACATCTGCTTTATTTTAACGGTAAACTACTTGGAATCTGCACTTCTATTTTTATGGTCTTTGTATACTCTTTATTACTATATAAATGAATACAATTTTGCATACCTCTTGAAAAACAGCTATATTAAAATGTTCTGCAGAAATACCTTAGTCTAAAATGCAGGTAATAAAAATATTTTCCCTGGAGCCAGTTCTGGGAAAAGTATAATAGTCCAAAATCCCACCATTGCGTAGTATAATAGTATAAACTAAGAAAAGATTGTGTAATTGTAGCTCCCTATGAATTTTGTGAATTATATTAAATATTGTGGAGAATATTTTCCTTGGGTGAATAAAGTTGTTTATGTAACAAAGGTCCCAACTCTGAGAAGGCCATGTAGATCCAGCTTATAGCAGCAGGTCATGGGATCAACTGCATTCTTAGCTGCTAGAGGTACGAATGTGCTCTCAGATAAAACATTTCTTGTTGCTGTTTATATACATAATTTAAATTTTATCCTGAGTGCTCACCAGCCTGAATGACAGGATGTTTATTATTAATTAAAACTGGGGCTTCCATCCCAATTCCATTTCAGCATGAAACAAGTCCAGACTAGGGTCTTGGCTGTCTTGGCAAATTCTGCCCTGTCCACCCATTTCTGCAACCATCACCTTGGGCATCTTGTGCCAGCAAGAGATATGGCTGTGCTGAAAATAAAGCACCTACTATGTGTTGTGGCACATGCTGGGCACTGTGGGAGGTTTTGGGGAAAAAAAAATAGGACTTAACTCTCGTCCTCAGTGAAGTCCAGGAAAAATGTCAGAGTCAAAAATATACAGTTTACAGGCTTTTGGACATCAATGTTACTTTTAACAGAGCTACAACCAATATCAGTGGAAAGCTGGCTGTAAAACCAGAACCATGGAACACTTAGAAAAGAGTAATGAATATGGCAGAAAATTCAATTCTCAGCAGAATCCTATCAACAGGAGAAATGCTACTCCCACAAATTTCTGAGTGGAAGGAGGCATGCAGAGAGCTTTGCGGGCCATCTATAAAACATGAGAGCAAGAACAGAGCAGATGAAGAAAGGTTTCGATTTTCCTTGTGATTTATCCTTAACTTGTGGTTTATATAAAAAAAAGTTTTTTAAAGGACTAAGCTCTTCTCGGGGCCATTATAGGCTGTGCGGCCGTGTGCTTGCACTGACGTTGTTTATTCCCGAACATCTGTGCCATCATCCTTGGTCATGCCTGTGGAATAGATGAGGTCATCTCTTTGGATGTTTATATAACTGGGGAATAATCAAAACCAACACACCAGAGATGGAGCCTCTTTCCCAGAGTTTTGAGCTCCTTTGCCCTTTTCATATCACCCCTGAATTTGCTCAGTCTGGCAGCAAATGGTTGTTGAATTAATTAATTAACAAGCATAATCTGAGACCAACCTTTGCCAGCCTTGCCCCTTCTCTCTCAACATGCGTGCACACACCCACGCACACCCACACACGTGTACATGCACACGCACACCCACGCACACGCATGTACACACACATACACACAGTTGAAAGCACAGAAGAAAGATGAGCAACATGACTTACAGTGAGCTGAGTTCTACTCTGGGTTCTGTGATCCATCGCTCTGGAAACTTGGGCAGGTCCAGCTCCCATCTGCTACCAGGGTGAACTCTCTTTGTCCTTCTTCTCCTTAAAACCCTTCTTTTACTTCCTATCACATGCAGGGCAAAGCCCACAGATCCTTCGTGATCTGGCCTCTGCCTACCTTTCCAGAATCATCTGTCACAATTCCACCAAAACGCACCCCACTGGTAACCATCCTGCACCTCTTGCTGGCCTTAACTTTGGACGTGCTCTGTCTCTCTCGCCTTTTTGTCTGCCCTTGACCCGGCTGAATGGCAACACCACCTTTGTGGCACAAACACACCCCTCGGGGCACAGAGCTGTAGCCGCAGTTGGCCCAAAGGCAGGTGAGGGTCTGGAACCAGCACAGCACTGAAGATAAGCCATTGTGGATTTCTTTAAAGTGGGAAGGACCATGCTGTCAAGCAGCAGGATCGGTGGAAATATTTGACATTAGAGATTAGGTTTCTCCTTGGTACCTACAACGTGTTGACATTCTCAGGCTCTTCATCTACTTTCAGATTTTTTTTCTTTTTTGTTCCAATCCTGTTGCAAGCAATACAGGCAGGACGGTCCCGGGGGCAGGAGGTGCTGGATGGCCTGCATCTTGCTTTATCTGGATACCTCCCGTGCCCAGAGCTCTCACCCTCGGGGGCACCTCCTCCTCCAAAGGACTCGCCTCTCTGCCAGTCTCTTTTGGGAAGCACACTCCTGAAGGCAAGTTCCTCGGGAAGGGCCCCTCTCTGTATCCATCCCCCTTTCTACTCCACCCTTCCAGAAAAGGCCCTGATGGAAATCATCAAAGGACACTTGAAATGGAGAAGGAAGCCGGAACAGGGTCGAGGATCAGGAAGAGTGCCCCCTGCATGTCCGCACTTTGGGGTGCAGCTACTAACTAGGGTGTAGGTGGGACTGGTCTGAAGGAAGTCGCCGGGTGCTGACTGAAACCTTTTCTTCCCCAGAAAGCCATGCGGTGTGGCAGGACCAGAGCAATCCTCTGCCCTCAGCTCTGAACCAGAAGGAGGAAGAGTTGCCTGGTGGGGGGGGGGTGGTGGTGGCTCCAGCGAAAGATGGGAGCAACCCCATCCACAGTGGAACCACTGACATTTGTTGGTGGCTTCTTAAAGAATGGTGGCCCCTCACGAAACAAAGTCTGTGGGAGGCAAGGCTTCTTAGCCGGCCATGCTTTCAATAGTGGGGGAAGGATTTCCTACAGGAATCAGACTTTCTTCTCCTCCCGGGGTGCCAAGCCGTGTCCTTGAAGTAGGCTCATCCTGACCCTTCCCAGCAGCCCTAGAATGAACCATCTGCACCGAGCCCCCCTGTGAACGTCTCCATATATTTCTTCCCGGTAGTGTTTTCTAGGACGACTTATGGGGACCCGGCTTGAATTTCAGGGAAGTCCAGACATTTCTTAGCTCGTCAGGTGAGCTAAGTAGGGGTCAGCCGTGATATACCTGAGCCAGTGAGGACCCCTCCCCCAGCACAGGGCAGAGGCACCTGCCAGGAAGCAGGAGTCTGGCACTGACTTCGTCTTCTGGCCCACGTGTCTCTGGACTCTGGAGGAGAAGAGGCGAATCAAGCTTAGAGAGCTTCTCACCAAAACCACTGTGAAACTATGGAATGTGGTCATCTGAGCAACACAGGAAATACGGCCCCTCCACGGAGCTCTGGGACTGTGTTTGCAGGGGACGGGGCTGGCAGCGGCTGCCCTTGGAGAGGACTGTGGGGTCCCAGGGCAGGAGCTGGGGACGGACCACAACAGTGGAGAGGAGGTAAGCACGAGCATCCCACACAAGCCGACTGGCCAGTGCACGCCGGTGACTCACGCCCCCGTGCTTCGGTAGTCCTGGGAAGACACCTGCAGAGGATGGGCTGCTTGCCTGAACAAAAAGAGGCAAAACTGATGAAATCTTAGTGACTATGATTAATATAACCACATCAACACCCACAGCATTGTGAAGCTCGGGTAACTTGGAAGGCAGAAATAGATATTCATTTTATTTATTTATTTTTTTGACCACCCTTCTGCCTTCCCCAGTGAAATATAATATAATGCCACCTCCTGAGAAAAATCCTGAAATTTTCCTTCTGGATCCATGGTTCTCAACTGGGAGTGCTTTTGCCTCTCAGGGAACATTTGGTAATGTCTGGAGGCATTTTTGGTTGTCACAATTAGGAAGATGGTACTGGCATCTAGTGGGTGGAGGCCAGGAAGGCTGCTGAGCATCTTACAGAGCACGGGCCGGACAGGATGGCCCCCTCAACAAAAACTTCCCTGGCCCAAAGTGTCAATAGTGCTGAGGTTGAGAGACTGTGTTCTAGATGTATATATTATCATTGATTTGGAAAAGCTGTTTACATATTAAGGACATTACCATGCTTTGTTATATATGTTGTAAAACCTTGCCATATTTATTTGTCTTTTGCACTGAACTGTATTTTTAGACCCACAAAAATATAATTTTTATATATCTAAATCTATTAATTTTTAGGTTATGCCAGAAAACATTATTTCTATTTTTGATATTATAATTTTCCTAGGCTAAAATTACATGAATATTCACCTATTATTTTGATGTTTTCATGGTTTTATCATTTATTTTTAGTGATCTGAAATTTATTTTGTGGTAAGGTAGAATGGAGGAATCTCAAATTATTATTTTCTTCACAAATAGTTATCCCGTTGTTCCAGCACCATATACTGAATAAACTCTATCCTTTCTCCAATTTTGAAATAACAAAATTACTATATTCTAAATCTAAATATATACTCAGAATTGTTTCTGGGGTTTCTAGTTTGTTCTATTGGTCTGTATATTGTGGTGACAGTTTGGTTGTAGCTTTTTTATTGTAGGTAATAATTGTGTCAAGGTCAAAGAAAAATCACACTGAGTTTGGATCAGGAAGGATATTTTCTGTGTTAATTTAGAGAGAATTGATGTTTTTGCAATGAGTTTTTTCATCCATAAAAATCTGTTTCTCCATTTATTTCTTTATGTCTCTTAGTATAGTTCAGGAGAGTTTTTTAAAAATGCCTTCCGTATATTTCCTTTAAATTTATTGTCAGATTTTTCATATTTTTGGTGTTACTAAAATATTTCCCCCTTATGTTTTAATAGCTTATGCTCCATGGGAAAGATATTGCTTTTTTAAAAACTTCATTTTGTAGCTGGTTTTCTAAATTGCCACTGTTAGCAGTTTTTCAATTGATTCTTTGTTTATTTTCCAGGAATCATGCCCAATTACTGTTCTTGTGCCTTTTTCTTTCCTGTTAATGCTCTGGGGACCACCCTCACTCTTAGGAATTAGAATTGCTTTGAAGTCCTGACAAAAGTCCAAAATTTCAGAGACTAGACACTTCCAGTAATATCTTAAGAATATGTACCAACTTGAGGATGCTATCGCCATCTTTTGCTGTATGCCCTGAATATGGGATGTGCTGTATTTCCAGAGGATGAAAGAAAATTGAGGTAAGATGTTCATCTGTTGAAATGCAGAGATCTTAGTTATGTAATTTCATGAGTTGCATGAATTCTCGTAACCACCACCCATATGAAGATATAGAACATGTCCCTTAGCCCAGAAAGTTCTCCCATTCTCCTTTCCAGTCTTCCTTCTCCCAGAGGCAACTGCCGTTCCAATTTCTATCAACCTAGTTTTGCCTGTTGTAGAATTTCATGTACATGGAATCACACAGTACGTCATCTTCCATGCTTGGCTTCTCTATTAAACAGTTTTTGAGATTCAAGCACATCATTCTTCTTTATTAGCAAATAGTATTCCATTTTATAAGTATACTGTTTGTTTATCCATTCTTCCATTGGTAGACATTTGGGTTGTTTTCGTTTTTTTTCACTACTATGAATATAGTTGGTAGGAATATTTCTGTACAAATCTTTCTGTGAACATATGTTTTCATTTCTCTTGGGTAAATAAGAGTGGAATGCTTGGATCATTTGGCAGGTTATATATTTAACTTTATTTCAACATTTCAGTCTTTCAGAGTTTACCAATTCTGAGAGTAGGCACTTCGGGTAATACCCGAAGGGTATATATTGACTTGAGGATGCCTATTGCTATTTGCTGTGTTTCCTGAATGTGGAATGTTTTGTAACTTTGCATTTTTGCTATAATTTTAAACTTAAAAAAAGTTGCAAAAAATACTTGCACATTTCTTATATTAATTATTCACCAGTAGTTTACATTTTGCCCTATTTGCTTTTTCCTTTTTTTCTGTCTACCTGTATTTATTATCATATCTGTTTGTATATGTGTCTACATATTAATCTTTTCTGATTTTCTGAATTGTTAATTAATAGTCATGATAATAGTGAATTAGTTTATCATTAGCTAATTCCTTTCTGAATAATTAGCTAAGGGGATCATTTGACACTTTACCTCTAAATAGTTCAGTGATCCATCTAATAATGGTCTTATCCACTGAGGGGCATTCAATTATCTCAAGAGTTCCTTCCACTTAAGTTTCTGGCCACTTTTTGTTATTATCCAGAGTCTTCCAATAACTGTTGTCTAAAAAATATTTTGTCCAGAGTTTATCATTGTTATCTGTTGGGAGGAGTGTTGTCCCGAAAGGCTGTTCCACCATTATAGGAACCAGAATCTGCCTTTGAAATTGTTTTTGACCAAACCTTAGTGAAGTACAACTAAGATCTCCCCGCGGAGTACTAATCTTCCTTCCCTCCGTTGTCATCACGGCGTGGACCATACAGCACGCGTGATCACACATGAGCTCAAAATATATGTTCCCCAGTTCAGAGACATTGAAACCCAGAAAGCTCATTCAGTGATTTTTACTTCCTGTGGGATCTCAGGGTTTTGTGATAATAGCATAAAAGAAGTTTCCCTTTTAATCTTAGCTGCATTCCTCTTTCTAGAGTAATGCAAAGTAACAGAGGCAAGAGCGGATTGCCTGTGTTTAATCAATGTCATAATGTAGGATCCTCCTTAAAATCATGGACTAAAACCTGGTTGGCCATCATGGGTTATTCCTTTAATTTAGTGTTTGAGTTAAAATAACACGTTACCTGTGATTCGTGTGTTTACATTCATAGGTTAAACTGACCTGTGGTTTCCTCCTTTGAGGTTTCCGTGTCAGGTCTCTCTACATGGGTGGTGTTAGTTGCATAAAATGGTCGTGGTAACTTACTTCACTATTTTCTGCAGGAGTTCAGAGAGAGAGAAATCATTTGTGTTTTGGGGATTTAAAACACTGCACCATGAAACTACCTGTGTCTGGATTTTTTTTTTTTTTAAATTAAAGAGTTACTCCTATGATGAGTTTTTCAAACTTTCAAGGTTATTGGTCTGAATTCATATTTTTTCCTTCCTTATAAATAAAATTTAGAACATGGTAATTTCCTTGAAGATCATGTGCTTCACCAGAATCATCAGATTTATTAGAATATATCTTCATATGGTTATCTCTTACTACTTTGGAATCCTATCTACACCTACAGTTATGGCTACTTTAGCAAAGTTGTATATTTGTGTTTACTTTTTAATTTTTTATAAGAAATGAGAATTTAGAATGGTTGTGCTTTCCCAATTCTTCAGTGCTTTTGGGGGGGGGTAGCTTTGTTCTTATTTTTTCTCCTAAAGATACAGCTCTTGTATGGATATACTCTAAATTAGTTTTCCAGTTCATTAAAATCTATGCTGCTATTAATTCCTTGCTTCTTTTCCCATGTTTATTTAATTATGCATTCTCTGACTTTTTGTACTAAGTACCAATTTCAATTATTTTAATTCCTTTTTTATTTTATAATGAATATAGTAAATGCTTTAAATTTTTCAATGACTTTAGCTTTGGCATATGTTTTGGTTTAATTGTGCTGCCATTTTTACATCCAAAATAGTTCTATTCATACATTATAGATTCTACTCAATCATTATAAAAATGTGGGTGAAAAGTACTAGCATGAATAGATGCTAAAGATATTTTTAAGCAAAAATACTGGGTTACTATCTGGCATCTACAGAATCATCCTATTTTTATCCATATATTTAGTAGTTCAACAAGTATCAAGTATTTGATAAGCATGTAAAAATATTTTTGTGGGTAGATATATATCTGAAATATGTATCAATCAACTGTGAAAAATTATATTAAATATATTTATAGATTATTAGATATGCATAGAAAAGTTCTGGGGAAAAATTGGCTGAGACATGATTATATGCATATGGTAGAATTATTATTATTGTTTTAAATACTTTTTGTTTTACTTCTATTTGTCAGTTTTCCACAATTAGCAGATATTAGATTTTTAAATATTATTGTTATTGATTTTTTAAAATGTGGCTCTTCTTTGACCCAGTATTTATATTTGTAGGAATTTTGCCTAAGCAAATAATTCAGGATGTAGCAAGAATTTAGGAATAACATTGTTTAATGCCAGATTGTAAGTAAATCAAGAATGTTCCAACAATCTCTATGTCCAACAATGGCTATGGATAAAGTGAATCATGGGGTGGCCTTACATTGTACCATGTACCCACTAACATTATGTTACAAAGTATATTTATGTGCATTGATGCGTTTTGATAAAAGGACACACTCTTAAGTGAAGAAAGCTGTTAGCAACATATGATATACAATGGTTATACTTAAAAATTCATAATTAGATATTCATAAAAACAACTATAATTACATGGTATGATTTTAACCATTTATTTCTAAGCTGTTAGGATTATAGTGGTGTTTTATTCCATTATTAATGCTTACCTTTTTGTTTCCTAGAATAAACTGGCATGTCTTATATTATTTTTTAGAGTTGTGAAGGATAAAGAAGCCGAGGCAAAACCTGGATGGTTGATAATTGAAAGCATGTTTCTCATTGAACCCCTGTTTGGGGGAAATTAAAACAAAATAGTTTTTCTGGAGACTCTAATAAAACTTAGATAAAATAGCAATAATTAAAACGGCAAGGGAAAGAAAAAAACCCTCTATGGAATTTTTATTGCAAGTTTCCAAAAATAGAGAATGTGTGTCTGTTTAAGTGAGAACTTTCTTACTGACAAATTGGGGAAGTTTTAACAGACCAGCAACAGAAGCTAAGATTAACAGCGAACGTGAAAGAAATGCATCCTTATGCTATTCAGGGACCAGATACCTGGGGTCTTGCTGCTGACTGATGTGCAGGTGCACCCCACACTCCCTGCATGGAGCCTGAGCAGCACATCCACGGGGGAGCAGCGGCAGTGATGGGTCAGAATGTAGACCAGTCTGGATGCAAAGTAGGGCTTTAGTGAAGTTACTATAGAATCAGGGTGAGAGTATCGTGCCCCGAGCTTCCGAACTGTTAATTATTTTTAGAAAGTCATTTGGCAGAATACATCAAATACGTCTATCATTTAAAGTAATATCTATTTGAAACAAACTAACATATAACCATATACATTTGAGCTAAAAAGTTCCCTGCTACTACTGGGTATTTACCCCAAAGATACAAAAGTAGGGATCCAAAAGGGTACGTGCACCCCGATGTTTATAGCAGCAATGTCCACAATAGCCAAACTGTGGAAAGAGCCAAGATGTCCATCAACAGATGAATGGATAAAGAAGATGTGGTATATATATACAATGGAATATTATGCAGCCATCAAAAGGAATGAGATCTTGCCATTTGCAACGACGTGGATGGAACTGGAGGGTGTTATGCTGAGCGAAATAAGTCAAACAGAGAAAGACATGTATCATATGACCTCACTGATATGAGGAATTCTTAACCTCAGGAAACAAACTGAGGGTTGCTGGAGTGGTGGGGGGTGGGAGGGATGGGGTGACTGGGTGATGGACACTGGGGAGGGTATGTGCTCTGGTAAGCACTGTGAATTGTGCAAGACTGTTGAATCTCAGATCTGTACCTCTGAAACAAATAATGCAATATATGTTAAGAAAAAAAAAAAGAAGAAGAAGAATGTAGCAGGAGGGGAAGAATGAAGGGGGGGAAATCGGAGGGGGAGAAGAACCATGAGAGACGATGGACTCTGAAAAACAAACTGAGGGTTCTAGAGGGGAGGGGGGTGGGAGGATGGGTTAGCCTGGTGATGGGTATTGAGGAGGGCACGTTCTGCATGGAGCACTGGGTGTTATGCACAAACAATGAATCATGGAACACTACATCTAAAACTAATGATGTAATGTATGGGGATTAACATAACAATAAAAAAATTAAAAAAAAAAAGTTCCCTGCTATATGTACAGCAAGGAAGAATTAGAAACTAGTTCTCATTGATGCCAGGGATGCTGACCGTGGACCACATTTTGAAAATCAAGGATCTATAATACTGCTAAGGATCTATATGATTATAATCGCTCATCTATAATGACCTTCCTCATACATAGATATACATATTACCTTAAGCAAGGTACTCCGCTTTACTCAAATGAAAAGTTAAGATAGCCCCTACCTACTAAGAGTGTTGAAAGGATCCCAGTAGCTAATGCATTTGAAGTTTCAGGCAAACCTACCAGGCACACTGTATGCAGTTCGTGAGCAGCTTCTCTTGCCTCTGGTAGAGACTGGGGTTGGAGTCTTTGTCTTTACCAGTGGCCCGTTAAGCATGGCCTTCATAACAGGGGGCGGCGTGGATCATTAGATCTTTGAGATTAGCAGAATGGATCTAGGACATTTTTAGATGGTGATAATAAGAGCTTACATTTGTCAAATCAGCCAGGTTTGTCTGACTCAGGTGCCCTCACTCTGAATCACTACTTCTCTTGGGGCATTTAAAAAAAAAAAAAAAAAAACCTTTTCTAAGCTTTTGCAATCAGATCATTTATTTTGCTTTAAAGATTTTACTTATTTATTTACTTGTCAGAGAGAGAGAGAGCACAAGCAGAGGGAGCAGCCGCAGAGGGAGAAGCAGTCTCCCCGCTGAGCAAGGAGCCTGATGTGGGGATGTGGGACTTGATCCCAGGACCCCAGGATCACTATCTGAGCCAAAGGCAGATGCTTAACTGACTGAGCCACCCAGGTGCCTCTGCAATCAGATCATTTAAAAGAGAGGCCTTCTTTGATGAGTGTTCTGTAGTTCCTAGAGTATATTAAAGAAGACACAAAAAGATGGAAAAACCTTCCATGCTCATGGATCAGAAGAATAAACATTGTTAAAATATCTATGCTACCCAGAGCATTCTATACTTTCAATGCCATCCAGATCAAAATTCCAATGACATTTTTCAAACTGCTGGAACAAACAATCCTAAAATTTGTATGGAATCAGAAAAGATCCCTAATCACCAAGGAAATGTTGAAAAAGAAAAACAAAGCTGGGGGCATCACGTTGCCCGATTTCAAGCTATATTACAAAGCAGTGATCACCAAGGAAGCATGGTACTGGCACAAAAACAGACATACAGACCAATGGAACAGAATAGAGAACCCAGATATGGACCCTCAACTCTATGGTCAAATAATCTTTGATAAAGCAGGAAAAAACATGCAATGGAGAAAAGAGTCTCTTCAATAAATGGTGCTGGGAAAATTGGACAGCTATATACAGAAGAATGAAACTCAACCATTCTCTAACACCATACACAAAGATAAACTCAAAATGGATGAAAGACCTCAATGTGAGACAAGAATCCATTAAAATCCTAGAGGAGAACATAGGCAGTAACCTCTTCGACATGGGCCACAGAAAATTCTTTCAAGATACATTTCCAAAGGCTAGTGAAACAAAAGCAAAAATGAACTTTTGGGACTTCATCAAGATAAAAGCTTCTGCACAGCAAAGGAAACAGTCAATAAAACAAAGAGGCAACCCACAGAATGGGAGAAGATATTTGCAAATGACACTACAGATAAAGGGTTGGTATCCAAGATCTATAAAGAACTTCTCAAACTCAACACCCAAAAACCAAATAATCAAGTCAGAAAATGGGCAGAAGACATGAACAGACACTTCTCTGAAGAAGACATACAAATGGCTAACAGACACATGAAAAAATGTTCATCATCATTAGCCATCAGGGAAATTCAAATCAAAAGCACATTGAGATACCACCTTACACCAGTTAGAATGGCAAAAATGGACAGGGAAAGAAACAACAAATGTTGGAGAGGTTGTGGAGAGAGGGGAACCCTCTTACACTCTTGGTGGGAATGCAAGTTGGTACAGCCACTTTGGAAAACAGTGTGGAGGTGCCTCAAAAATTTAAAAATAGAGCTCCCCTATGACCCAGCAATTGCGCTCCTGGGTATTTACCCCAAAGACACAGATGTAGTGAAAGAAGGGCCATATGCACCCCAATGTTCATAGCAGCAATGTCCACAATAGCCAAACTGGAAAGAGCCAAGATGCCCTTCAGCAGATGAATGGATAAAGAAGATGTGGTCCATATATACAATGGAATATTACTCAGCCATCAGAAAGGACGAATACCCAACTTTTACATCAACATGGATGGGACTGGAGGAGATTATGCTAAGTGAAATAAGTCAAGCAGAGAAAGTCAATTATCATATGGTTTCACTTATTTGTGGAACATAAGGAATAGCATGGAGGACATTAGGAGAAGGAAGGGAAAAATGAAGGGGGAGAAATCGGAGGGAGAGATGAACCATGAGAGACTATGGACTCTGAGAAACAAACAGGGTTTTAGAGGGGAGGGGAATGGGGGGATTGGTTAGCCCGGTGATGGGTATTAAGGAGGGCACGTACTGCATGGAGCACTGGGTGTTATAGGAAAACAATGGATCGTGGATCACCACATCAAAAACTAATGATGTATTGTATGGTGACTAACATAACATAATAAAATTAAATTTAAAAAAAAAGAGAGAGAGGCCTTCTTTATGGTTGGGCTCCCCCACCCACCCACCCGTAGCTCTATCCCAGCCTTCCACAGATGTAAGGAAGACCCTTAAACTTTCATCTTGAAAGGAATAATGTTGTATCCGACTGCAGTAAGACAAATGTAGCTGTTGATGGCTTATAAATGCCCTTCTAGAGTTGATCAGCATTTTGTGGCTGTGAGAGGACACCTTCACAGTCGAAAGCATTTGGAAGAAAAGAAAATTCTTCCAATGAGCAAAACTGATGCAGGATAGTAAGCTTGCAGCATCTGGGTAAAACCAGGAAGTGACTGACTTCCTCTTGTGGGTATAATCTTACCAACTTCATAATGCCTCCCTGAGGATCAGATAAGATGAAGTGATATTTGTATTCTACAAATCAAGATATTTTTCCATGTAGATTGGCTCTGGTGGGATTTGCTTCTATGTTGGAGTATATTTGACATAGTCTAGTTTCTTTAAAGCACGCTGAACAAGCAAGGATATGGTGGGATTAAAGAGAGATTTGCATACGGGCTTTTCCCTTTGTGTTTCATAATGAAAATTTGAATTCCAGTTTCCCAGCCACGTGGTGATGACTTTAGCATAAAAGGCTCGCCAGGTAGGAGGTGGCTTCCTGGGCTGAGGGGCAGCATTCTCATGGAAAATTAAAAAACAAGTGCTTATTTTTAGCCACGAAAATGTAATCATTCTTGCGCTCAAATATGCTTTACATTACCTGGAAGAGGGTTTATTGGCACTGGGTCTGTTGTGTAACTGAGGAAACCACTGTGTGCTATAAAAACATGCTGATGCGAAAAGCAGTCCAGTGAGAACCGGCTGATGGCAGAAGCAGGTAGCAGAACACAGGGAGGCTCTCCCGGGGGACGTTAGGAGACTGGAGGGGACCCCCCTGGTGCCACATGGTTAGGACAAAGGCACTGTTGAACCCTTGGGAAAAGGAACTCAAAGTCAGAGGAATGATTACATTAACAGCGAGTGGGATCCTTTGCCCTATTTGGCTGCAAACTTTTATTTCCTATTTGCAATGGTCAATGGTCCATGAGATCTCATATGTGTGCTCTCTAGAGGGCCTTTCTTGAGGGAGAGATTCCCAAATTCCTAAACTAAGAGGTGCAGAGAAAAGCTCACAGTGATTCTTGGAGGCAGAGTAGAAATCGGCATTTTAAAGCAGGTTAACTGGGGCTAAACCTTACTCCAGGTCTCCAAGGAAGACAGGTTGGACTGACTGAGGATGGATCTCTTGATGCTCAGAATTACTGACTTGATCCCTGCGACCTCGGGGTCTCATATCTGTAGCTCTTGGAAATATTATTCCACTCATAATACAGAAGCATTATCAATGGACATAAGAATTAAAATAATCAATACTAAGACTCCTCTGGAGAGCGTGGGGGCCGGAAAGTCTGAGCACATAAGCCACAAATATTTCCCTCTTCCTGGTCTAATGGTTGTCTACGATGATCTAGCTCCCTCGTGAACACCTCTGCTCAAATCTGGGATCTCAGGCAAGCCCTGCCCTCATTGGATAGCTCATTCCAAGACGAGATCCCGCCCGGGTCCCTCTGACCTCTTCCTCCTTCATTCTACGAAAAGCCTGGCCTGGGCTTCCAGGGACCAGGATCCTCTCTCGTTCATTGTTACTATTTATTTCTTTTTTGTCAACCATGAGCTCTGCTCTCCCCAGGCAATACACTGGCAATGTGCGGAAGAAATCCAAAATCTCATGCCCAGGCAGGAAGATGCAAGAAAACAAACCCAAAGAGATTTGAAAAGAAATACTGAGATAAAAGCTAAAATTAATGGAAAAGATTTCCCCCTCCCCAGAAATGATTTGATCAGCAAAACCCCGAGCTTGTCCTTTGAAATGACTTATAAGACAAATGAACCTTAGGCAAAGAGGATCGGGAAAGACGAGGCACAACTCACATTAAAAACCAAACAAAAACCCCACACTCAGATAAATAAAATGTTTGAAAATTGTAACAGGATACTATGAAAAACGCCATAACAGATTTGAAAACAGAGCTGAAACAGACCATTTTCCCGGGAAACATAAAATCAGAATTGGCCCCAATTCCCACACACGGAGGCTCTAGATTTTCTAGATTTGTATGCACATTTGTTGGCACAATTCTAGTCCTTTCCCTCTACGTCTCATGCCTGCTGGACAGACTCTGCCCGACACCTGCCCTGGGTGCTGCTCCACTCGTTCCTGCTGCTTCTCTGTGCAATTTCCTTACTATAAAAGGAGCACCCAGGAGGCGAGCAGAAGGGGCGCGCGTGTCATTGGGGAGTCACTGGGCCACTCTGCACCTGTCCCCGCCTCATACTCTTCGAGCCCCATCAAGGACCCAGAGCACGTTTTGTCACGGCCTCTCTACCGTTTCCTGTTTGTCCACAAGGTGTCAGTGAGCCCAGCGTGTGCCCCAGAATCCTGAGTTCACACATCGCCGTGCTTCTCCATCTGCTCACTGACTCGAATCTATTTCCCACCTGTAAAATAAGAGACTCCTGGTGGATCAGCACTAAGTGTGTAGAAAAATGACTAGAAGGATGCACAGCAACGTGCTAAGTGTGCTTTTCTGCCGAGGCAGGATTACAGATTTTCTTTCCCCGGTGTTTTTTAGTTTTCCATGGTGAGGCTGGATTGTACTTTTAAAATCATTTACTTTTTCATTCAAAAGTAAAACACGAATACAATCTCATTTATTAAAAAAATATGCCAAAGGTACGTTATAATGTTTCCTTAGAGGGAATTACTCATCAGTGTGGTGGGTATCCAAATGTTTCTTTACTGCTAATTTCAATCTCTCGCTCTCCGTGTGTCTGTCTCTTCTCTGTGTTTTGTGGGTAGGAGGGGTTGATTTTCTATCTAAATCTCATCACACTATACTTTTGTCCTGTAAATAATACGTTTCTCACTTAACATGTTTTGAAAACCTTTGCACATTGGTCCACATAGACCCATTTTTTTTTTGTATGTACTCAACAATCTGAAAGTCCTGCAGTGTATTTATTCCAATTTTAATGTGTTTCTCCACTTTTGTCTGTTACCCACACCACTGCCCTGAACATATTTGTCCTTTCACATTGGACGCATGAGACTCTATCTCTAGGGTGGACACTGAGACATATAACCATAGAATATATACATTTTTCTGTCAAAATCATATTGTGGAGCAGCTTTGGAAATTTATACTCACCAAAGCAATGAATAAGAGCATTCATTTCTTTACACATCATCAAGATTGGATATGGTGAGAGTTGGTTAATCTGATGAGTAAGAAAATTACATCTTTTTGTTCTAACCTGCATTTTCTCATTACCGGTGAGGCTGAGCATCTTTCCCCTTGTGTGTGAGTCATTGGTACCTCATCTTTTAGGACCAGGACTACCTGTTCATGACTTTTGTCCATTTCTCCATTAGGATTTTTTCATTTCTTTTTAAAACAAATATCTCTCTATGTTCTGAACATCAATTTTACTGTGGGCTGTGCACCCAGCCGCAATGACTTTGGGGACAACCTAAGGCCATCTTGTCTCAGATGCCAGCACCCTGCTCTGTGATATTTGGCCCAACGCAGAGAAGCAGAGACCCCAGACAAGCCCATCCGCTCTTCTGCAGTGTCCCCAACAAGCATCCTGATGACCGCCCTCGGCCACCTCCCTCCCCGCCCCTCTGGCATCTGCTCCCCAGGCTTGTTGGTGCCTCTAGCGTCCACCTGTCCTTCCAACAGTCCTCCCCGCTTTAGCCCACGAGTCCTCCTCCAGTCTGAGCCCATAGTCTTTTCCCCTTTCAGAAATCCTTATAGTCTTTTTCTTTTTAAAATTTCACTTTCTGTTTTTCGACATTTGAACAGGGAACTATATAAATCTTAAAGGAAGAACAGCAAGCTCAAAGACCTTAAGGTGAGGTCACACTTTGTTTTGGTTTACGAGATAGGGTTGATAGCCTCATCTTGTTTTCCAGTGTATACACGGATGGTTTTCTTTGTTTGCCTGGTTTTATTCCGTAATTATTAGGAATACTAGACGTTCAGCATGTGTTTATTCTGACAGCCATCTTGAACTGGAAGTCTGGTGATTTCTAAACCCTAAATCTTTACATTATTCATTAAAAGTAAAGCTATCTCACCTAAAAACATATGAATCCAGCTACCCTGCTGCACTTGGCAGTGGGCTCGGTGCTGAGGCGGGAGCAGTAAGACAGACTTAGCTCTCTCGGCTACAAGTGCAGAGCCTCAGGAGGACTGGAAGAAGCAGGTGTCCGTGGAACTTGCTTAAAATACATGCCGTCAGGGGTATCACCCAGAGAGAGATCCTGCCAAAAAGTTTCCTCTAAATTAGTCATTTTAATCAGGCCTCTTCCACTATAATAACAAGAGCTATACATTATGATGAACAAATTCATATTCATCTGCAAAACAGCCCTGTAAGGTAAAAGCTATTTTTATCCCGCTTTGCATATAGGAACTATTTTAATACTCTAAGCACACAGTATTTATCCTTCCTGCTACACAATATGTTGCAAGAACACCCTGGCTGGTTGACATTTTGCAGTGGCCAGCCACCATGGAGAAATGACAGACCCTGAGTAACTAGGGGAAAACCCACCAGACCCGACGACCCTCCCTCCTGAACCTGTTGGCGAGAGCTGGGGCTACACTGTGCCCCCCGCATCCTTGCTCCCTGGAGTGTTTCATCTGTCTGAAGTCATGACTCCCCACCACGCCCTCAGGGGGAGGTGTTCTTATGCGCCCCCCCCCCCCCCCCCCCCCCCCCCCCCCCCGCCACAGAGCAGGTGAAGCAACCATGAAAATGTAACAGCACTGGGGCTGGGAGGGTCAGGATTGGAACCTAGCTAGTAGAGCTCCAGAGTTTTCTTCTCAACCACAAGGAGGCAAACCATGGCTGGTTTTGCAGAATCTACAAGCTAAGAGTGCTTTGGGAATTTTTCAGGGCTTGAGAAAACAAACAAAAGTAAAGAATAGCACGTGACAGGCTGTGTATGGCCCACACAGCCTGAAGTACTTAGTGTCTGGCCCTTCACGGAAAAGAGCTGCCAGGCCCTGCCCTGAACCGCTTCGCTGCAGGACCGCGAATGAGCACCGCGCCAACTTCGATGACCTTGCATCGGGACCCCATCCCAGAAGCGTGTTGGACGGTGACCGTGGCGGCCGGGGATGCTGGCCTTTGTGCATGATATGCCCGTGAGACAGGAGACTCGGGTTCAGGTCATTGGTTTGGTTCCACAGGTCTTTTACTTTGTTGGATCTTAGATCTGATGAACTGCGCTCATCCGCTTGGGTCTTCCAGGAATACGTGGGCCCCTTTGAATTTCAGATAGCATTGCCACCCCCAGAATTATCTGCAGGTTCCTAGTGGAGTACAGAGCAGGGATGGTTTAATATGCATCATGCTTGTCCCAGAAACACTGATCCCTGAGTCCTCTGCAATGGACTGAGGCTGGAGGGGGTGACGCATTGACGACCATGGTGTGCGTGATCCTCGGTCATTCTGCAGGTCCCTTCTTCCTCTGAGAAATGGGCACGTGAGGGACAGGGGAACGGAGGCATGTCTCTGTTCTGCAGCCCCTTCCATCTCCCCTCTCCTCTCCCGGCTTTGCAATCTAGGGCTTGGGGAAGCTGCAGAGCCCCTGTGGATCCTCAGACATCAGCCCCAAAATATGGCACCTGTGAGTGTATCTGGGAAAGGGATCATTGTTGACAGATTCTTAAGTATATTCAGGACTCCCCAAAGATTAAGAACGATAAGCTGCACCAGGCAACCTGGCCCATGTCCTTGCTTTATTTACACCTGAGTAAAAAGATGGTCAATGAGTTCAGTTTCTGGGTTTGGGCATTTTGATTCTTTCCCCCTGGTTTATTGTTTTAAACAAACAAAAGAGTAATGGTTTTTTCCACCCTGTAAAGAGACATCCTTTGGTCATCAGAGAGCCCTGAGAAGCTAACTACCCTCCTAAGGGTCATGCAAAGGCAACAAAGATGAGAAACCAACATCTACTGAAGACCTTCTCTGTACCAGAAGCCCGAGTCTCTAGGGAAGGATGGTGACCCTCGTGTGATGGAGGAGGAGATGGAAGCTTGGTATGTTCTAATCAGCGTTTCAGTGCTGCAACTCTTACCTTTCTAACTCTGAGCCCACAGTCTTGTTTTCTTCACTAAAATTTATTTTCTTTTCCCAGATTATATGTGTATTATACAGTAAGTTAAAAGTAAGACAAAGAAATCACTCTGTTATCAACATAGTATGTTTCCTTGTCATAGATTAGATCTAGAGATATAAATATTGATGTAGACATTTCCAAAGTGGTGATTATATCAAAGGTAACAACATTTTATTCTGCTTTATTTCACTTAAAGTGATAACATGAGTGTTTGTTTGCTGAAAACATCTTTTACTGATTACATTATATTCTAAGGCAAAAACCCAGCATCATTGACTAGCTCATTCAATTACTGTTGAGGAGGAAAATTGTTTGCAACGTTGTATGATTCTTAATAAGACTTCCATGAACATTTGTAAGCATAGAGGTTGTAGGATTATTTTCTGATGGTAGAATTGTAGAAGTAGTCACAGGGCATGAGTCTGTTTCAAGTTCTTATTTTGCATTGCCAAAACAGCTCCCAGAAAAGTGAAGTTTATTTGCACTCTTACGCACATAGGAGTTTTTTCTGTTTCACCCATTTCCTGCATGTTTGTCAGTATGGCAACTTGCCAAATTTATAATTTCTGTCAATGCAATTGTTAAAAATGGTATTTTATGGGAGAAATCAACATGGTAGAGTACAAAGAGTGTCACTTTGGAGCCGGAGATCTCAATGTGAAGTTACTGGAACTTGCCAGGTGTGGGGTCTGTAGGTAAGTCATTTATCTTTCCCCATACCTCAGTTTCCTGGCCAGTGACATTTGGAATATGACACCTTCTTGGTGGGCCTTTTGTGAAAATTAGAATTAACAGAGGTAAGGAGAGGAACTGCAGGTTCAGGAAACCTTCCAATTTCCATCATTTGGTTGGCCAGCCATCCTGACTTGGGCTGCCTGATCACGTCCGTTTTCCCCTTGACCTTAGGTTCTTTGAGCTGAAAGTGTCGAGTTCTCCTTTAAAATGTTGGGAGTATTGCCTCTGTAGGCTCTTTGGGCAGATCAGAGCAGGGAGGTCAGGAGGTGAGGATGCTGAGCCCCCAGTCAGCTCTTCCAGAAGGTGTATGGCTGCAAGCATATGGGACCAGGACAGCCTGACTCACAGCCAAGGGGCCACACCATGCATGGGGTTCAGTGCGGCAGGGGCACAAGAAGAACCCTTGGGGGATAGGAAGAAAATATTAGAACTCTAGTTTATATTGACTTTTTAATTTAAGGAAATTAAAAAAAAATAAAATAAGCTGACTACTATTTGAGTACAGATCCTGGCATTCTCAGTTGGCCACGTGTTAATCAGTCACGGATGTGAAGACCCCTGATGTAAGACAGGAAGTTGCACCAGAAGGAAGGGCTGAGCACGGGCTAGCGCATCTTTGAACATACATTTCACATGTGTCCCTGCCAAGCAAGTTCACAGATCATAAACTTAAGTGGAGCCTGTATGGACATGTACAGAACAGAGTCAGTATAACGTTCCTTGTAGGACTATATTTTATACCGAATTATATAAATGTATATGCATACATATAACATTATATAAAGGATTATATGTATCTGTAGGAATAAAGTGCTACTAATACTTAGATGTATAAAACTATGTTCAAAATTTTGTATCTGATGCAAGTACATACATAATCCTGATTACGATAGGATTATAAATATGTATAGAGTTGTGTTTAGTGAGCACATAGATGATTTTATAAGTATGTGTATATAGAAATACACATAACCTATGTTTCCATGTAAAGGATCACATGTGCCAATGCATATATATTATTTTGCATATACATGTAATGTGATCAAAGGATATTTTATAAGAAAATGTTTATGGATATGGTTATGTGCATATGCAAAGACTTATACATGTGCGTCTGTGTCTATCCCATATATTCTGTACCCACAAAGGTTCTTTGATCGCCCTGCAGCAATATATGTGCCAAGTTTTCAAAATTGAAGATGTCTGCGAATTTTTAGTTTTAAGTAGATGGAAATTCCAAATTCACTAATACTTTCTGTGATGATAAATGATTCTGAGGACCTCACTCAGTAGGTATTATAAATGCACAATCTGCTCCTTCGAAGTAAAAATAAAGTTTTAACAGTGACCAAGAAGGTAACTACTTTTCGGAAGAAAATCATATAACAGAGAGAGCACTTTGATACAAATATGACGTTTGGAATCATTTTCATTGTTATGCAGTTTTGTTCCTAAATATAAGAGTGTTACCCAAAACAACATTCGGGTCTGCAGGCTCTAAAAACACGGAAATGGAATTTTCTGGTTAAATACTAAATATCTTCAGTGGGCTTTGAACCCGTTAAAAATATGCAAACACCAGACCCTCTTGCCAGGAGTTTGCAAGAGCACCTGATTCCCGCAAGGAGCGAAGGAAACATATTAGCCAAATCCAACAAAGTACTGTGCATAATTGGTGAACTGATCTAGCCCATTTTAGCCAAGGATACACGGATTCCTTTTAGATCTCTGAATCTTTGTAAAAGAGCTCCTCAGTTCTGAGAAGCATTAAAACAAAGTATTGAAGATAAACTGAATTTAGAAGCATCTTTGAATGACTGGGTTAAAAATGTTAACCAATGCTTTCCAGAAAGAATGCACCTTTTCACAAAACATCACTGATACTTAGTAATGGGATTGGTCATATTTATAGAGGGCAAAATAAGTTGTACAATTGAAACATAATTTTAAGAACTTGTTAATTCATCTCTTCCTCATCCTATAAAAATTTCTCTCATGTATCATTGACATATATTAGCGAGGTAAGGTCTGTAATCTATAAACATATATAAACACGTACTCACATATTATATGCACACACAATCTCAGTGTGGACATATATAAGAATATACAATACATGCATATATATGTCTATGTTTATATACGTATATGTACACACACACGTGTGTTACATACTTAAATGTTGTTCATGCTTGGGGGAGAAGATCAAGGATGTGTTTGGAAATCATTGCTTTCAGTAGAGTGGGTCAGAAAGGACAAGTGCTTTCTGAGAACATGCGGGTAACTCGCTCCACACACAGCTCAGCCACAGGCTTTTATGCATCACTTAACTGTTGAGAGACGTCATGGCAGCTCTTCCCGGGGTGTCAAGGTAAAGTAAAGGGAAAACCAAACTCTCGGCTCTTCCTCTCACTTTCTCCAGGTCTCAGTAAGTCAAAATAGCGACTTAACTGTCAGCCTCAATTCTAGTAAAGATGCGGACGTAACGAGTAGAGTGATAGCTGGAAGGAAAATTTAGAATACATTTAAAATAGTGCTGGGCAGGGGCATGTTTTCCAGCCCCTCTCTGGAGACAAAAGCCCTGACATTTCTCAAAGTTGAACTAACTCTAGAGCCTTGTTGAAAAGGCAGATGCGTGAATTGTGAGTTGGAAACGAGGCAAATATAAATGTTGACTCATCTAGCAAAGGAATGTCATGCCCAGTGCCTCCCACAGTTAGGGCTTCTAGCACATTTTATTTTTCTTGGTTTCTCTAATCATATGCAGTTCTTCTGTAATTAATTGGCTACTGTTCTTGAATGAGTAGAAAAACTATTTGCTGAAGGCAACGACTTGATAACAGCCACACAAAATTGTGGGCTTCTCTGACATACGTTGTTCTTCAAGTCCGCTGCTATTTCTGTATACATCCCATGCACCAAGCCCCTGCAGGAATATTCTGAAGACTCGCCTGCTCGCTGTCTGTCGATTACCTTGTAGAACGTGTATTATTAATGGCAGAAATTGCTTTCTGACCTCCTTGCCATGATCCATTTCCATCCATTAAGGCATCACATTATCCACTTCAGCAAAACATGAATCATAAATGAAATATTGATTTAAAAAATCACCAACTGCTTTACATTAAAAACACAATTCCTATAAAGTAAAACTTCTTCTAAACTGAAGTGAGAATTTATGCCATTTAAAAGACACAAGGTAGTTCGAAGACTGCATGGTGATCAAATAAATAAGTTCATGTGCAGTTTCCTTTTATGATAACTTTATTTTTAGGATCTCAAAATTATTTGCTCTTTGAATTTATCATTATTGCTTCGCATACATTTAGATCAATTTATATCTTTTATTAAAGCAATTAAGTATATGTTTTTAAAGCCGCAAATCTTCTTTCTCACTGTGCAGTGGAGAAAGTAGGTCTCTGTTTCCAAAACAAAAGTGAAGACCATTCAGCACGGGAGTGATTCTAGAGTAAGGCACTGTTACCAAGCATAATGTAGTGTCTTTCAGTAATGTTAATTTTCTTTGCAGTATAATAAAAGGAATTTGATCCTCTGTGACAAGTGAGACACTAGATATTTGTAAAAACATAAACTTGTCCCTCTAAATGGGATAATGCGAGACAAATGTTTATATCTATTATGATAGATGATCAGCTCTCTTGGACAGGCTTCACCCCAACATCTGAGAAGGATTATGGCTTACGCAGGGAGGAGTTGGCTGTCTCTATAAAAATAAAGTCGAGTGCTGAGAAGCTGTGTCCCTGAACAGAACATTACCCTGAACGGACACTAATTAAAAGGAGGGGCGGTGAACTAGGCCATGTGCTGACCTCACTTTTAAAGCCTACGGAGATCCTCAAACACGCAAAGAAAAGATGATTCTCTCAAGATGAGACGTTCTCATGAGGAAGTAGATCCACAGCGGTATCCGCACCTCTGCCTATGTACCACCCCCCTCAAAAGAAGCACATGTGGTAGTTCGTGAGCTCACTCCCGTGCTGAGACCGCCAGGTAAGTGCACCATGAGTATGGATGTCCGTGCTTGTTTCCCCCAAGCCTCAGTAAACAGCACATAAATGGATGTTCTGATTCATGAGCCACTGCCCAGTGAGGACCTCTGCATTCTGGTCCCTCACTGACACTCATTCCCTAAGCATCTGACTTCCCAACGAGGCCAGCTTGAGATGCGAGCATCCATCACTGCAGGGAAATGCTCTGCGTCAGCTGCGCTTGGCACACCAATTGGGAAAAAGAGGGGGCGATGTAAGGTACTCTTGAAGGTCTCCTTCGGCTTAAAAATTCTGACAGTTCTCTCATCCTCTTGGTCGAGTACATACCATTAGTAAATATCTCTGTGACTTACTTTGGCCAGTGAAATGTGAGTGGAAGGGGGACAGATTATGTGTGCTTGCTTTGAGAAAGAGGGCATGAAAGCATTTTAAACTCAGTACTCTGTGGTTTCTCATGATTTTCCTGGGAATCAGAGTAGTAAGTACCTGGGCTGAAACTCAGTAGGAGAGGCTGAGGGTGGACACTCCCCTTGCAGAAGGTGGAGTGCTGTGGTGGGACTAAGGTTTTCCTGTTAAAGGGCTCTTAGGGAATTTGGTGCCAAGAGAATATTTAACAGTGGAGTGCATCAGTAGTCAGGACCCATGTAGTCCCGAGATCCCCTGTAGGAACCAACACTCACCTGCAAGAACGATGCACTTTTGGATGCATGGGATGGTTTCTAGGGGCAATCAATCAAAATTGACATTAGGGCTGTCCAAGAAACTTCTAGATGAAAAACCATCTAACTTAAATGTCTTTTAGTCTAAACTCATTAGGGTTTGGATTTACTCCTCAAAATCCCTGAGGCCAGGACTTTCATTATATCCCACAAGTAGTCCATCCCAACGGTGGATAGCTCTGAGAGCTGAATTGATGTTTATGTTTGCTTCCTCCTGCTCTCTGGGGGGTTCAAAATAAAGGTAGAACTTTTTCACCTTGATAGACACTTCAATATTTGATGACAGTGATCATGAACACTGTCCCCATTACCCATTCTTCCTCTCATTGCCTTTAAATGTCTGCCATGCCTTTGATTAAAATTATATGATTTATCCAATAATTAATTTACAAAAGTAATACAATAATCTACTTTTATAAAACTTTAAACAATAGAGCCATATCTAAGATAAAATGCTAAAATCCCCCTTTTTTACCCTCCACCCATCTTCCCCATGTTTCTCTTCAGAGGTAAACATTTTTTGTAACAGTTTGGTGCATATCCTTCGAGATTCTATTCCATCTTATATGTACATATACAAACACAAAATGTTTTGGTTTTTTCTTGTGTTTATATAAATGGAATTATATTATAGGTTTATATGTTTCCACTTATTTATATATTTCCATCAAACACTTGTTTTAAAGATGTTGCTATAGCAGAACTTATAAAGATACCTCATTCTATTTAATGGCTGCGAAAGTATTCCCTAGTACCACTGCATCATAATTTATTAACATTCCCCTATGGATAGCCATTTAAGTGGTCTTCAGTTCTTCACCATTGTAAACAATGCTGAAATAAACATATTTGTATATGCATCTTGGTGCCTATGTTCAAATATTTCTTACAGGATAGATTCCTAGTAGCAGAATTGCTTTTTAGAATGATATGGAAACTTAACTTTTTATAATCTATCTTAGTGTCCTCCTTTTATTTGTACAGTCTCCATGCCATGCTAGTTTGCAAACCCATAAGTAGCACATACAATTGTCCAATTTCACACGACAACATACTTAGCCTAAGGCGACGTAGACAGATACTGGTTGCAGAAGCAGACTGCTACCAGTGTAACTGAACATAAGATATATAGCATTGGCTTCAGGGCCAGACAGTGGTGAGTGATACATGGAGGCTGAAGAGATAGTAACCCAATTTACACAGTGGTGAAACATCTGGTCAATTTGTTTCTCTGATAACTTGGGAAACAGATAATATACCAAATGAGCTGATGGCTTTAGGCAAAGAGATTGGGAAACAGAATGCTAGCAGCAAGACTTGGTTGTTACTGGCTGCATTTGACAAGGTCTTAAAATAAAGAGATGAACTCACAGAAGGATCGCCAATTTAAAGAGATTCAAGGGACTGATGCTAGAGACTCCTGGATTGAAAAATGAAAGATACAACTATTCCTCATCTCCAGTTCTTTGAACAATAAAGACCAACTAATATTCAGCCTTGTCCAGTGGCAATGAGCACACTTAGGACCCTAGGGCAAGCACTAAGAAAAACCGTGTATACAGCATTCCTGAAAAAATGCATAAACTGATTGTACCATGACTACACAATTAGAAAAATCCAGGATCCCAGGTAGAAGTTGTTCTACCAGTCTGAGTTGAAGTTTATCAACAAGACATAGGACAGTCCCCAGACAAATCATGACAGATATGTAATTTGAGAAAGAAATAAACTTTGGATATCATAAAACAGAGATTTTGAGATTTCTTGTTATCATAGAATAACTTAGCCTAGGCTGACTGATACAGGAATGATAATAATTAAAGTGTTCTAATATCCTCAAATTATGATTTTTAAAAATAAATTAATTTTAAACGTTATTAATTATTCATGTTGTATGTTCTTAAGGTTAACTATTAAAAATAGAAGTAAAATATATAACATCTATTCCAATAAGAAGAATAAGAAATAAAGTCTCAATCACATTAAAAACAAAGAAAAAGGGAAAAAAATCATAAAATGAAAATATGAGAAATGGAACAAGGTGGTAGAAAATGAACAAGTATATCAATATAACAATGATAATGATAAATGTAATAGACTAAGTTCACCTTAAATTTAAAAGACAAAGACTGTCAGATTGCATTAAATTAAACAAAATTTAGCCATAAGGTGTTTATAAATAACACACCTAAAAAATAGAAAATGTGAAAGTAAAAGGATTAAAAATGGTATATCATACAATGATAAACCAAAAGAAAGTTCGATTGCACCTAAAATAGACGTTAATATGACAAAATAGACTTTAAGACAAAAGGCGTTATTGGGGATAGAGATCATGTACATGGTAATAAAAGTTTTAATTCACGAGAAGATACAACAGTTCTTAACACGTATGCACATAGTGACATGGCCCCGAAAACAGAAAGCAAGCAAAGATTCACAAAACTACTGGGAGAATTTGACAAACTCTTCTTTTTAGTGATATATTTAAACACACATCTCTCAGTTACTCATAGATTCAGTAGAAATACAAACTTAGAGAAGGTGTGGAAGAAATAGAAAAGATAATTTTTGTCAAGCAATGAGGACATTTACAAAAATTGATCACAGGTTGAGTTGTAAAGTATGTTTCAATGGAATTACGAAGAATTGGTGTCATACAGACTATGCCCACTGATACAATGCTTTTTAGAGGTCAATATCAAATAAATCAATCTTCATATATTTGGAAATTTAAGATACACTTCCTATGTACTCTTGGGTCAGAGAAGAAATAGAAATGAAAACTTGAAAATGCCAAGACTACATATTAAATACTACATATCAAGGGGCGCCTGGGTGGCTCAGTCAGTTAAATGTTTGACTTTTGATTTCGGCTCAGGTCATGATCTCAGGGTCATGGGCTCTGTGCTCATTGGGGAGTCTGCTTGGGATTCTCTCTCTCCCTTTCCCTTTGTCCCTTGCCCTGCTTGCCCTCTCTAAAAAAAGTTAAATAAATAAATAAATAAATAAAATCTTAAAAAAAAAATACCACATATCAAATACATGAAGTACAGTAACAGCTGTGTTTTCAGGCAAATGTATGACCTAAAATGTTAATTTTTGAAAAGAAGAAAGGATGAAAATTAACAAAGCACACAATAATGAAATTAGGGGAAAAACAAATGAATAAGTGGAAATCAAGTAAATAAAATAAAAGGGATCATCAAAGTCAAAAGTTAGTTCATTGACAATAGCCAAACTGTGGAAAGAGCCAAGATGTCCATCAACAGATGAATGGATAAAGAAGAGGTGGTATATATATACAACGGAATATTATGCAGCCATCAAAAGGAATGAGATCTTGCCATTTGCAATGACGTGGATGGAACTGGAGGGTGTTATGCTGAGCGAAATAAGTCAATCAGAGAAAGACATGTATCATATGACCTCACTGATATGAGGAATTCTTAATCTCAGGAAACAAACTGAGGGTTGCTGGAGTGGGGGGTGGGGTGGGAGGGATGGGGTGACTGGGTGATAGACACTGGGGAGGGTATGTGCTCTGGTAAGCGCTGTGAATTGTGCAAGACTGTTGAATCACAGATCTGTACCTCTGAAACAAATAATGCAATATATGTTAAGAAAAAAAAAGAAGATAGCAGGATGGGAAGAATGAAGGGGGGGAATCAGAGGGGGAGACGAAACATGAGAGATGATGGACTCTGAAAAACAAACTGAGGGTTCTAGAGGGGAGGGAGGTGGGAGGATGGGTTAGCCTGGTGATGGGTATTAAAGAGGGCACGTTCTGCATGGAGCACTGGGTGTTATGCACAAACAATGAATCATGGAACACTACATCTAAAACTAATGATGTAATGTATGGTGATTAACATAACAATAAAAAAATTTTTTAAAAAGTTAGTTCATTGAGAAATCTAATGAAATGGGCATAATTCTAGTGATAATGACCAAGAAAACAGAAGTCACAGATAAACAATATTAGGAATTTTAAAAGTTATATTCAAAAGATAAAGAAAATTCTTGCCAATAAGTTTGAAACTTGGATAAAATACACAGATTTTTAAAAATTAACAAAAACTGAAACCAAGAAGAAATGGAAAGACTGATAATTTCTAATGCACTACAGAAACAGAACTGATAGTTAACTTACCACAAAGAGAATGCCAGAGCCAGATGTTTCCCAATCAAGTCCCAACTTTTTTAGGAAAGATTAGTCCAACTTTATGCAAACAATTCTACAGCATCGACAAGGAAAGAATACTTCCAATTCAATCTATGAAGCCAGTTAATATCAATACCCTGCAAAAAAGAATATCATTAGAAAGAAATATTATAGGCCACGTTTATATATAAATGTAAATACAAAAATTCTAAACAAAATATCAGTAAACTGAAATCAGCAACATATAAAAAGATACAATGAAAGCTTTGGGGTTATTCCAGACATTTAAGTGGTTTCACACTGGAAAAAAATCTATACATGTAAATGCAGAAGGAATGACATAATTAGAAAATCACCATTGTGCAGCTTATAATGAAGTAATGTATCTTAGCAACAACAATTACCAATAGACTCTAAAATCACTAGGTGAAAGATTGGATGGGAAGTTTGTCACAGAAAGATGAGTCTGACACCATCTGAACCCCAGGGATCAATCTTAGCTAGACTTAGAGCAACAACAGGCCCGAACGAGAGGTACACAGCACCACCTGGGATGTCTTCTTAACAAAACTGAACCTGCATCTAGAAGCTTGTATCTTAACTATCAGTTTACAGGAAATACAAAGGAAAAACAAGCTAGATGATGATACAGAGGAGCAATCAGTCAAATCCCTGACCTAGTTTCCACAAGTCAGTGACATAAAGAAAAGAAAGAAATATTTTTGTAGAATAAAAAAAGGAACAAAACAAAACAAAAATGTCCTCCAGGGGCATTCTGAAATATTATGGGTGAAACAGCATGACTTCTGTCTTACCATAATCAAATAATGGGTATAATTGAGGGAATAATTGAAACAAGATTAATAAAATACTAACAGTATTTGTCACTAGATGATGGACACATGGAGGTTCATTTATACCATACTACTCTCAAACATATTTGGAAACTTTTATGATAAAAAGTAAAAAAAAAAATTTAAGTGTCATTACTTAGAGAATCAGATTAAATAAGGGGAAAAATATGATTACCTTGATAAACACCAAAAACATTTACTAAAAGTCAACATCCTAGCATGATCCAAAAAATCCTCAGTACATTAGAAATAGAAAGGATATTTTTATATGAGTTAAAGGATTTCTAGTTTTAAAAAAATCTATATCAAAATATCATACTTACTGCTATAATGTTAGTAATCCCTTCAAAAAAGAACCACAAATAATTGAAACCATATGATGATTGACTTTCTCTGCTTGACTTATTTCACTTAGCATAATCTCCTCCAGTCCCATCCATGTTGATGTAAAAGTTGGGTATTCATCCTTTCTGATGGCTGAGTAATATTCCATTGTATATATGGACCACATCTTCTTTATCCATTCATCTGTTGAAGCACTGGGTGTTATACGAAAACAATGGATCGTGGATCACCACATCAAAAACTAATGATGTATTGTATGGTGACTAACATAACATAATAAAATAAAATAAACAAACAAACAAACAAACAAAACAATACCTTATGATGAGAGAAAAAAATTTTTCCCCCAAGGGATTAAAAAAAAAAAAAAGAACCAGATAACAATACCCATTATCACCACTTCTTCTCAAAGGTTTATTGTATGTACTAGTTAGGACAAAAAATATACCAACACATATACTATACACATTCATACGCATATTCACACAAACAGATAGATAAATAATATTTAAATTAAGGTGTAAGTAAGGACTTGAAAAGTAAGAAACAAAACTGTCATTATTTAGAAATTATGACTCTCTACCTATAAAATCCCAAATAATTGGCAGGTAAATTGTTAGAACTGATAAAAGAACATTTATAAGATCAATATACAAAATGAGATCAATATACAAAAATTCATTGCAGATTCTATAGACAACAGCAATTTAAAAATGCGATCTTCAAATATCATTTGTAATAGCAATGTATGCATGTATATCCCCTAGGAATAAATTTAAGAAGATATGTGTAAGACTTGTATGAAAACAGTGATTAAATTCTACTGGAAGGCATTAAAGATGACCTTGTTCCTATCCCATCTTCATGGATATGAAGTTTCAATATAAAAAAATGTCAATTCTTCCCAAATTAATCTATGGATTTAATATAATTACAATCTGAATATCAATAGCATTCTTTCAGGAACTTGTCAAGCTGACTTTAAAAGTATTCTCAGGAATAGTTCCTGAATAAAGAGAATAAAGTGGGGGAAATTGCCATATCAAATAAAGCTACACTCAGGTGACATGGACACCAGTGTAGAGAAACTGACCATTGATCATACTTGTGAAACCAGAAACAACGCCACGCAAACATACCTGAGGTACATAGCAGATAACCAAGGAAATGATAAAACAGTCAATGGTTCTGGAACAATTGATTATTCTTGTGAAAAAAATGAAATTGAATTCCAATCTCATGCACAAAAATCAATTTCTATTTGATTTAAGTCTAAAATGTAGAACAGTCTTAAAAGAAAACAGAAGTAAATATTTTATGATCTTAGGATACAGAAGATCTATTTAAACAAGAAACTAAAGCATTAACCCTTAAAATAGTTCAATTCAATTGCACTGATATTAAAATATCACCATAATTAGAGTCAGAAATAAGTAACAAAGGGGAAAGCTATATTTGCCAAATACAATACTTGAATGCTTAACCAGAACAAAGAATCCTACAAATGAATACCAAAAAAAAAGGCAATCCCACCCGAGTGGTGCTTCTCCAACTTTAAAGAACGTACAAATCCCCTGGGAATTTTGTTCTAATGGAAGCTGGCTCTGGGTTGGGGACTGAGATTCTGCATTTCTAACAAGCTCTCAGGTGATGCCGAAGCACACATCTGCAGTCAGCACGTTAAATGGCAAGGCAACAGGAAAATCAGCAGAAAACCTAAATGAGAATTTCATCAAAAATGAACCACAAGTGGTCAATTGAAAAAAATGAAATGATGCCCAACTTCATCAGTAATCAGGAGAATAATATTGCAAAATTTAAAAAAT
Source organism: Halichoerus grypus (assembly GCF_964656455.1). NCBI lineage: Eukaryota > Metazoa > Chordata > Mammalia > Carnivora > Phocidae > Halichoerus > Halichoerus grypus. The sequence goes on from NC_135719.1 coordinate 2,656,718, forward strand.
TCTGACAATTCCAAAGGTTGCCAGGAGAGTGAATTAACAAAAACTCATACACAGATAGTGGAAGTTTGCTTCTGCTTGGTTAGTGAAGGCACTTTGTTTATAGAACTAATAAATTGTTATTTACTAATATAATAAAATATTATATAGCAGTGAAATGAATGAATTACAGGTGCATATAACCACATGGATACATTTTAAAAGTATTGGAGAAAAAATAAAACATATCATAGAAAACCACAAAGTTAGGCAACTTAAAAAAATAAAAATAAATAATATATTGCTTGGGGATGTGTATATGTAAGATACTATTTTAAAAAACAAAGAAATTGTTAGAATTATGGTCAGCTATGGAAGAGAGGCACAAAGTACAGAGAAGGTGCACACAGTTCTGTAATATTCTAATTTGTTGTGTTGTGATTTCACAGATATTCCTGTAATTACTACATTTCATAATATATGTCTGTTACCTATATAATTTTTCTATGTATCCTATGTTTCCAATAACAAAAGTTTAAATAATATTATAAGTTTATTTGTGTTTGTACCTAGATACAGATATATTTACATTGGTGTGTGTCTCCCTCTTGAGCTAAACTATTTATTATTTAAAGTAGGGGATTAAGAGGTACAAACTCCCAGTTATAAAGTAAATAAGTCACGGAGATGAAAAGTATAGCTAGGGAATATAGTCAATAATATTGTGATAATGTTGTTTGGTGACCGATGGTGACTCCATTTATCATGGTGAGTGCTGAGTAATGCATAGAACTGTTAAATCAATATGTTGTTCACCTGAAACAAATATTATGCTGTATGTTAATTATACTTCAATAAAAAATAAATAAAATTATTTAATGTAAAAACACTTCAAGAACCATTTACCTAGTTTTATAGAGATTTAGATTAAAACACTTTTACACACTCCTAGGAAGATCTATTTATTTATTTATTTATTTTTTAAAAGATTTTATTTATTTATTTGAGAGAGAGAGAATGAGAGAGAGAGAGCAAGCACATGAGAGGGGGAGGGTCAGAGGGAGAAGCAGACTCCCTGCCGAGCAGGGAGCCCGATGCGGGACTCGATCCCGGGACTCCAGGATCATGACCTGAGCCGAAGGCAGTCGCCCAACCAACTGAGCCACCCAGGCGCCCCTAGGAAGATATATTTAAATAACACCTCATAAAGAAAAAATAGATTTATTTTCATAAACATTTAGTGCAGAAACCTATACTTTATCCTCAAAGAGTTAGAAATAGAAAGAGAAACTGACATACGACATTTGGGTAATCCTACACGGGTACTGACGTTTGCACGTTCTTAGAGATAACAGATACTATACATACGCAAATACAAACGTACTTACAAATATCTACACAAATAAATTTACATGATCCCACACAGGTAGATATATAGATACATTCGCATAATTTTAAACAAGCCCTGTATCCAGACACATGTGTACAATCCCATATAGTGTCAAATATATGTATTTACATATAATCTTGTAGATATATGAGATATATAGAGATATACACAAATATATATGGGAGCTCTATTTACAAAATTCTGTATCAATAGTGACATAGAGATTTTCATGATCCCATAAAGGGACAGAAGCTAATACATTAAATAATACCATACTGAGATCTACTGAGATACTATATACTAAACACACAAAGTTATAGAGAGGAATTGACATACATAATCTTGTAAAAGTATATTTAATTATGTACTCTAAACAATTACTGATATAGTAACATTTTTGTAATACCAAACACCCACACATTTACAGAACACTAAATGTATTAGTGTTCTATGAATCAAGCTACATAATTTTTTTTTTTAAAGATTTTATTTATTTATTTGAGAGAGAGAGAATGAGAGACAGAGAGCACGAAAGGGAAGAGGGTCAGAGGGAGAAGCAGGCTCCCCGCTGAGCAGGGAGCCCGATGTGGGACTCGATCCCGGGACTCCAGGATCATGACCTGAGCCGAAGGCAGTCGCTTAACCAACTGAGCCATCCAGGCGCCCCCAAGCTACATAATTTATTATATAATCTGAAACAGAATCTGAGAAAGATTTAGAACATCATCTAAAGGTATGGATATGTTTGCATAATCTTAACAAAATGCCCATTTCACATAATCAATCTGGAAATAAGACCTTTGCATAATCCCTCATGAAGATATGGATATATCTACCTAATCCATTACAGAAGTAGACTCACGTATGTATGTCTATATATTCCCGTAGAGATAGATGGATATTTACACAAGTCCATACAGGAACTTCTACACAGATATATTTATAAACTACTAGATATTAAAAATATCTAGAGATGCATTTTCATCATTTAATGATGCAAAAGATATATATATATCTTTATATATGTATTTATTTACATATTTATATATGTATCTGCATGTAGGTAACTATATATATCCTGCACATATATAGATTTACATAGTTAAATATATACTGAAGCATGATCTTAAACAGATGTGGAATCAAAATCCTATTCTGCTACAGATAAAAAACTCGATTAATAATCCTATATAGTCAGGAAATCTATATTCATAATCCCAGTGAAGTTACAGCTATAAAAGCATATATAATTGTGTAAAAAATAGATCATAACCTCACCCAGATCCACATTTGGGCCCAGGTTTATGCCCTTAATGTTGTCCATAACCTAGCCCCCAACCTCACAGAGGTGCATGCCTGTAACTCCACTCCCACCAACAACCAAAACCACACCCCTAACCTCAGCTCTTCCCCGATTTTGTATGCTGTCCCAAACCTAGCTCAATTTCACACACATGTACATACATACACAATTATACCATAATCTGATCATGTATTATTACTCCTTTATAAATTAACATCTTCCTATTCCTCTATACATAGCCATACATACACCTAGTCCTCTAGGTACATAAACAAATGTATATTTAATGATAGGTTTACAGATACCTGGATACCAATACATATATATGTACTTAGTCCTACATATCCTTAATTTACTATAGTAATACTTAAGCTTATCTATTTTTCTGAATATATATATTTCTGTATATACACATAATTCTATTTATATACACAAATACACATACAGTTTTTTGTTTGGAGGAAGTTATGTTTGTCTTGCAATAATTGAATCATATATTTTCCCACTTCCTTTTCTTTCCTAAAAATACTGGACGGATAGTTTTCTAAATCAACTGGTGGGCATCTAATTCATTCTTTTGATAAGCATTAGAGTCCTTTCTCGTTTTGCCACAACTAACAATGTTGTAATAAATATCTGTGTGTATAGATTCTCATGTACTGCAGCTTTTGTTACTAGAGAAAATTTTCCCAGGAGTGAATTTCTGGGTTTATTTTAATAGATGTTGTCAGATTGTTTTCCAAAAAAGATGAACTGTTTACCTTGCTACCAGCAATGTGTGAGGGTACTTTTTCCATTGGTTCTTATCAGCAACTGTTATAAATCTTTTAATTCATTTTTACTAGTCTATGAATATTTAGTTCTATTTCATTGTTATTAATTCAATTTCCATTTCCCCAACTACTGATGGATTTAAGCAACTTTTCCTATTTTTTTGAGCCTTTTGGAGTTGCTGTAACTGTGAATTATCAATGTATACACTTTGCTCACTTTTCTTTTGGATTATTCCACACTTTCTCAATTTATAGGAGTACCTTTTATAAGTCGTAATTTTACATCTGTCATATGGGTTTCAATTACTTAACCCGCATCTATTATTTATTCACTGAGTGACATAAAGTTATCATTTGCCCATACAAAAGTGCTTCACTTTAGACATCCACATTAATTTTGAACCTTTGGGCACCCCATCTTGGTGAGGGCTTCTCCCACCCTTAGATTGCATATGGAGTCTCAAATATTTTCTTGAAATATTTGAATTTTTTAAATTGTTTATTTAACTCCTCTGTTTGCTTATATGAATTCCTTTGCTTATTCAAACTGCCACCTACCAGTCTGGAGCGGTCTGCCTCTTTCCTGGGTCTCTCCTTGCCCTCCTTGTCTGGGTCAAGTTAGTAACGTCACCCCGGGAACTTCGGAGCTTGCAAACCAACAGCACCAGTGATTACCGAAATATTGTCACTTCTTTTTGTTTAACGGATCTATCCAAACCTGAGAGATGTCAAAACGTTCGACTATAATTATATTTTGATGAAGTTTTCTTTGCATTTGAAAGAGTTCTCGCTTTTTTACCTGCTATGTTATTTGGTGCTATAATGTGTATCAGCTTTCTTTGGGAAGGGGGATGATGACGAGTCACTTCGTAAATTGAGCCTCATCCTCATTTTGTGTACGCATCATCATGTTTCGTGCCTGAAGCTCCATCTCATTTGATATTACCATTTCAACCTGCACTCTGTTTTTGTTTACATTGACCCTCACATCTCTTTTCCGCCCGTTTATGTTCAAGCTTTCTTTATACTTTTGTGTTAAATGGGTTTCTTAAAAACAGCATATAGCTGCATTTTTTAAAAATCACAGTTTATAGTTATTTTATTTATTTTTTCTTTTTTTTTAAAGATTTTATTTATTTGAGAGAGAGAATGAGAAAGAGAGAGCATGAGAGGGGGGAGGGTCAGAGGGAGAAACAGACTCCCCGCTGAGCAGGGAGCCCTATGCGGGACTCGATCCCGGGACTCCAGGATCATGACCTGAGCCGAAGGCAGTCGCTTAACCAACTGAGCCACCCAGGCGCCCTATATTTATTTTAATGAAAGAATTCAAGCTGCTCAAATTTATTGCAATTACTGAGCTAGTCCGTTGTATTCTTTCCATCTTCCCTTATGTTTGTTACTCATTTTGCATAAGTGCATTTTTTCTTTGACTTGTATTTGTGCATTTGATCAAAAAAGCATTGATTCTATTATTTTTACCTTTTGAATTGGAATGTGTACTGTATTTTCTATTATATTATTGGCTACTTTTTCTTTCCCATATCTACGTCTATGACTCTACTATTAAAACTGAAGTATTACACTTTTTGGAAATCATGACATTGTAATAGTGGGCTATAGACAAAATTATATTCATAGATTGTTAAATGCTCGTTACTTATTGAGCACCTACCATGTGCCAGAGACTTCGGAGGTGCTGGAGAGACATCAGTGGACAAGAGAAGTCAAAGTCCCACCCAGGCAGTTTCCACCTGAGTGGTGACGCCAAGTCATGGAAGGGGAGCCCAGGGGAAGCTCATCAGCTTATTCATGATGTTGAAAGCATGGAGCTGAGTACTGATAATAATAACTAATATTTAGGGGTGCCTGGGTGGCTCAATCAGTTAAGCATCTGCCTTCAGCTCAGGTCGTGATCCCGGGGTCCTGGGATTGAGCCCCACATTGGGCTCCCTGCTCAGCGGGGAGTCTGCTTCTCCCTCTATCCCTCCCCCTACTCAAGATCTCTCTTTCTCTCTCTCTCTCAAATAAATAAGTAAAAATATTTATAAAAAATAACTAATATTTATAGAGCACTCAACTATATTCCATTGTTCTATGGGTTTTCTAATGTTTCAACTCAATTCATGTTCACAACAGTTCTCTGAAGTAGGTACTATTACAATTTCTTCAGAACTTTGAGGCACAGAGAAATGTAAGTTTCCCATGGTTCAAGGCTACAGAGTGACAGAGTGAGGATGAGGTTCTAAGCACATTAGATCCAGCTCCCACACCCAGAACCGTTGTTCACTCAGACTCTCTGGATGAGATCGCCCAGAGAGTTCATGAAGATAAAGGAAAGAGGTCTGCAGACGGAACCCTGGGACACAGCAACGCTCAGAGTTGGGACAAGGTGGAGGGACCAAGGATGGAGGCTGAAAAGGAAGGTCTGTTGAGTAGAAAGAAAATCAGAAAGTAAATGAAATTGATGTTTTAGGGAAGAATTGCTACACAAAGAAGGCCCGGGCTGCCTTGAAGCCCCAACTCCGAGCGCTTCCCAGGCAACTCCTGAGTCCATCTCCACTGTGGTCCCTCACTGAAGGAGGGAGGCAGGGAGAGAAGGAAAGAGGGAAGGAGGGTGGGTGGGAGGGAGGGAGGGATGAAGGAAGGAAGGAAGGAAGGAAGGAAGGAAGGAAGGGAGATGGATATTAATGTAATATAAACAAACAAAAATCCCAGTAGACTTGATCAAAATCAAAGTTTGTAGAAGTGATAAAATGGGCAAATTCTGGTAAATCTCACTTTTTAAAGCTAGAGAAAGCACAAGTATGCAACCTTAAGAATAAAGATGATTATACATTTACAGGTACAAAGGATATCTAAATATTATATGAGGATATTGTACTCACATTTATGAAATAAATCTGAAAATACAGGTAAATTGAATTAACTCCCAGGAGTAGATTAATTACCAAAATCAACTCAGGAAGAAGGAGAAAACTTAAATAGACTCAAAGTCATACCAAAAAACTGAAAAGCTAGTAAAATATCTACTTTTGAAAAGGTACTAAAAGACATACTCAGACTGTTTTACAGAAAAAAAATTTCCTAAGTCTTTAGGAAAAAGAAAATTGCATTTTTAAGAAACTGTTCCAGGGCATAGGGAAATGTGAAACATTTCCCAATTTATCATGTGAAATCAGCAGAGCCAACTAGGCAAAACAAACAAAGACGGAACCAAAAAATAGAACTACAGGTATGTCACTTTTGAAAACAGATGTGCATATCACAAAAAAAAATACGTAATGATTATTTGAGTCCAGTATTAAAGTGAATACTACTTCACAACCAGGCTCAGCATATCCCAGGAAGGCAAAGGTGTTCAAACCTTAGGAAATGTATGGAAGGTATTTACCACATTAACAGATTAAAAAAGAAAAATTAAACCTCAGTCTCAAAAGATGGTAAAGAAAAATACCTGAAGCTGTTCCTGATGAGAAAAATAAAAAGCGCTAACAAAAAAATCATCTTAGTAAATTACATGTAGAAGAAAATGTCAGGGCACACGGTTAGCATCTGACTCTTGGTTTCGCCTCAGGTCATGATCTCAGGGTCGTGAGATCGAGCCCCATGTCAGGTTCCAAGTTCAGTGGGGAATATGCTTCAGGATTCTCTCTCTCCCTCTGCCCTGCCCCACACACATGCTCTATCTCTTTCTAAAATAAATAAATATTTTTTAAAAAAGAAGAAAATGCCAATAAGCTAATAAGCAATATTGCAGAAAAAAGTTTTAGCTATACATATCAGCAATCTCCAGATCAACGGCCTAAACCATAAGTAAGAAGTCTTGAGGTAAGATGCCTCCCGGGACAGTGACTGAGGTAGCTCAGAATCATGAAGGATGCAGCTTCTCTCCATATTTCCTCTCTGACATCCTCATGGTATTGGCATTCTCCTTGCCAGCTCACCTGACAGTGATAACGTTATTCTGTAAAAATAACAATGTGCCCTCGAAGAAGGACCATTTTCTCTTGCTGTGTGTAAAACAGGGAAGCTTTTCTAGAAGACTTTTGTTTCATTAGCCAGAATTTCATCTCAGCTCATTCTTAGACCAATTGCAGCTAATGGAAGTGGGGTTCCAAAGAAAATATGGAGCTGTGTGGGTCACCCAAACAAAATATCATAGTTTTATTAAAAATAAATAAGTATGCTAGTTAGGGAACCAGCAGTGTCTGTAAGAGAGCTCTATCAAAAACCTGAAATAAACAGCATGCTTAATATATAAATAAATGCTGGAAAATTAGAGGCGGGCCTCGAAGTCAGGAACAAGATGGGCCTGCCAATATCACTAGTAGCTCCCGTTGTGTTAGAGAGCCTAACAATATTCAACATTATTTGAGTGCCTAGTAGGCACCTGGTACTGTATTAGGTACAAAAAATACAATAATAAGTGAGTCTCAGATTCCGTCTTCTAGTAGAAAAAACAGTAAGTGCAAAATAACTGCAAGTTATTCTAAAGGTTCTGAGCTAGAGAAAAGGGGCACTTTCTCCAGATAGGTGGATCCAGAAAGTCTTCCCAGAGATATGTCTAAGCTGAGAGCTAAGAATTAGAAGGATCTGGCTGCAGATGGCGGGGAGCAATTGTTCCATGTGGAGGATAATGCCCAGAGGACAGAAAGGGTTGTGGTATTGGTGCTGAAGGATTGATGCAGCTGAAACATGGTGGACAAGGAGATATTTAGTGAAAGTGGCCAAGTTAAGAAGGCACTGAATTGTCAATGGCCTGCATATCTTCTAGGAGTTTGGATTCTACTTACATTGACAGCTATTGAAGGACTAAGTTGGGGAAGTTCCAGTTCAGGAAAACCACTTCTGCTACTCTTTGGAAATGGGTTTGAGGAACACAGAGTAGACACGGGGATTCCAGTTTCGAGGCAGTCGCAAGTCACCCAGATGAGAGATGATGGGAGCTGTTATGGGCCAGGTCGTGTACCTTCCCCTAGATTCATAGGTTGGAGTCCTAACCCCCAGAACCTCAGAACAGGACTGTATTTGGAGATACAGCCCTAGAAAGGCAATGCATTCAAAATGAGGTCATTAAGGTGGGCCCTCATTCAATGTGACTAGTATCCCTAGAAGAAGAGGAAGTTTGGACATACACACACAAAGAGGGAAGGCAAGGCTCAGGGAGAAGACAGCCAGGCACAAACCAAGGAGAGGCCTGGAGCAGATCCTTCCCCCACAGCCCTTAGAGGGAACCAGCCCTGCCGATACCTTGATCTTGGACTTCCAGCCCCCAGATTGTGAGATGGTAATTTCTGTTGTTTGAGCCCTGCCCCCAACCAGTCTGTGGTACTTTGTTATGGCATCCAGGAAACTAATACAGCAGCCTAGACCAAGATAAGGGGTAGCAGAAATATGGAAGAGCAAAGGCGAATCTGCATACTGTTTGGGTACAGAATCAGATGTACCGATGGGCCATCCAATGCAATCACACAATGAAATAAGAGGTGAAAATATTGGAAGGGAAGATACACATTGTCACTAGTTCTGGTGACACGGCTGTTGCCCTAGAGCCTACCCAAGAGCTATAAGGTCATAGGTCACAGTCATTGTGATTACCGGTGTTTGGACTTTCCTGAGCCAGGTCACTCCGTGCTTTCTTTTTACCAATCGAAAGACCCAGAGCTGGTGTAAGAGTTGTCTTTAAGGACCTAAGGGGCTGTCATGGGGATTAGAAATCTGACTTGTTTTGGGAGGCTTCAGAACGTGGACGAGGGAAATGGCAAAAATTATAGGGAGGCTCAAAAAAAAAAGTTATTCCAAGGAGAAGTATCCAACAAAAGAGCTTCATCGGTAATGAGCCTCCAGCCACTGAAAATACTTGATCAAATGCCGAGAGACAAAAGTGATGCTCGTCTTTAAAGAGAAACTCTTCTCTGGAGGGACTTGAGGCGAGGTGACCTCCCAGAACCTCTCCAGTGCTGACTCAGTGATTCCAGGAGATGCAGAGATTTGTTCTTGTAACTCAGTGGCTGGGGTGATACCTCGTGGATCTCCATGCTGAGGCAGGGCCTGGCCATCCAGGCGCGGATTAGCAAATGCAACATGGCTGCAAGGCGGCGGAGACACCCCCTAATTCCTGGAGCTCCCAAACCCAGTCTCTTCTGTTGTATTTGGTTGGGCACCAAGCACATGGATCATCTCACTGTATTCTAGGTCAACCAAGAGAGAAGCTAAAGATCCTTTGAATCATTATTAACATTTATCAAATGTTCAGTTTCTTTCCAGCAACATTTCCCACATATGGTTCCCTTTCCTATTTAGACTCAAATTATGCTATGGCCGTTTTGTTCCCAGGTTTTATTGCAGCACAAGGCAGCCCCAAAGAGCATGTGAAAGAGCTCCGCACCTAGCATTTTGTAAAAGTTCGGTATGGGCTGTGGTTCGTGGGCGAGGCAACATTCGTAAAGCCCTTCCAGACTTGTCTGACAGTCTTTCTTGCCAGGAAATTGCTTGATCACTAGATACCTGATGTTTGTGATTAGCAAAAATAAGCTTCTTGGAGTTGGGGTGTGTGTGTGTGTGTGTGTGTGTGTGTGTGTGTGTGTGTGTGTGTGTGTGTTTTCAGCTGGAGTTGGTGGGTTTTTTTTTTTTTTTCAGTTTTAAGATATTTGCAAGCATTCTTTATGTTGCCCATAAAAATACAAAATAAAGTTTCCCTCCTGACATTCTGCACAAGCTTGTAAAGAAAATGTTGCAGCCGCATGAACAGCCTGTGCTTCCATTGTGCAGTTATGGTTTGTAATAACTCTGGAAATTGTGGGCCAAGGAAGGATTAGGAGCTGATCTTCTATGCTCTGACACTTCGGCAGGGAAAAGCAGTTGCCCAAGTGCCAATCTGCCAAATCCCACCATAGTTCCAGCCAGACAGTGAGCACTTTGAAAGGGAAACAGATTTTGGTGACCATATGTGCAATTATGATTCAGCCCCATGAGGATTGAATAAACAAGTGTGTTGGCCTGTCTGGATCCCAGCGTGCTAGAGCCAGGGCAGACTGATGCCACTTCACCCTTGTGCGGAAGCTTGTCCCGCCTGACCCCGAATCTAGCTCTAGAACTACCCCCAAGGAGGGGAGGAGCACCATCAGGAGACCTCAGGCCAGGATCACAAGGTCAACACTGTGTCACTCAGACATGCGTCATCCAAACGGAGACACGTGGCCATTTCCTCGGACAGTGTAACTTTAGCTTACTTCCCCATTGCCCCTGCCCCCCTGAAACCCTTGGCTTTTATCTGTCCTCATTTAATCCTATTTCCCCCATAAATTCATGCCCTCATTCATCTGTGGGAGAATTACACACTACCTTTGTCTCTTAGTTTTGTTGTGTTTTAAGGCAAGAACCAGAAGGAAGATTCACATTGGTTTCCTACCATTGAAGGTGTTTATATAACAACACAAACCAAGGGACCAAATGAAGGGAGTTATGGTTACTCTTGCTCACCAAATCTGGCTAAAAAGCGGGTCTCTTTTGTTTTTCTTTGTCTAATCTTGGATTAAAAGATGAATAAGGCACCATAATTCCTCAGTGATCATAACTCTTCATTCTTAATGACCTTACCACATCCCCAAATGGCCCTAGATCTCCACAGCATCCTCAAGCATGTCCCCTAACCACTGAAACATCTTGGATTCTGGTTCCTGTCCAGCCACATTTCAGAGAGAACACTTAACAGAGCAAATTATGGCCAAGAACTGGCTCCAATAATAACCACAGCTGTGTAGTCATAGGCAAACGATACCCTCTCCAAACTGACAACGTTCAGAATCCCTGATCTGAAGGGAAAAAATTGGGGCACATTAACCAGGAAATACCCTCTCCGGGGACTTTCCCTAGCAGGTAATTTCTTATAATTCTAGAAACATGGACACCTGTGACAGAGCTGCCATGAGCATCTTCTGTCCCCCAAAGTCTATTTATTTCCCCCTGACTACACGGCAACCACTCCTTCACCCAATCAGCACACATCTACTGAGCCCACCCTACGTCCCAAGCACTGTCTGAAACGCAGATGCTAAGATGAGAGGGAGACAGAGGTGGCCTGATGCGCTGTCTGGCTTCAAGAAAGCTCCCAAATTAGTTACTTGGCAATTGGAATCATTTCCTTTTCCTTTTTTAAAGATTTTATTATTTGTTTATTTATTTGAGAGAGAGAGAGAGAGAGGGAGGGCGAGCACGAGCAGGAGGAGGGGCAGAGGGAGAGAGACAAGCAGACTCTGCGCTGAGCATGGAGCCCGACGTGGGGCTCGATCCCACAACCCTGAGATCATGACCTGAGCCGGAACCAAGAGTCGGGCACTTGAACCGACTGAGCCACCCAGGCACCCCGACTGGAATCATTTTCGATCAGATTAAATGATCTCAGTGCCTAATGTGACTGAGAAGTACAGATTCCCGTGGACGGGCATTCTAGACGATGCTCCTGGAGAGCAGCTGTGCTGTTTGCTCGGGGAAGCCCGCTATCTAACACATGCTGGCTCCAAAGCGAAGAACCACAGATTCCAGATAAAGTCATGCCTCCCATAGATCTAAAGTCACCTCATGAAGGTGTGGATTTCAGAGATAATATTCTAAAACTTAAAAAAAAAAATGTTTTTCTAAGGAACAGTGCCACTAAATCACAGCCCAGAAACCAGTGGTGCGACCGGGTCGCTGTGTCTTATTCCAGATATCGAAAAACCAAGAGAAGAAGGAACAGCCGCAATAAATGCATTGATTTTTGTTTAATATAGTTCCTTCTTTTAAAATAGAAATAAGTTATTTGCATTCTCTTCTGTGCTTAAAAATTTAAGAGAGATACTTTTGCTAAAGGACGAAAATGCTGGGAATATTCCAGCCCCTGAGATCATCACTACCTGAATCGGATAGTCTTACTGTACACATTTACTTCTGCCCCTTTGCGCTGCCCCTCCCTCCCTTCACTCGCCCTCCCAACACCCCGCCTTTATTTGTTTAACACAGGATTTGGCCAAACAGGGCCCTCCCTGCCCACTGCCTGGTTTTGCACAGCCTGGGAGCTAAGAATAGCTTTTACACTTTTTTTTTTAAATTTTATTATGTTATGTTAGTCGCCATACAATACATCATTGGTTTTTGATGTGGTGATCCACGATCCATTGTTTTCGTATAACACCCAGTGCTCCATGCAGTATGTGCCCTCCTTAATACCCATCATCGGGCACTTTTATATGGTTGGGGGGCATGGGGTGAGGGGAAGAAAGAAGATTATCTTGTGACCTGTGACAACTATGTGAAATTTACATGGGAGTGCCCTAGACAATAGTCAACAAATGGGTGTAGCTGTGTTCTAAGAAAACTTTATTTATTGGCTGCTTTTGAGACAGGATGGCGGAGCTAAGTAGTTTGTGAGAGAGGTCTCAGGGCTCTCACAGCCTGAGCTGTGGACTTCACAGAAAAATCTGCCAACTCCTGGCTTGATCTCGCTTTCCTCTTTTTCTTGTCCTTGGCCTCACACGTTGGCTCTGGCTCTGTCTCTAGCCAGGTCTGTCTCCCTTACTCACCACAAAATCCGTTCACTCCATAATTTTTCTGCCTCCCTGAGCTTTGAGCTTGCACATCCTGCTCTCCTTTCTTGCAGGCTGAGCTTCCACATCGCTGGTCCAGCCCCTCCCTGCCCTACCTACCAACCTGGAGGCTGTTCCTTGTCTTGGTGACTGTCTCTGAGGCTATTCTCAATCATTTCATCTCTGGTACATTTTCTCCCCTCTAGAACTCTGCTCTATAGTCTTTCCAGTCCTTCCTGCAGAGGACTTTGTGGGCTTGATCCCGGCGACCCTTGGCTCCCAGGTCTTCTTTTCTCATCCTCCAGGGGCCTCACCCATAATGGAGACACATGGCCATGTCCCTCAACAATGTGACCTTACCTCCCTTCTGCATTGGCCTTCCACCTGAAACTCTTAGCTTCAGCCAGAAATTCTACGGGTTCCAAACATCTTTTCCTTTCTCTAAATATTTTAACACAGCTAATCAAAACAAAACTGTTTTTCAGTTGGTACAGGTTTTTCTGTGGTAAACTATTTGGAAGTTTTTGTCACAGTAGTTCTATTAAAGCCACATGGTGAAGACACATCTATGACTAATGTTGTCAACATTCCTCCTATCCCTCAAATTTGTTTTTGTAAACAATTTTTAATTTTCCATGGAAATGGATAAGATGGGAGGGTGCAGAGGACCATGAATCAGAGCCACCTAGTGACAGCGCTTCCCACAATTCCCCACTCCACTCCAGGACTGAGCAGCAAGTTTGACTCGATGGATTACATCCTTTTCCCCTTGTCCCTGCGCACTCAGTGTCAATGGAGGTATGGACAGACCATGAAGGACTCAAGGACAATTGCAGGTGAAGAAAGAATAGGAGTGAGAGACCCTGATGATGATCCAGGAAGTCAACTGAGTTTCTGGCATTTGAGGTGGTAGGCTTATATCCTCAAGAATGTTTGCTGAGTTCCAATCCTCCTTATTACTCTTGCAATTAAAATAATCAATTACATAAAACAAATTATTATTCTAAACTTCCTAGAGACCAATATGAACAGAAATATGGCCCTAAATTATAGAGGCCATTTGACCGCCAGTAATTCTAGTCCCAGTTGTATCAGTAAAAGATGAACTTGTTTGGATCTCAATGTGTTAGGACCAATACTCGCCAGGGGATTGGGCAGATATTCCGCCCCCCCCCCCACAAAGAGGCCACAGGAAGCTGAAACCTCAGTAGAGTCAAGGGTATGGCATGATTACACGAACTTGATGTATGATTGTATGGCATGACGTATGGTGTGATGACAGCCAGACTACATGAACTTCTCCTCTGTGCATATACCACATGCAAATTCTACTGCAATCCTGCTCTACTGAATGGTCTGCTGTGTTGTTGATTCTGAAAATACCAAACATACCATCAGTAATTCTGGGCATTCCTGAACCTGTGGGATCCTCTTCTGGGAGAAGAACGCTATTCAACCACAAGAGGTGATGCTCTGATGTCTCTGGGAACTACCAGTCCCTGCAGACACACGTGTCTGTGCACACGGTATAACTTTTATGCAAAAATCTAAGATGAAGGGCGCCTGGGTGGCTCAGTTGGTTAAGAATCCCACTCTTGATTTCAGCTCAGGCCATCTCAAGGTGATGAGATCGAGACCTGTGTTGGGCTCCGTGCTCAGTGCAGAGTCTGCTTTGTCCCTCTCCTTCCCCCTGTGTGTACTCTCTCTCTTTCTCTCTTAAATAAATAAATAAATTAATTAATTAATTAATTAGTAATAAATAAACTGTTTTTTAAAAATCTACAAGGGGCGCCTGGGTGGCTCAGTTGGTTAAGCGGCTGCCTTCGGCTCAGCTCATGATCCCAGAGTCCTGGGATCGAGCCCCGCATCGGGCTCCCTGCTCGGCGGGGAGCCTGCTTCTCCCTCTCCCTCTGTCTGCCGCTCTGCCTACTTATGCTCTCTCTCTATCTCTGTTAAATAAATAAATAAAAAATCTTAAAAAAAAAAATCTACAACAAAAGACCTAGGAGTCACCTAGATCCTGCCTTTCCACTGGTTATAAAAACCTATACTGTGTTCTTCTGTCCAAATAATCATGCATACACCAACTGAGAGCATCTGCTCTGAAGGAAACTATAAGCTCAGTATAAGGAAAACATGAGTAGCTGAGGTTTCTTATCTACAGCCTTCAGATGAATCCAACTCTTCCATAAAAGAGAGGTAAAATGAAGAAATAATCACTAAAATTTAGAAAAAGAAAGGAAAAAATGTCTGTGTGATGTGAATCTGGATTGTGTGCAACTGTAAATAATAATAATGATGATGGGTTAACCAAATGAGTCCTGTGTGGATTTGTACCAGGCGCCATCTCTCTGTCCACTCCAACCATCTTTAGGATGTGCTTTTATTTTAATGTGTGTTACCTCATGGTCAAAAAAGGGCGGCTCCAACTCCAGCCTCAGGACTGTGTTCCAGGCAAGAAAGTAAAATGCAATGGAGGAAGGGGGGAAAAAATGAAAAGAAAAAGAAGAAAACTACAACATTTGCCTGAAATGCTTAACTGACTTTTGCTTCTATCTTATCCAAAATTCTATCACACAGCCATCCCTAGCTTCACTGTAAATTGGAAAAATTAGTATTTTAGCCAGATGTATCACAAAATTGGCCTCCTATTAATAAGGAAGAATGGGAGAGTGGAAATCAGGTAGACAACTAGAGAGGTCTGCCATATATGTATAATTTCCAATGGGGAGCTCAGAGACAACATGTTTACCCATAGCTATCTGCAACTATTACATAGGGATTCTGATCACAGACTGTCTGTTTCTGTGTGATATCAGACATCTAGCTGTATTAAAACCATCTGAAATATGTTCACATACAACAGATGTTTGGCATGTTGGAACCCCACTCTGCATGTGCTGATTTTAACCCAGCTATCCTTCAAATAGCGGCTCTCTGGGTTATTGAATTAAAATGAAGTACAAGGTTTGTCTTATATTAGAACCAGTGAATTGTGCCAAAACATGGAAAGAATGTATGGAATGATCTATGAAAGTAGAAAGAATGATTTTGTTTTATGTGTGATATAGTAAGAATTGTTCTGATCTAGATGCCAAAGCTGAAATTTTTGCAAGTGGAAGATTGATCCATTAATTATTTTTGAAACCCCAGGGTTCGTCATGCTTGCCTACCTCTATGCATCTTGGGTTTGTGAATTGCCAAATCGTAAGGAAAGGAGTTTCAGATACACATGGAAGCTGATTCAAAATCCAAGTTTTTCCAAGGGTGAGGTTTGGCTGACTGAATTTGCTGCGCCTTTAGAAAATTATTTTTTATTTTTTTTACATCCAGATTTAGTTGAGACCCTGAAATTCTGATTGCATCTGAAGTTCACACGGCTAGCACTCATTTTCAGCTACTAAGTTCAATAACACCCCTACCTGCTACCTTTCCTTCTCAGAGAACAGAAGCGTATACATTGAAATGAAGCAACATTTTTTAATGGGTCTGGGGGAAGAAAACCAACTTTTATTGAATACCTACCATGAACAAAAACCCAGTTCTAAACACTCTTGGCATATTTGCAAAGTAAGATGATACCTTAGTCTGTGAGTCCTCTGGGAAAAGAACATTTCAAGACAAAGTGAGCCATGCCTAAAAAGTCTAAGTCAAGCCGAGAAGTTGAATTGCACAACAACCCAGCTGACCAGAACTTCTGTATTATCTTTGTGATTAAAAGAAGTCGACACCGTCCAATGAGCTTCATGGCCAACCCAGTTCAGCTACTTCTCCTCAAGCCTTTCGTTTTTTCCCTCCTGGTGAATTTTATCAAGTGTCTTCTTTAATTCCTTCCACTGATACAAACTGGAAAGATTTTATATGCTGTCTTGTTGACAGATGGCAGTTCCATGTACGTGTACGTGGTGGGGGAGTTCAATTTAATTTGATATTTCTAGTGTTTTTATCCATAATTGTGGAATAAAGGCTTTGTCCACATTTTAAATTCTCCACCCTAGAGGCACATAGATTGGAAAGTTTGACCATCAAGTTCAATAAAACTTTCTAGGGTACAGAAAATTCCTATGCAAATAAGGTATTCCATAGCACAGAAAAGAATCCCCTAATTTAGCTTACTGGTCTAGCAAAACCCTTATAACAAAACCAGACAAGAATAACTAGAAGAGGAAGATTGTAAACCGCTTCACTTGCGACTATAAATATTCCAAATAAAATGCTATCGAACCAAATCCAGTAGCAAATTAAAAATATTGCAAAGAGCCTCCCCCCGGAATACAAGAATGATTCAAAATTAGGAAATCTAGTAATGTAATTTAAATGTAAGTTTACACCTGAGAATTACATCAGACCTCTTCTGTTTGGGGCAAGAGAGAAGAGGAACAGAAAGTTCATCGTCCAGCTGGGAAACTTAAGAAGGAAAGGCCAAGGACAAAGAAGCCAAGTTACTGATTTCACTTTTCACCCATGCTGGCAAAATTTTAAAAGATTAGCAACATCCAGTGTAGTTGAGCATGTGGGGAATGGGTACCTTCGTACTCTAATGAGTGAGTATTGGTATAGTCTTCATGGAAGGCAATTTAACAGCTGTCTCTGAAAAGGTAAAATATATGTATCCTGCTGACCCAACAATTACACTAAGGAAACTGTCCTCAAAAATATTTGCATATGTGAAGAGACTCTTTTTTTTTTTTTTTAAAGATTTTATTTATTTATTTGACAGAGAGAGACACAGGGAGAGAGGGAACACAAGCAGGGGGGGTGGGAGAGGGAGAAGCAGGCTTCCCGCGGAGCAGGGAGCCCAATGCGGGGCTCGATCCCAGGACACTGGGATCATGACCTGAGCCGAAGGCAGACACTTAATGACTGAGCCACCCAGGCGCCCAAGAGACTCTTAACCATAGGAAAGAAACTGAGGGTTGCTGGAGGGGAAGTGGGTGGGAGATGGGGTAACTGGGTGATGGACATTAAGGAGGGCACCTGATATAATGAGCACTGGGTATTATATAAGACTGATGAATCACTGAACTCTACCTCTGAAACTAATAATACACTATATGTTAATTAATTGAATTTAAATTTAAAAAATTAAAAAATATTTGCATACGTGTGTAAATATGTATAAAGATTCCTTATTTCTGTATTGGAGAAAGCCAGAAAAAAGCTGAATGTCCAACAATAAAGAAATTGTGATGTGAATGTTGTTGTATTGTTAAGACAGAGTACTGTACAGTTACTAAATAGAAAGAGGTGGATTTATGAGAATTGACAATGGGACATTCGAGACATTTCATTGAGTGATTAAGAAGTTGCAGAGCAATGTATATAAATAATGGTCCCAATTTTAGAAATAAAACCTCTCCTTGAGTGTATACACACACACACACACACACACACACACATTTTAATAATGCTTATGTCTGGATATAGCAGTGGGATTCATTGAAAGTGTAGGATATAAATGGACACTTTTACATTTTACATCTGTACTGAGTTGTATTGCCCACAGTACATGTACTTTGCAATGTAAAACAAAACACTACACATGGATGTAAACAGAATTTTACCTGGATGAGAAGGAACTGTTCTGGACAGGCTAAGAGAAGGTCGTTGTTGGAAGCACCTGACTCTGCTTGGGGAGTCACTTGGGGATTCGCACGGGGCAAGAGACTCGGTGTCCTCAGGAAAACCAACCAGCTTCAGTACCTTAGATCTAAACCTCTTCTGTTTGCTGTAGGCAACAAAACACATAGTGTACCTCCTTCTCAGATACCACACTAGAAAAAGGTAATGCAGAGAGGGAAAGCCCCCTGTTTAAGAAACAGCACAAGACAGGAGATTCCCAGAGATGTAATCTTAGAAACCCCATGGAAGCCTCCTTCAGAGACACAGGCTTTCCTCCAGCCACCCCAGCCCTTTGGGAAATGGGATCTCAGTGTGACCTGGGGTGGACTTTCTAGAGTTTGGTTGCCAAGTTCAGGTGTGTCTTTGAGTGTATCTTGCAACCTTAATAATAGATTTAACCAGACCAAAACATGTCGGTGGCCCAGGGAAATTAACATTTTATCACCCTTCAGAAATAAAGTTCTTTAAATATTTGTCTTACATCCATTTATTTAGGGTCCGAGTACCATAGGAGAAGGGTAGAGAAGTCTGTGGATAGCAGGCAATAAGTTAGCTCTTGATTGTTCTCAATAATTTAGTTCTGACTTCAGGTCCATCCACCTTGTAAGACAATAAATTAACCCGCTCCTGAGGAGTTTAACTGCAAACCTACGTGGCTCGGGACATTATTTCTTCCCATCACACTTGGTACTCTCCTTTGCATGGACTCCAGGTAAATACAACTTTCTCCACCTGTGTCCCAGTTTCCACGGTTGTATTGGTTTTCCACAGCTGTGCAACAAATTACCACAAGCCCAGAAGCTTAAAGAGATGTGCATTTATTATGTCACTGTCTTCTGTGGGTTAGAAATCCAGGCACAGCTTCATTGAACTCTACTCCAGGTGGTAAGCCAAGAGTCAGCTGGGACTAGGGTCCCATCAGAGGCCAGACTGGGGAAAGAGCCACTTGGGCGATCCCTCAGGTTGTTGGAAGAATTCAAGCCTGACTGTAGGACTGAAGTCCCTGTTTGCTTGCTGGCTGTTGGCCACGGGACTCTCTCATGTCTTAGAGGCTGCTTGCAGTTTTGAGCCAAGTGGCCTGTCTCCATAGCCCTTTTCACAGTATGGCAGCTTTTATATTTGGTGGTTCCAAAATAGCAAAAGAGAGTCATGCTTGTGTATATGCTCACACGGGCGTGCACGTGCACATACACACACACACACACACACACACACGGCAGCATGACAGGTGAGATGTCTTGTTACTTTTACCAAAGTCTATTGGTCTGAGGCAAGGCAGAACCCCCCACCCCCAGCACCCAAGGGGAGATGATCACAGACGTGAACATAAACCCATCAGTAAGTAGGGCCATGCAAGGGTCTATCGTGGGGAGGCTCAGCACCCTTTAATAGATCAGGGTCCTATGAATCAGTTGACTGGTCAACTCCTTAGTCTGGATGATGAAGTCAGATCTAAATTATTTGCACTCCCTAAATTCATGACACTTCTTTCATTCCTTAGATGATTAATGTGTTCACTTGAAAATGAGAATGGATTTTCAAGTGCTACATAATGTAAGTGTTTTAGTAAAGACAAGTATTTGAGCATTGTTTCCTGAACTTTGTTTTTGAGCAATTGCTATTAATATTTATCTAAAAGTCAACTCGGCTCTGCTTTTCCCAGTTTCCATTGAAGGGTGAAACCATTCATCTCCATGTGCCTGATACCATTGTAAATGGGATCTCTGGAAATGCAGCATGATATGGTAAGCCATTCATTAGGCCTTAATTTTACTTAAAAATCACAGGCTGCAAAGTATCATG
Organism: Halichoerus grypus; assembly: GCF_964656455.1. NCBI lineage: Eukaryota > Metazoa > Chordata > Mammalia > Carnivora > Phocidae > Halichoerus > Halichoerus grypus. The sequence continues at coordinate 2,677,148 of NC_135719.1, forward strand.
CTTCAATTTAAAGAAATAATGGCTGCGGCAAACAATCCTGATAGTGATCCCTAGAGAAATGAATGAGTGTGCACCCTTGATGTTGGCACCTTCTCAAGAAAAGAACGTTTTCAAATGAGGAGGCATGATGACTCATGTTTCCACAAGTAAAAAGATCATTTCTTTCCATAGAAATAAAAAGCCACTTGGCTCTCAACAAAGATCAGGAGATTGAAACTCAAGAAAACAAAATGAATAAACATGGAAAGGATATCTGGGGTCAAAGAAGAATAAATCTATTCCCCAAATCACAAATACCCTCAAAAAGAGAAACACGACACCTTCAGGAACAAATCTTATTTATCCAAAGCAGGCAAAGGCTCAGCAGGGGAGCTCGTAGGGGACCTATGATTAGCAGGGCATCACAGAGACCTCGCCGCTAGGGCATTTCTTCATCTCTTTGGAGTGGCAGCCTAAAAAGGGGGGTGGCATGGCCCTGTCTCTCACTGGGACCTTGTCCTCCCTTATTTTATACCCCATCCTCACCCCTTGGATTCCAGGATGGAGTACCGTGGTCAATAGCTCTGTTTGCCCAAATAAATCCACTTCCTCAGACCACTCATGGTGTTGACCTGGCCTCAAGTGACTGCCCCTTGGCTAGCACCTCAAGTGCTTGCCTCTCCCAATCTCAAAATGTTTTTTTTGGTAGCTCTGATGGAACTTTGTCCACTTCACATCCGTTGAACCATAGTCTGATTGGAATTTCTTGAAGGATGGGAAGATGTACCATTCAAGAAGTTCCTCAGTGTATCTCCACACTGGCTTTGGTACTCTTTCCTATTTTCCAACATCGACATAGATTATTCACTCCTTTATATTTTGGTTATATTGGAAAAATGAGAGCATAGGGAATTAAAGATGAGTTCAATCACCATCTTGAACTGGATGGTACAGTTCTTTTCACATTGAAACCCTGTTTTTAACTGCTTGTTTTTCTTGAAGGAGGAAAAGGAAGGATCCATCCCTGACAACTCTTTGTTCAGAAATCATGTAGCATATGCTGATGGAGTGATCCCATGCTTCACCGGCTTACTTTTAGCATGTCTGATGCTGCAGCCCAAGGCACGGGGATGGGCTCTGGCTGAGGGAGGACCTTTGTCTCCAAGCCGCTCACTTCGTTTTGTGTGTGCTATGTCCTCTTGCCCTCACCTCCACACCAGGTATATGGTGGGGTCACACTGAGTCTTCTTCCCAGTGCTGCTGCCTGCCAAGCTGAGTGAGTGTCCCCACACCCCAGGGAGGCCAGATGCCCAGTTCCATTGGCTGGTGGCTCCCCAGGCCACAGCACTTAACAGTGCTACTCAGTGACCCCAAGGATGCCCTACTCCTGGTCCCATCTCTGCCAAACTACTGAGAGAGTCTCTTCGGGTTGGTAAACACATGATGCATACTGAAGAAATAAGAGCATTGAACATTGTTACAACAGTAATAGGCTTAAAAATTGAAAAACTATTAGGAGAAGAAGAAAAAAATGTAATTATAGTGAATTACTTAAATGCACAATCTCAGTTTATGAGAGCAAGTATACAAAAACAAAGAAACAAATAAAAAAAAAAGGTGAGGGGGCGCCTGGGTGGCTCAGTCGTTAAGCGTCTGCCTTCGGCTCAGGTCATGGTCCCAGGGTCCTGGGATCGAGCCCCGCATCGGGCTCCCCGCTCTGCGGGAAGCCTGCTTCTCCCTCTCCCACTCCCCCTGCTTGTGTTCTCTCTCTCGCTGTCTCTCTCTGTCAAATAAATAAATAAAATCTTTAAAAAAAAAAAAAACGTGAGAAGAATCTAAACTATACAATGGCTGGAGAAGAATTAATACAATATAGATGAAAATCTACATTTTTAAAAACGACAACACACATTCTAATACAGGGTCTAGGCGTGCTTAAAGATTCATTTGGGTCACAAAATAAATTTAACACGTGTGAGAAGCAGAAATAATCAATATCACATTCTTTGACAAAAAGTAATAAATAGATGCTGTTAGTTTAAAAAAATCAGACAAAAAATAACTGATATCATTTGCAAATTGAAAAATTATATGAAATAGGTTTCACCCTTTTTTTCTGATTTCTGGAAATCCATCAGATGTAAAATGAACCACTATTTTAATAGAATTTGTTTTTAGGATTTTTAGGACAAGCTAATTAATTATATGTAGACTGGGGCCAGAAATTGATGGTATATGCTTTTTGTAAGTTTCCATAAAAACTGACATTCTGATTCATTTTTCAGTTTTTGTAACTGTAGTAAAATACACAAAACATAAAAATATATCATCGTAACTATTTTGAAGTGTACAGTTCAGTAGTGTTAAGCCCATCTACATGGTTGTGCAATCCTTCTCCAGAACTCTTCTCATCTTGCAAAACTGAAATCCTGCCCCTATTCAAAAACTCCCCGCCCCCGTAACCACATGCTACTTCCCGTCTCTGAATTTGACCGCTCTAGGTACCTCAGTTATGGGGAATCATACACTATTTGCCCTTTCTGGTTGGCTTATTTGCCTCATACCTGCGTGGATGCCCACATTTTTTGATACTCTGGATGAGTCCATTCGTTTTATATAATCTCTTCCTAGGACGTGTGTTATCCTTTCCCTGATTTGTTTATTTCTGGGTTTATCTGTATTAATTCCTTTGTTGTCTCTCCTCACGGCTCTTCGATTATTTGCTTGATTTTCTAGAGTGTATTTTTCTTTGTGGTAAATGATGAAAACATTTAAGATTATTTTTTTCTGATTATAGATTCGGCACGCTTCCATTTATTTTCACGGGCAATATTCTAATTTTCATAATTATTTATTAATGTATATTTGATTTCTTCCTTAATGCACCATAATTCCTTGATTTTAAAAGGTCAGTCTTCAAAATAAATAAATAAATAAATAAATAAATAAATAAATAAATAAATAAATGGGCCATTTTCTTATATTTTTTAACATTTTCAGAATTCTTTCATGACTTAAATAAAAAAGACCCGGGGCAAATATGAAGACATAAATTAACATCTGTTCAATCTAACTGGTGGATGCGCAGGATCTGTTAAATAATTCTTTGTGCATATTTATATATTCAGAATGTTTTATAATAATTCAAGAACAGGCTTAAAAAAAGAATGGGCTAACGTGAGACAGGGAGGAAGTAGGGAAGGAAGAAAAACACTCGTCTCATCCAATCTACTCTTTCCACTGATGAGGTAACTGGGGTCATTTGAGAGGAAATTATGGGCCACGAGCGGGAGTATTTTTAGGCAGTAACTTGCAGAGCAAGCTGTCCATGGAGCACATCCTGGCAAGTGAATGGTCTTGCAAGGGCTGGGGGTGGAGGAGGGCGGCATGGGGGATGCAGGTAACCCACCAGGACCAGTCCCTGACATTGGTACGGAAATCTAAACACAGGCTTCCCATGGTGTCTGGAACCCACACCACCATTCACTTCTTTGGACTAAAACACTGGAAAATCCTAGGAGACTCATCTGGGGAAGTGAACATCCTTGCCTGGTATTGCCTTTAGAAGCTTGGCCTCCATTTATTTATTAGATATGATTGCAGCTCATCTTTCAGGGCCCTGATTAAATAGGACACAGAAAGATTAACTTCTGAGGAGGGAATAATGGGTCAGAAAAGTCCACTCGGCACAAAGTGTGCTGGCAGGACTGACTGCCATGGGGAGGGAAGGAGGAGCAGGGCGTCAACGCCAGGACTTGGCCCCACCTATGGTGGCCGGGCTGGGACGCGGTCACGGCTGTGGGCCGCCACCTCCTTCAGGGTCAGACCTCACTGCACACTGTGCCCGTGACCAGCCTTGAACTATCTCCAAGCTCTCCTTCTATTCTCCAATCTGTAGAAAACCCCTTCTGGACCAGATGACAGTATATGGACTGCTAAACTCCCCGAGCTGGAAGAAGCATTTAAAAAAGCAAGTCTATCATGAATCACCTGGCTGAACCAGTACCGACATGTTTTTGCCAATTTAATTTCTGGAAATTAGTGATAAAAACCAGAACATCAAATATTAGAGATAGGCTTCAACATCACAATCTCTTTAACTTGCTGAGGCCTGGGTTTTATTTTATTGTTTATTTTGCCACAGTAGAAATAAAAATTAACCATGATCAGATATGTATATTTTTAAAATGACAAAATATTCAGATCATGAGTCAACGAAAACTTCAAGAAAAAAAAAAAGTAATGTAATGCAGCTGGTGTTTTGTTTGGGGTGTTTAGCAGCAGATTCCTTGCTTCACATGAATTCTTAGGGGGAAGCTGATGTGTACAAGAGTGAAGGTAGAGTTTCAGTGCTTGAACGTAGAGCTGGGGACATGAGGTCCGTGTAGGAGCAGTAATTCTGTGTAACAACCACAAGGGTTTGGTTCTTGCTCACAGGTCTGTGGCCTGGCTGGGGTGGCTCTGCTCCAAGTCGGAGGACAGGTTTAGAATTTTGCTCTCCACGCGTTCTCACTGTCAGACCAGACGGAAGGAGCATCTCCTGCCTAGGACGTACTGTCCTCATGGCAGACAGCGGGGGTGCGAGAGGCTAAAGGAGAACCATGAGACGCCTCAAAGTCTCTGCCCACAACTGGCGCTTGGCACACAGTCACTTCCACACAAATCCCACTGGCCGAAGTGAATCATATGGTCACACCCAACGTCAATGCAACTCCTCCTATGGAAAGAGGTGTAGAGCATTGGTTAAACTAGAATATCCACCTGCTGCGGTCTGAATATTTGTGTCCTCCTAAAATTCCTATATCGACACCTAACAACCCTGAGGTGATAGTATTAGGAAGAAGGCCTTTGGGGGTGATTAGATCATGAGGATGGAGCCCTAGTAATGGGATTACGTCCTTATAAAAGAGCTCCCTTGCCCCTTCCACCGTGTGGAGCCAGGAGAGGGCTCTTGCCCAATGGTCTGGCACCCTGATCCCAGACTTCCGGTCTCCAGGACTGTGAGGAGGACATTTCTGTGGCTTACGTTGTTATAGCAGCCCGAATGGACGAAGACTTCCCCATTTCCTCCTTCCCCCCTTCCCCACCTGTGTGCCTTCGATCATCTCCGTTGAGCCCCAAGATCCCAGGGAGCAGAGTTTGACAACAGACAGTCAAATCCAACTCCCTTTCTTTTACAGATACTGGAAATGAGGTCAGGAATCACTCAGGCTGGAGCCTGGCAGCATCACACTGCACACGGCATCGGCTTCCACGGAAACCGGGAAGAGAGCCGCTTCACTAACCTGTGCAGTGCTCAGTCCATCTGAAGAGAGCTGCTCTCCGCTAAATGCTAATGCAGCAAACCGATTAAATATATCTTTATATACTCAAACTTTTGAGACTTAGGCAAAATTTATAATTACAGAGAACGCAGTGAGGCTGTTAATTAACTTGTGCCTAAAGAAGATTCAGGCCACTAATTCATACCCTCTGATTTCACCGATGTCAAAAGCATCTTAGCAAAGATTTGCTGCCAACCCCAATCATTGGGCTTGGTCTAACTAAGGACCCCCTCCGGACAGAAGATGGGATGAGAGTTTGGGAGGAAAGAGAAGGTTTTCTTATTGTACTTGTGGTTGATTTTTTGTTTTTTTCAGGTTTGTTTGCTTTAATTGGGACATTTTCCTGATCAACATGAAAGAGCCCATCAAGTAACTGAACTGTACAAACTACATGTAATTCCTAACAAACTCAGGAAGAGCCACAGACAAATACAGTGGAGGGAAAGATACAGCCAATTCTGTATTTGTTAAAATTCCCAAAAGGGTGTTTTTCCTAGGTAGTTAGCAAGCCCTTCTAGAAGATTCCCACACTTTTCTTTCTACCACGAAAGGTCTTCACACCAGCCTGCAGATTTTGGAGAGATGGGCTTTCTTGAATCTCTAGCCCTTTCTTTTATTTTTTTTATTTTTATTTTTTAAATTTTTTTATTGTTATGTTAATCCCCATACATTACATCATTAGTTTTAGATATAGTGTTCCATGATTCATTGTTTGTGCATAACACCCAGCGCTCCATGCAGAACGTGCCCTCCTCAATACCCATCACCAGGCTAACCCATCCTCCCACCCCCCTCCCCTCTAGAACCCTCAGTTTGTTTTTCAGAGTCCATCGTCTCTCATGGTTCTTCTCCCCCTCCGATTTCCCCCCCTTCATTCTTCCCCTCCTGCTACATTCTTCTTCTTCTTTTTTTCTTTCTTAACATATATTGCATTATTTGTTTCAGAGGTACAGATCTGAGATTCAACAGTCTTGCACAATTCACAGCGCTTACCAGAACACATACCCTCCCCAGTGTCTATCACCCAGCCACCCCATCCCTCCCCCCCCACCCCCCACTCCAGCAACCCTCAGTTTGTTTCCTGAGATTAAGAATTCCTCATATCAGTGAGGTCATATGATACATGTCTTTCTCTGTTTGACTTATTTCGCTCAGCATAATACCCTCCAGTTCCATCCACGTTGTTGCAAATGGCAAGATCTCATTCCTTTTGATGTCTAGCCCTTTCTTTTAGAAATAGAAGTGATGAGAGGTCAGTGCTCCTCACTGACTGGCTGAGGATTTCAGCAAGGCTTTTCCCTCTTGTGCCGTTGAACACAGAGAGCAGCAGGCCCAGATTTGCTTGATTCTTGAGAAATGAGCTCCTATGGTTTTCATTGAGAAATTTGGCTGCTGGTAGATTGAGTGTTCTTTAGCTCACGTGAGCCCCTCTTTCTGAGGATGCCGACATCGGTGCGTTCTCTCTTCTCTAGACGTAGACAGCACTGATTTCCAACCCCTGCCTGGATGTTGCTGTGGTCTGGAGATCTTGCAAACCAGTGGGAGACAAGCCCTGGCCAAAGTGGAGGTGTGCATCTCCCCCTGAGTAACCAGAGAGATGGGAAGGGCAGAGAGAGCACGCAGCAAAAGACAGAGCCAAGACAGGTGATGCTCCTGGCGCTGCAGCCTCCACCCCTTCCTCCAGGAGGGAGAGAGGCACAAGAAGGGGACCTGAGTTCTCAGGATGGTGACCCGACTTTCTCATGAGAGGCTCTCACTGTCATTATACCAACACTGACCCAGAAGCAATCAAGCTTATGATCCAGCTGAATCTCTGTTCGTGAAGAACCAAGCCTTAACGATCTGGATCAACACAACCGAGGAGAACGCTCTAAGGCCTGGGTATTCGTGAACCATTTATGTGCCTTACATTTCATCTGTCCTAGAACTGAGCAAATCAATTGTTGAATGAGACTTCAGCTTTGTTTCAGAGTTACCTTGCAAACCCCAATTGGTCCCTGTGGCTCTTCCGATGAGCATCTAATAGCTATCATCGTCCAATGTACTCTTTGAGATCACACTGTCACATCTTAGATCACACATGGATAATTAAAAATCAGAGAGAAAAGGAGTTTTTCTGACTGTGGTAGGCAGAATTTTGATACGGTCCCCCAGATTCCTGCCCCCTGGTGTATATGACTGTTTAATCCTCTCCTCTGAGTGCGGGTGGGACTGTTCACGTGATGGATTTCACTTTTATGGTTAGGCTATGTTAGATGGGGGCAAAGGCAAAAGAATTTCTCAGAGGGAATGAAGGTCTCTAATCAGTTGGTTTTGAGTTAATTAAAAGGGAGATGAGCCTGGGTGGGCCTGGCCTAATCAGTTGAGTCCTAAATGAAATTGGAGATTCAAAGCAAGAGAGGTTCTCTGATCGGCCTTGAAGAAACACTGCTATGTTGCAGACAGGGCCACATGGCAGACAACTTTCTCAAAGGAGCTGAGGACTTCCATCCTACAACTGCAAGAAAATGAACTTTGCCAACAACCTGCGTGAGCTTGGGAGAGGACCCTGAGCCTCGGATGAGCATGCACAGCCCCAGCCAAGTGCTACTGGGACCCTGAGCTGTGGACCCATGTAACCCATGCTAGCTGCTGACCCAGGCTGTGCAACAACGAATCTGCATTGCTTTAAGCCTCGGAGTTTATGGTCATTTGTTACACAGCAGAGAAAGCAAATACACTTAGATCAGATATTAAACCCCGGCAAGGTGGGGCCTAGAACAGTCTCTTTATTCACAATTTGGTTTCGTTCTCGTGGTTGCTGCTTTGAAGGGCTTCAGCTATCCCCCAAGAACACAAACCAAAACAGGACTCCCAGAGGAGCTCAGAACCCTCGAGAAGGAGTTCACCGAGCAGAACCACCATGCACAGCCCCATGACCCCCACCAGCCACAAAAGGGGTTTGTTTATAGCTTTACCTTCACACGTTTGGGGCAGAAATCACACACTGACAGCCCCTGGGCCTCACATGCCCTGCAGAGGTGGTTCACTTAGTACTTAAGAAAACTTGGGATTTGTTACCAGTATGTGAAAATTCCAAATATTTTATACAAAAATTAGAATGTGTGGCTTTTCTTGAAAACTTGGGAGATGCGACATGAGCACATGGGGCCTGAGCAGCGGTGCCCTGTCCGAGTGGGGCGATCCTCACAGTCCCCACGGCTGCAAGTTAACCGGCACCTGAACTCTTTCCCTCATTAACTTTCAGTGTCGGGTCCTGAGAGCTTGTTGGTTTGGCACATGTGTGGGACGTGTCCCTGCAGGGGGCCATTTGGCGGCACACCGAGAATGAAGGGAGGGTCCCCAGTCCGAGGGCAGGGGTCCCCAGTCCTTCCTGCCCTGGCAGGTGGAGCAGGGGAGAAGGGAGCAGAAGAGGGGGTGCTGGCTGCCTGCCGGGCTCCCACCTGCTGCCGGATGCCAAGGGAGTGGAGGCAGAGGCTGTGGTGGGGGAGGCAGCAGAAACCGCTCAGCCTCCCGGGAGGCCCAGGGAAGGGCGAGATCCAGGCCTGGTCTCCAGGTCGCCCGCTGTCCCGGAAGCCCTTCCCCCAAACTCACAGAGGCTAGACAGACAAGGCCACATGACCCCGGTTCCTCGCCCGGCCAGCCGCGGCTTCCCTCAAACAGCAAGTGCGCCCTGTGATGCTTCACCATGAACTCGGAGCCATGGGTATTTGGCAGGCAGCTTAAAAGGGTGTAAGCCCTCAGCCGTGCCCCAGAGGCCCCACTTTGGGTGTGTGCACAGGGCAATGTTGTCTTGGGGTCCTTTTGGCCCAGAAACCAGGTCTTATCAGTCAAGGAAAGCGGTGCCCCCAGCTGTGATGCGAGCCATCTCTGATCTGAAGGTCACCTCTCTGAACCTGACCTTCTCCAGGTCACCCAGGCTGGCCGAGCACCTGGTCTCCTGTCACTGTCCCACGGGCATTCCCATGAGCACATAACCAAGCCGTTGTCCTAACCCGAAGCAAGTGCCAGAAGGCACAGGCCAGCCTGGACATCAGCAAGGAAGAAAGCCTTCCGATGGGGAGGAAAATGCATCTGAAACCCATGTTTCGACAGCAAAGTGCAATCTGAATGCCAAACGTGACCAGCGGGCCTTCTGCTTACGCGCTGGAGCCGACCCTGTAGATGATGCCTTCTCCAGTTGGTTGGGGGCTTCCCATCCTATGTGCTTTGCACTCACTAGCATCAGCTTTCATTGTCTCGTTTATGCTTGAGACCCGCTCATCGGAAGACAGTGAAATCTGTCTTAGCGAAGTGGAGGGAGCACCAGGCACAAGACAGGCGCTTGCACGGTTTTGCTGCTTGCCTACAGCTATCCAGGAGGGATATGGGGCTTCCGGTGCCTCCCCGGGGCCAAACTGTTCTCAGTCCCCTGGGCTGGGAGAGACGCCCTCTCCTGGCCCTTTTTCCTGGCAAGCTCCTAGATTCCTCCTCGGCAGGAGCTTTGCCTTTTCAATGTGCACAGCAGTGAGGAGTAATCAACCTTCGATGTGGCTCAGGGAGCTGCAGATGCCCCCGCCAGGCCACCTGCCTCCCCCTATTCCCCCAGGTCAATGATTCTCTCTCCTGGGATGCCATCCCCCTGCATGATTTTTCTCTCCTGATCCAAGACTCCCTTTGTTATGGCTGGATGAAAACACAGAGCCCACATGAACCAGGGGTTGGGAGAATCACACTTGAGGGGAAAAAATTCCACTGAAGCCTGCTTTTATAAGACTCTCCACCTAGGAGTGTCCAACTTGGAATGCCTGCTCGGGACATGGGTACAAAGCTCCACAGAGAAGCTGCAATCCACTTCTCAATCCCGTTCCTCCTGTTTGTTCCTTGAAAAGGAAAGGTGCTGCCAGGGAAATGTCTTCTATCAAGGACATACCAAACCCCTCCTCACTGAGTCACACTTGACTCTCGATTCATTCAGTAAACAGCACCTTGATCGATTTCCATTGATGAGAGATAAGAAGGCTTGATGAGTCAGGTAATATTCCTGAAAGATCCTCCCAACTCAGTCGCTTTTGTGTAACACTGTGACTTAAAAGCATGTTCTAGGGGCAGGGACATTGTAAGGGGGATGGATCATGGTCCCTGCTCATGTAACTTGCATAACTCATGATTTGGCACTTCCAAGAGTTATAGGGTTTGGAATATTTTGGAGGGGGGGCGGTATTGAACAATAAGCTGATTATTTCACCTTTTAAAAAGTCAGTTTTAAGTGATTTTTTTTTTTTTTTTTTGTCTGCAAAAGGAGAACCTGGAAAGGGATACAAACTCCTTCCTGGAAAACACGTCTCCCTTCCTGCCCTCCCTCCACCCCTGATAAATAACATGAGCATGCAGCGATTTGCCAACAGCAGCTCCAGGCATGAGGCACAACATCTGTTACTGAGACACTGGAGAGACAGTGGAAGGCAAGTTGGCTGCCTGCCAACCCTCAGACTCCAGATTTTTGCTGACAAGGCTGTCAATAAATGGGCAGATGGTACCCGCTCTGCTGGCAGGAGAGTTCAGTTAACCCAACATGGGACATTATCTCAAATTCATGGTGCACTGGGCTGAACCCTTTGTTGGGCCATTAAAACCATTCCTGGATGGAGAAGGGAGAGGACTGGCTTCATTTAATGAGATTAACTAAGCTTCCCACAATTGGCAGGCTGAATACGATCAGCCCCTGTGACCACAGCAGAGATGGGAGGGAGGGGTATCTCATTCACACCCTGCATTTTATGCCATTTAAACACGGGGATCTGTCCTCAGTAGCTGTGCATGCCCCTGCAAGGAGAACGTGACCTGAAATAAACACTCACCAGGAAGGATGTGCATGCGCACGTGCTTGCCTGATCGTCCCGGAACTGCATGCAAGTCTGTGAGATCCATGCTAGCAGCATGGGCAGGAACAGGTCCCAGCCCAGGGATAAGCATGGGGAACCCCCAGAGACATCCTCTGGTGGCGACTTGGGAACAACACCCTTTTCTGTAGGAGAGAGCGATTGAAACCTCGTAGAAGAGAAGCTCGCAGTGATTACAGTGTCGTCTAGAGCACGCCGGGCCGTGACCCACCTGCAGTGCGACCCGAAGCAGGTCATCAAACAACTGGCCCTATTTCCCCATCTATAAACTGGGGAGAATAACGAACCACTCAGCTGTCGGAAGTAACAAATGAAATCTTCCCACACACCGCGTAGCATTTCAGAATTACAAACTGCTTTTGCATATTCAGAGACAGTGGTTCTCAACTGGGGATGATTTTGCCCTTCAGAGGACGTTTGGCTGTCGGGAGAGACCACTAGCATCTCCCGCGGAGAGACCAGGGACACTGCGAGGTGTCCCACCACGCAGGGAGCAGCCCCTCAGCAACGGCCAGGGCGGGCAGGAAAGAAAATTTGTTCTCCATGTCTTCAGCCGACTGACTTACTTTCAGTGCGGCTGTCCCAAATGTTATTTGCTATTTTTAACCCTTCACTAAACCGCTAGTTCCCTCCATTTCTTCCGGCTATTCTTGTAAATCAGATTTGAATAATGAAATGGCACATCCATAAAAGGGCTTTTAGTTTGGTTTCTCGATCTCAGACAAGAAGATGCATCTGCCCCACAAGTAGGCCCATCAGTTGAATAAAAGCAAGGTTTAAAATTGGCAGTGGGGATCTGGGATATAAACAGGGTTAGAGGGGTTAAAAGGAAATTCAGGTGGTTGAGGGGATTGGGATGTGGTGCAGACATGGTCTCTTTTTCATTTCTTGGCTTGGCTTCGAGTGGCTTTGGGTGGACCAGACAGGAGGGGTGACACACTCCCCGTGTTAGAGATGTCCCCGCCCCCTTTTAGGCATCCGTCAGGTAAACCTTTGGGCTGCCTGCCTCTCTGCAGTGACATAAGCTGAACTGTGTCACCCCCCAAATTCATGTGTCAGGGTCCTGACCCCGAGTAGCTCAGAATGTGACCGTGTTTGGAAATAAGGTCATTACAGGTGCAGTTAGTTGAGATGAGGTCATACTGGAGTTGGTTGGACTCCTAATCCAATGATGGGGCTCTTTATAAAAAGAGGAAATCTGGACAGAGAGATGCACGCAGGGAGAACGCCATGTGACAACGAAAGCAGAGATGGGGGTGATGAGTCCACTAGCTAAGGAACCCCAGCAGAACCACAAGAGAAGATGGCCAAAGGTGGCCAGCAAACTGCCAGAGGCTGAGAGAGAGAGAGAGAGGGAGAGAGGCACGGGGCAGAGTCTTCCTCATGCCCTCGGAAAAAACCACCTGTGCCCCCACCCGGACCGCCCGCCAGCTTCTGGTTGCCAAACTGTGAGCCAGGTTCTATTGGAGGCAGCCAGAGTGTGATGCTGTTACCACAGTCCTTGAGAGGAAGGGGGGAATCGAGGTGGTGGCCAAGGGACAGGTGATTCTTGCCAGAGTCATCCTCCATCCTCCCCACCCCACCCAGCTGCTCCTCAGGAGCCTTCGACTCCCCACTCAGCTCAGACACTGAAGCCTCCACCCCTTCCCCTCTCCAGCAGGTAGGAAGGAAGCTAGTTTGCATTTCAGCAGGTTCCCGGGGAAGGTTTCCAGGAATTTTTGCTACACAGCTGGTGGTAAACTCCTTCTTTAAAACGTCATGACAGGATGGGGGATGGAAGGCTGCCTACCTTGGTTCCTTCTACTCTGCACCTGGGGGACCTGGGGTCTCTACACCCCTCACAAGGAAGGCTGGTTCCAGTTGGACGCACATTAGCAGCATCTGGGAGCTTCAACCAACAAAACAAAACACCAGAGTCTGGGGCCCCAGCCCAGAATCTCTGGTCAGGGGTGCTCGGCCATCATCCCCCAGGTGATCTCCTACCAGCCCAGGCTGAGAGCCTCCGGGCCAGAAGGAAGAGCAGGGCAGCCTGCAAGCCGAGACGTGCGGGAGGATGAGGACCCAGCGTGGGACTCCTGCAGGACTCGACGGTCATGTCACAGAAGGAGGGACATGGGGACCCTGAAGGGTTCTTCCACGCTGGGCAGTGACGTAGTCACATTTGCATTGTTGAAAATTATGTTAGCAGCGACCCAGAGGATGTTTTGGAAAGAGGTGGTAAGGAAGGCATGGAGACCAGTGAGAGGCTGTTGTGTGGTCCAGGTTAGGGGCAGGGAGGACCATCACGGGAGCAGTGCCGAGGGGTCCCAGCCACGTGCACTTAAACTGAACGAACATGACAGCTTTGACCGGACTGTAGACAAAAGCTGGTTTGGAGATTGAGAGAGAGGCACAAGTCCAAAGTGAAACCCCATGTGTGTGTCTGGTGGTGACCCCGGGATGGGTAGGGAGCCCAGGAAGCATCCCAGCTCTGTTCCAGGAGGAGGCTGGAACTCGAGGGACCACATGAGGCTGAGGTGGACTTTTGGAGGCTGTCACCATTTCTTGAGAAGGGGTTGAGACCAACCCTCGGAGCACCAAGGTTTAAAGGGAGTAGGGGAATGAGCAACATCCGAGCCAAGGGCGTCACAAGACAACACGAGGCGAAGGGAGGAGGCCTTGCTTGTCAGGGGCCACAGCGGAGATGGCTTCCGGCAGAGCAACCACGGGGCTGGCAATGGTAGCGAAAGAGTTTCACCGGATCGGTGGGGAGGAGAAGCCAGGAGAGAAAGGATCGAGGAGCTGGGCGGTGGGGCATGCCAACCGAGAGGAACTACTTTTATAACAATAATGTGCCCAACACCTGCGTAGAGGGCTTAACTGTGGAAACATACACATAACATAAAAGTCACCATTTTAACTGTCTTAAGGTACATGAATCAGTGGTACTTAGGACACTTACCACGTGGCACAATCACCACCACTAGTCCCAGAGCTAAAGTAAACTTCCCAAGAAACGTCCAGTCCCCAAAATAGACTCATTTCCCCCTTCTTCCCAGCCCCTGGCAATCGCCAGTCTTCTTTCTGTTTCTATGAATTTGCCTATTCTGAATATTCTGAATATTTCATACCAATGTGGCAGTGTAGTTGATGTCTGTCACGTAGCGTAAGAACTTCTCATATCTTCAAGTCGATCCATGTTGTAGTGTGTGTAAGTACTTCCTTTTTTATGAATGAATAACGTTTCATTTTGTGGATATACAACATTTTGCCTGTGCATTCATCAGTCTGTGGGTAATTGGGTTGCTCTGCATAGAGTTTTAAAATTTACCAATCACCATCTCAGTCCAGGTTCTCTGAAAGGCAGACACCCTAATGGGATTAAATATGCAAGGATTTCATTAGTTGAGTCACCTGTGAGGAAAAGTGGGGAAGGCTGGGGGCAGGGGCACCACGCAAACCTCTGACCCACTGGGGAGGGGGGGAGGGTGCATAACGATGTCCTTGGTCCCAGCCAGTCCAAGGGAGACTCAGAAAGGCTGTCAGAGAGTCTGCAAGCCAAAGTCAGATGTCCAGGACTTGTGTCCCCCATGAACGTGGACCGTGGGAGCAACCCCAGCCATGCAAGGCTGGGCACAAACCAGCAGTGACTTCAGAGCCGGGCGACTGAGGTCCTTGGCTGAGGTTGATAGTTGATATTATGATTACTGTCCATATTGTAGAGCTCCAGAAAATAGAATCTTAGAGAGAGTCTTGGCCAATATCAATCAGCCAGGAAGTGGTAAACCTAATTATTTAGGGTTTTTTTTTTTTTAAATCTCTGTTTTCCCCAAAATATCTTCAAATATTTGTAGCATCTGACCCCTCATCTCTGTTCTCAGTCCTGCTGCCATTCTCGAGTCTTCTGGGTTCATCATCCAGACCATAGGTCTGAGAAGTCTTCCTGCCTTCACTGCTTTCCCACAAATGGCCCTCCACCTCCCTGCTTAAAACACTTTGATGGGTCTCTGTTCTTATAAAATGGAACCTAACTCTTTGGCATGATTTGCAAAACCCCCAGGCCTCATCTCCTGCTCCCCTTTCTAATGCTGTGAGCTCATCAGCTGTGTCTCCACATCCTCCGACATGCTCCTCAGCCGGCCGCACACGCTGTGTCCCCCGAGGGTCCCTCGCTCCCTCAGACCCCTCCTCGCCTGATGCTTTCTCTGCTCCTCACAAGTCCCCTCTCCATTCCTTTGATCTTAGAACTTCTACTCATCCTTCAAGACACAGTTGCTCTGATCTCCAGGTCAGAATAGTGTTCCTTGGCAACGCTCCACAAATGGGATGAACATTTATAACTCTGCACTGTAATTAATCGGCTAGCTGTTTGTCCCCAAGAACGTGGATTCCGGGAGGGCCGGGACTGAATCTGATTCATCTCCACTTTCCCTGCGCCAACGGCAGCTCCTGGCACACAGTCACTGGTTAATCAATGTTTGTGAGCCACCCAGTTAGATCAAGGAAAGCCTATCACAGATCAAAGCCTTGCTTTTCAGTGGGTAGAACCTCACGATCTCTCACCTGAGCTTGGTGGTGGAAGCCAGTGTACTTAGCTTGTAAGGAGAGAAGCGTGTTGGAGTTGGAGGAAATCAAGGGGTAGATGACCTACCAACATCTCCCCAGTCCCCTCCCCAGTAATCTTGAGTCTTCAACTGGAGATTCAGAACATGGGAACAAAGGAAGTGGTTTTCTTCAATCACTCAAGACACATTTAAAAATAAAAAGAGCAAATTCCCCTAATATCTCTTTAGTTCCTACCTGGAGTAGCCTGAGGGAATGGATTTCTGATTCTATGAAAAGCACAATGCTTGAAACATGCAAATGCCAGAAAAGGCTAAGGCTTTTAGTTTTGATCTATGGAAAGGAGTGATAAACAGGAATAAGTTCTATTAATCTCACATCAAAGTGAATCACAGCTCCTCCTTCTCAACAGCAAATAGCATGGCCATTTCTTGACTTGTTTTGGTGGAGTGAGCCCAACTCTCTCTCTTTAAAAAAAAAAAAAAGGCAGAAATTTGATCTTATAGGGCACTCTGGCAGGAATATTAAACTGCTCTCCCCACTTCCTTTCCACAACTGGAATCAAAACTACCTTTCATCCCTCTGGTATGCAGAGCCCAGAGCCTCCTGTGCCGGGTGAAGTCTGCTCAGAAACGAATGTGGTGCTGGGCAGGGTTGCGAGGAGCTGCAGGACGGTGAATGTGTGAGTGGGGGAAGTGGCCTATAAATCAGCGTGTCCCCCCCGGCTCAGAGGATGCAATCATAATTGGGTCACTCTCCTTCAAGACCTTCCTTCCAAGTACAAATGCACCATGGGTGAGAAGCCCAGAGGACAAAGCCAGCGACCGGCAGGTCAGGAAGAGAAGGGAGTGGGAAGAGAAACAGGGACCTAACCCCAGTTCAGACGCCCCTGCCCCCTGTCCGCCCCCTGGATGCCCCATGGCCGGCTATGGCCAGCCACGTTTCCCGTGCTCACCAGTTGCACGCGGAAAAGCTGGCTGGACTGACAGAAAGGCCTTCCCTGCCCAGGAGCCCTTCAAACACCTGTGCCTGGAAAAGCAGGAGTCCCGCCGATGGGTCAGGTCTCAGGAAGCCACAGGAAGCCCCTTCTGGATGCCTTGCTGACTCCAGGCTGTTTCAAACTTCCCGCTCCTCGGAAGTGGGATGTGCTCTACACCCAGGCTTTCCCTTTTCCACTTTTACTTTTTCCCATTTAAACAACCACGTCTTTACCCACAAACATCCCCGTCTACCTCTGGGACCTGCTTCAGTCTGGGGCAGGTACCCAAACGGTGTTAAGCTGTGGGGCCATGAAAAGCCCCACTATGACCTCCTGAGGGGTCTCAGCTCCCTTAAAAACAAGACGCAGGGTCCCCAAAGTTGGAACACTTTGAAGTCAGTCCTTACCTGGGGAGCTGTGGCCTCACCACCAAGCTCAAATGCTCCCCCTGTGTCCTCCTTACAGGGCTCTGCTCCCGCATCCTGCTGCCCGCCACCTACAAACATGGTTTCTCCTGTTTCAGCCTGGACACAGCCGGCTCTCTTGCTTCTCCTCAGCACAGATGTCTGCAGTTTTCACAGAGGCTCTTCAAACACCAAGAGAGAATAAAATTAGAACAAGTACGGATGATGCAAAAAGCAAAAACCTCTATCACTTATAAGGCTGTCCTGGCCACCAGGTAGAGAGCAGATGCCATCCTCGTGTGATACACGGTAAGAATGAGAGATGTTAAGTACCGGGCTGCCCACCACCCCTTCCTCTCTTCTCAGAATATCTACCCTCTTCGGGGCAACCTCGCTCCCTCTCCTCTCCAACATGCAGTAAGACCTGCTATGGACTAGTGGTTCAAAGCATGGCTTTGGGTCAGAATTGCCTGGATTCTAATCCCAACTTTGCAACTTACCTTGGACAAGTCTCTGACCTCTCTGTGCCTAGTTCTGCATCCCCAGAATAGGGGTGATCTTAAGAGTTCCTCCGTCATTGGGGCGCCTGGGTGGCTCAGTCGTTAAGCGTCTGCCTTTGGCTCAGGTCGTGATCCCAGTGTCCTGGGATCAAGTCCCGCATCGGGCTCCCTGCTCCACGGGGAGCCTGCTTCTCCATCTCCCACTCCCCCTGCTTCTGTCCCCTCTCTTGCTGTGTCTCTCTCTGTCAAATAAATAAATAAAATCTTTAAAAAAAAAAAAAAAGAGTACCTCCATCATGGATTGCCTCCTAGTGTTGTGATGAGGAGTAAAAGCTTATGTGAGTAAATGTTTGGAATATTAACAGCCACGGAGGAAGTGCTGTACGGCTATTTTGACTCTGGAGGGAACAGCCTATCACGGCCCCCACTTCCTTGGTGACAGTTGATCACCTAGAGGGTGCACACGCCACTCATGTGGCTAATTAAGGTCTACCTCTTGTGTTTTTCTCAGTGGACCTGAGTTAGGAGAATCAGTCCCACTAGGGTTGGAGGGGGACAACATTTTGAGATGTGAGGTGCAGGAGATTTTTGCAAGGTGGGTTGAGTGTGCTGACAGAGCAAAGCCAAGAAGAGGGAAAAGTTTCAAGAGGAGCATCCCCAGCAGCCTTGGAGTCTCTACTAGGTGTTCCTGAGATCCAATAGTACCCTAGGGTTTCATCCCATCCCAGACCCCACCCCTATCTCCTAAAATTCTAGTACCCATTAGTGGTAATTTAAAGAAGTAGCATTTTAATCGCTTCTCGGCCTTTTGGCTAAGATCAAGTGTAGTATCTGTTCTTATCAGTTTAAAAAATTAGCATTTTAATGTCTTCAGGGTGAAGAATGGTCCTATTAAAATAGCTGTTACTCACAGAATAACCAAACCCTGATTCAAGACACTGTAACACAGATAGATGACTTGCAAATATTTCCTCTCATCCTGTATGTTGCCTTTTCATTTTGTTGTTACTTTTAGTCTGATAGAGTTCCACTTTGTTGATTTTTGCTTTTGTCGCTTGTGCTTAAGGGGTAAATATCCAAAATATATAAAGAACTTGTATAATTTAATAACAAAAACACAAACAATGCAATTAAAAAGTAGACAAAGGAATTGAATAGACATTTCTCCAAAGAAGACACACAAATGGCCAACAGGTTCATGAAAAAGATGATCAATATCATGAACATCAGGGAAATGCAAATCAAAACCACCATGAGACATCACCTCACCCCTGTTACAATGACTATCATCAAGAAGACAAAAGATAACAAGTGTTGGCAAGAATGTGGAGCTAAATTGTAGTGGCGATCACATTGCAATATATAAATGTATCACGTCATCATGTTGTACATCTGAAGCTTACATAATGTATATGTCAATTATATGTCAATTTTTTTAAAAAGACACTACAACACAATACTCAGAAGCCTCTACATACCCAGAGCCACAGTTCATCGTTCAACAGAATCACTGAGCCAACCTTTCCCAGTTCCCACCGCCATTTCTCACTCAGACTCCTCCATGCTCTAGCTCCATAACGCTGGATGGCTTAACTTGACCATCTGGACCAGGCATTTGGATGCCATTCTTGATTATTTTATCTCTGCCAATTTTATAATGCCAACTTTATATTCCAGCCAGTTATGAAGCAGTTGGGTTTCCAACCTTTGTCAGTGACACTCTTAACGGAAGGAAGGGCAATGCACCTGGGTAAAGACTGGTGGCATCAAGCTTGGTGTTTCTCAGGAAAACCATGGTTGGGGATGTGAGTCTTCATGAAAACTAGTGGCTATCAATTCCATAAATGCCCAGGACACAATCAGGTCTTTTATTTTGGCAAATAAAGAAAATATCAAGCAAGTTTACACTTAATTCATACTTAGCTCTAGGGGAAATGTCTATGACTTTTAGTTATCCGTAGTTACTACAGAGCATCAACTACAACAAAAAGAGAAATTAGTGGGTGGTGTTGTTCTGTTCGCACATGGCTTTCTAATTGATATAAGATACACAGAAGAATTAGATAAGCAACCAAATCCCCAACTTCACAATGGTGTCAGTAATAGGAACACACATCCTGCCAGTCTCTATAAGTCTCTGTGCATCTCGTGAGTGTGTGTGTTTAGAGTACTCTGGGAATGAGGAATCCTGGTTCCACCACTAATGTGTAAAGCCCAGGACAAATTCAGGATTTGGGAGCATCGTTCAGCCTTTCTTTCTTTTTATAGTCACAGAACTCAACCATTGCAGTGGAAAAAGCTTGCAAGTAGAAGGGCATGAGACACCAAGGCTTCTAAACCAGTTCTGCCTTATGCTTACACTCGCTGTGTGACCTCAGACAAATTACTGCCCTAGATTGTCTCACCTTCAAAATAGGAATAATAGGGCACCTGGGCGGCTCAGTCGTTAAGCGTCTGCCTTCGGCTCAGGTCATGATCCCGGGGTCCTGGGATCGAGTCCCACATCGGGCTCCCTGCTCAGTGGGGAGCCTGCTTCTCCCTCTCCCACTCCCCCTGCTTGTGTTCCTGCTCTCGCTATGTCTTTCTCTGTCAAATAAATAAATAAAATCTTTAAAAAAAATACGAATAATAACCTCTGCCTATCTTGTTGGGTTGGAAGGATCTGATGAATTAGTATATGCAAACTACATGTGCATTATAAGTATGGGCTGACACCATCACCACCACCACCACCACCACCACCACCATAACCATAACCATCATCATTTATTCTTGGCCATTGTGGTGGGCATCCCAGTAAGTGGGATGGGTCTAAAGCAATTTCTCAACCTGGGTACTACTGACATTCTGGGCTATTGTGGGGTCCTGTCCTGTGCATTATAAGATGTTTAGCACCAACCTGGTTCTGATGCCTGTAGGATTCCCTTCCAGTTGTGATAACCAAAAACGTCTCCAGACATTTCCAAACATCCCTTCGGGGTAAGATCACCCCTGATCGGCAACTAGTGGCCTAAGGGGCAAGACCTGTCTTCCCATGAGATGAAAGAAGCAGAGAGGAAAGAGCGAAGCTCTGAGCAGTATGGTGACTACTGTTCTCTGAATATCTGAATAGGACTCCAAAGAGATATCCGCACCTGTGTCCCATTGCTTCTGGAGTATCGTTTTGCTCCTTTTCCCAAACATTCTTCCTCTGAATTAGAAGTCATCAGCCTACTAGTGTTTGACTCCAGGTGTTTGTCCCAGAAAGCCCACCTTTTTTTACATTAACTCCCCTGCCCTTTGCATGGAGAGTGCACCATCCCCTTTAACCTCTGCTGATCTTCCCAGTCACCTGGAACGAGGAATCTGAGGATATTGTAGAGGGATGCCTGGCTTGTGGCAAGGCCATCGGTGGTAACTCTAGCATCCATTCACCTGGGAAGGATGCAACTCAGAGAGTAGCCAGGGGAACCCACCCTTTGTGTAATGCCACCCAGCAGCAGGTCACCACCCACCGTTCCCCAAAGCCACGTGGGGAAACTCAGCCCCGAGCACCATGGAGTCCTCCTTGATTTGTGTCCTGCTTGGTCCTCTCCCACGAGATGGGTGCCCTCTAAAGAGGCCAACCATCTCTTTGCCTCTGAGAGTGTTGTCAGTTGCATTCCATCTTGTCTAGATTCCTAAAACTGATGTTGCAGAGTTGCCCCTGCTCCTTGCAACCACGCTGGCCCAGCTGCAGAGGCCAAGTGCCCCTTGTTCCAGCCCCAGGAATGTTTACCTGGCTCTGGAGCCCCACCAGGGGCTGAGTCCTGTATGCCATTCTAGCCCCTTGCCAGGGAGGGGAGACAGGGGCTCTGCAACACTTGAATAAGCATACAGGATTTGAGGGGCACTTGGGTGGCACACTCAGTTAAAGGTCTGACTCTTGGTTTCAACTCAGGTCGTGATCTCAGGGTCATGAGATCGAGCCCCGTATCGGGCTCCATGCTCAGCGAGATGTCTGCTTGAGACTCTCTCTCCCTCTCCCTCTGCTTTTCCCCTCCCCGCCCCCGGCTCTATTTCTCTCTCTCTCAAATAAACAAATAAATCTTAAAAAAAAAAAAGAAAAGAGGGACGCCTGGGTGGCTCAGTTGGTTAAGCGTCTGCCTTTGGCTCGGGTGGGATGGAGTCCCCAGTCGGGCTCCTCGCTCAGCAGGGAGCCTGCTTCTCCCTCTGCCTTCTGCTCCCCCTGCTTGTGCACTCACTCTCTCTCTCTCTCTATGACACATAAATAAATAAATAAATAAAATCTTTAAAAAAAAAAAGAATAGAGGATTTGAAAAATTTAAGCACACAGACACACAATTCCACCTCTCAATAAATCAGCCAGCTTCTTTTTCCTGTATTCCTGTCTAACCCTTGTTTAGGCCCAAACATAGCTTGCACACTTATTAAGGTATAAATATAATGATGTGTCCTGCTTTTCTATAGTTAATATCATATCATAAGCATTTTCCACTTTGCTTTAAAAATTACCATTTTAATGACCACCTAAGCTTCCATAGAGTGGTTATAAAATTCCTTACTTAACCGTTTTTCTGAGATGTAGTCTTTTTCTTTTTTCCCTATTAAAGTTAATTCCCCAATTAACATTCAATATCTTCCAGAACTCAGAATTTTTTTCTTCTAAATTATTTCCTTGGGACAAATCCCCAGAAATAGAATTGAGTTCAAGGATATACATGTTTATATGACTTTGGTACAGCTTGCGGATTGCCCGAAGGTTTGTCCCAGTGACCTTGGCATGAGCAATGTCGGAGTAATTATCTTATCACATCTATGCCATTATTTGTACTTTTTTAAACGGTATCAGATTATTTATCATTGTTTTTGCCAGCATCTCTTTGATTACTATTAAAGGCAAGCATTTTCCCTATGTGAATTTTATAGTTCCATCAAAGAGTTCGTGGAAGAGACAGAGGAGGGGATTTATGTCCTAAGTTCTGCTACAAACCACTCAAAATCCCACATTAAATGTACAAATGTTCTGTCCAAAGCCTTCCTTGGGCTCACTGCTATCTGTAGGTTTTGTGGTTGCTGTGTTGCTCATCCTCTCACCTCATCCTCCCTGGAAATACCTCCTTGCCGCCCTCTTTCTCTTCTTGTGGAACCTCAAACCCCTCATGCTTTTACCTCCCAGAACAGCTCAGCTTTGCTCAAACCCATACAGGTGCAAACACCCCAAAGTTAAAGAACCAGCAGACATAGATAACAGCTGTGAGGCTCAGCTCAGCGCCCGCGGGGTTACCCCCTTCACAATGGAAGTTATTGCTGATACTTCTGGACAAATAGACGGCTGTCCAAGGAATTCTGGTGGAGAAAATGTTCTGTATCTCATCCTAAGCTTCCGTCACGGAAGATTACCTGAGTGTAATACGTCTTCGTCACACCTGGAGAATCGGTACCAGGCTTCTGAGAGATCTGCCCATGCTTTCCTTCTTCGAGATAACAAAAGCATCAACTATCACCATAGCATTAGCTAGCTTTTCTATAGCTTATCATACAGGCTAGGGACGGTGCTAAGCATTTCACATTTATTAACCCACTTAACCACCACTGGAAGCATATGGATTAAGTATGAGAATTATACCCAGTACACAGGTGAAGGAACTGAGGCACGAACCTCACCCAGAGCTGGAGTCCATTCCTAGACTCTCTGTGTGTCCGTGTGAGCTTTGCTGGACGCCAGGCCCAGGGGGTGGAGGGGCGGAGCACGTGGGGCCATGCAGCCCCTCCGACTTCTCGCTCGATCCACACCCGGGCTGGCTCTGTGGTCAGCTCCTCGTGCAAGGCCATTTAGAAGGAACCCATGTTCCAAAACACAATGCGCTTGGGCCTTCTCCCATTCTGGGAGACAGGTTCCTCGAAACATGCTAAGGTCCCGTTTCTCTCTGTTGGCCAGGGTTAAGGTCAGAGTGAATGTGGCTGGATAATGGAGCTTAGTCAATTCTGCACAGCAGTCGTGTTTTGCCGCTCCTAATGTGCCCTTAAAAATCAATCCCATTGGCATTAATAGAATGTTCTCATTAAAAATATATGAGACATGCTGAGTGGCATATGAATGGAAAATAAACATTATGAAATGAAGTCAGGGACTGCGCGGAGTCCATTCTTTCCTGACTTCTCTTTTTCTCCAAACTCTCAGGCCCTCATTCTGATGATTGCCGATTAATTACTAGTTATTCGTGCAAAATTAGCAGCATCACTGTCTAAGTGACAGCACCGTATATCAGAAAGGACACTAGCCATGGGGTGGAATCTCAGCTGTGCCACCTGGGGCAGGTCCCTCAGCATCTCTGAGCTTTGTGCTTCTCCACTATGAAACGCAGGTGGCCGAACTTCTCCTCACTGCCCTCCAGGCTCTCAGAAACCTGCGTGAGGCCATGGATGTCCCAGATCGGCCTCCACCCTCACTAACTTGGGGATTTTTACAAGTGACACACCTGGGCGAACCGCAGTTTCCTTGTCAGTCATATGTGGATGACAGAATGGGGCTGAGCAGGGGAATCGGGGAGGAATGGGTGCGGACGTAGTTTGCAAACCCCAGGGCACTGTGTCTGCATAATAGATGTGTCCCCTCCCGGGAACTTGACACATCAAAACTAACGACTAAGGAAAGGATGGAGATCCTCAGTTCTTATGGTAGAGTGTTTTTTTTGCATCCTAAAGGTGGTGTGCTGGTTGCCCTACACCATTCTTTCCTCCCCCATTGAGAGACTTTGGAGAGGCTCACTGTTTGTCCCCAAGGCAACGCAGAGGAGGACCCGCCTCAGGACATTCCACCTCGATGGCCCAACGTTAAAGGTAAATTAGTGCAATGTGAGCATACTACATGGGTTTCTGGTGGCTTATTCATACCGCAGGGCCGTCCGAGCTAGTGCAAACTCTGACATTTTGGGTCCTCTCTTGGAGGAGAAGAGAAGCGGGGCTGGGCCAGGAAAGCCTGAGGCATGATGGGGGTCTGACGAAATCCCCGCCCACAACCGCTCCTTTCTTGGAGGGGAAATAATGCTCCCCACGTGCCCCGAAAGAAGGACACATCCTAATTCCCAGTGAATATGCTCCTTTACATGCAGAAAGGGACTTGGCAAATCTAAGTGAAGAATCTTGAGATGGGGACCTTATCTTGGATGACCCAGGTGGGCCCAGCGTAGTCACAAGCCTCCTTACAAGAGGGAGACAGGAGGGTCAGAGGCAAAGAAGATGTGATGGTGGGAGCAGAGGTCAGAGAGAGAGAGATGAAGATGCTATGGTGTTGCTGCCTTTGAAGACGGAAGAGGGGGCCATGAGCCAAAGAAAGCAGGGGGCTTCTAGAAACTGGGAAAGACAAGGACATGGATTCTCTTTATTTTCAGAGCCTCCACAAAGAACCCATCCCTGCATACCCTTTGTAGACTTCTGACGTCCAGAACTGTAACGTAGTAAGTTTGTGTAGTTTTAAGCTGCTAAGTTTGTATTAATTTGTGTAGCTGCCATAGGATACTGACACAGAAGACCATGGGGGCATCTCCATGGCTGCCGTATGACCAGTGACAGCCAATGTCTTTCAAGTTCTGCACAGATACTGGGTGGAAAAGCTGCTGAGCTTTAAATGTTCCCTCTCTCAAGGCACCGAAAATGTTCAGCCTCAAAGATCCTGGGACCTTCACAGACCTCAGGCAGAGCCCACACCCTGCACTGGTGTTGGACCTTCTCAATGCAGGTGCTTTGACAGGCCCAGGGGGTGGGCCTAGTGCTGAGCTGGACGGCCCACTGCTTCTGACAAAGGGAGCACCAAGGTTGATCTTGGTATGATCTGACTCCAGGAGAGATGGCCGGGTCAGCACCAGAGTGCAGAAGGATTCAAGGGGCAGGAGGTGAAGGGAGACTCCTAGACTGCACATTCATGGCACAGGCAGCTGGATGGGATGACGGAGAGCATGGCCTGGGGAACGCGAGGGCCTTTCATGGGATGGGGAACCAGGTGAAGGCCTCCTTATGACGGGGTTTCCAATTGAAACATCACACAAGCAGCAGGTCTGATTGCATAGGAAAGTCAGCAAGGGGCTCTGTGAAGGGGTTTGCCCGTTGTGAGGACGTTCAGCCCACAGATCGCTCTGCAGAGGCCCAGAGGGTTATGAAAGAGCATCTCATGGTGCTCCTGCAGGTCCCCGCTGGGCGAACCTCAAGCGCCTTGAACCGTCCTGTGAGTGGTCAGCCCAGGCCTCCAACCTGCAAAGGCAGCTCACCCATGCAGAGCTCATTACCGCAACACACGAGGTGCTACCCAAACACCATCCAGAGATTAATTGGCTGTTAAAATCTGATTGCTTGGAGCTCCCTGGCTCAAAGTTTGAAGAGGTTAATGCCATCAGTGGGCTGCTCTGATGGCACTTTTTATAGCCGACCAGGCTGAGGACAGGGTGCTCACAGGTGCCCCTGCTGCCCAAAAGAGGTCATTTGCTGCGTCAATTACAGACCATGTTTTTCTAAAGCTTACCTTGGTTCTGGGTTTTCCAAAGTTGTAATCACATGAAACTGCATGAGATGTTTGATAAAACAACCGGTTGTAAAACACTTGCAATTTGGTGACTTCCAGAGCTTATCGCACTGGATGCCTAAGGCAATTTTTTACATGAATGCGTGTGATATTTTTTCCATCACTTTATAGGTTCATTCTGGAAGTTGGGCAAGCAAATGTTGTTTTATTCATTAGTTCATCATTCATACTATTTTCCGCAACAGTCTCTGTAACGCCATTTATCATCCTATAAAGCATTACTCTAAAATCCCAACGTTTTCCTCATACCTATGCAGAAACCAACAAGAAATAATGCATCCTGTCATCAGATTTTGCAAAAGTACTAACATGTTTTGAAAACTTGACCGAATGGTCATTTTTACATAAAATTTATTTTAGAATTCAGTATTTTGCTCAAAAGTAAAAGAAATCTTACTTATAACTTATTTTTCTTATATTTATGGCAGATTATTGGCTTAGAGAAGATCAGAAGGCAAGCTTTCTCAACCCACAAGTTTACCACCTTAGTCTATATCCTGAAGAAAGGGCAAGTGGGCATACCAGAGAATTCATCAACTTTATGAAAAGGAGGAATCTATGCCAAAGAAACTGGGGAAAACCATAGTTAGAAACAAAAATATGACAAACATTCCTGTTTCCTTGGTTTCTTATATGTTAATAATTTACCTTATTGTGTCTTACACTATAGAATATTGCCAAATGGTATTATGGTGGAATAATATTATGCAGTTGCGTTGCTACATCATTTTGAAACTAATAATTCAGTGTTTAAAGGAAAAAACATTGAATGTCTAAATATAGGCATGATGGGCTCTTTGAAAGCCAAAAATGTGTTTTCCAGCTTTTCAAACTAGACATGATATATCCAGGGAAGCCTCTTTCAGGGCTGGAGAAGTGTACTCCATAACGAGAAGACTAATAAAACCTTGTTAAGCCAGCATGCTGAATGCTTGCTGGAGGAAGTCAGTCAACGAAATCATGGTGATGCTACTTTGTGATAAGATCAGTGATGACATTAACAAATATGATTGTTCTTTTTAATTTTGTATAATGAAAACATTTAAGAAAGCTGCATAACTCAATGAACCAATATCTTCCAAATTACCAATACATGACATTACAAAACCATGAGTAAACAATTCATTCAAAGAATAAGATAAACCAACAAGTTTTAATGTAACAGAGGACAAAAAGTTCACTGCTGTGATTTCAGATTCCACATAGCAAACGATTTTTATGAAACCTCCACTTGTGAATTTTGGTGTAGTATCAAAAAAGAATATCCACAATTGCCCGAAAAAGCCACAAAAATACTCCTCCCATTTCCAAGTACTTACCTGCGTGGGGTCAGGTTTTCTTCATAGGCTTTAACCCAGACAACATATGGCCGTAGACAGCATGCTGAGTCAGATGTAAGAATGACGCAGTGTTCTAATAAGCTGGATGGTAGAGAGATTTGCAGCAATTGTCCTTAGAGCCAAAATTAGTGTTTGTTCTCTCACTTCTTGGGAGACTCCAACTCTCTCTGCCCCCAGATATCACCTCTGCTGGTCCCCAGGGCTTGCCTAGCAGAATGACCCAAACCCTAGCTCCTGAGAAGTCCAAGCTCTTGATAATCACGCTTCTCAGGCTGGATGGCTGCACAGTTTGGTTCAAAGCCACAGTTGGCCAAGGCAGCACCTAGACGAACCCAAATGGATCCCATGAGTTTTGCACCCTTTCCCCCGCCCCCGCTGTGTAACCAGGACTGTACCACCAAAGAGGGAAAAAAGAGAGAGAGAGAGAGACACAGAGAGACTTGCAAAAATGTAAACCAATACCTCTCTCCTTTCCAATAATTTGTTTTGGAAAACGTAGCCATTTTTTATAAAAATTATATTATTTACGTTAACATGTGATGGTCACCTGGCATTTATTTTTAAATGATTTAGCAAATAAATATTTTAAATTGTTCTCAGTTTTAATTTCAAATAGGTGAATATCAATAGGTATAACACACATAAAACAAGAATTCTTTGAAGTCCTCAATACTGTTCAAAAATGCAAGGGAGTCTGGAAACCAAAATTTTTAAGAACCTTTGATCTGAAAGAGTAAATGCATTAGAATAGTCAAGTTTTTGAAAAGGAAGAGTAAGAAAGAAGAATTTTTCCTTCTCGATTTTAAACCACATTATAATATAAATTGGGGCACCTGGGTGGCTCACTGGCTCAGTGGGTTGAGTATCCAACTCTTGATTTCAGTTCAGTTCATGATCTCAAGGTCGTGGGATCGAGCCCCAAGAAGAGCTCCATGCTCAGCGGGCGGTCTGCTTGGGATTCTCTCTCTCCCTCTGTCCCTCCCCCCCTCCGCTCTCACTCTCCCTCTCTCTCTCTCTCTCTCTCAAATAAATAAATAAATATTTTTTAAAAATAAAAAATAATATAAAGCCACAGGATGAGGCTGGCAACAGAAAACACATATTTGGTCCAGAATATATATATAAATATCCAGTGAGTGATAAAAGTAGCATTTCAAATCAGGGAATGGAAGTAAAGATTATGTAATAATTATTTATTATTTTTAAACCTCTAAAGAGGTACAAGACAAAAATAAAACATAGAGAAAATATCTGTAATATGTTTTATAAAATGTTAATAATACAGTTCATTGTAAACAGTTCCCAATAATTAATAAGCAAAAAGAGAATCACAGGATTAAGCGGATAATGGGTTAATTCACAAAATATGTTTTTCAAAGGCCTAACAAACACATGGAAAAATATCTTTCTCATTAGCAACAAAAAAACAGAAGAGTTAAAATCAGATATCATTTTTGTTGATTGTATTAGCAGAGAAATGTACTCTCTAGTCCTGGGAACAATTTGGGGGAAATAAGCACTTTGATCATTATTCTCAGGACTTAATCGGTTCATCTTTTCTGAAGGAGTTTTGGTCAATCTGCAACAAATTACTTTAAAATGTGCATATTTCTTGACCAGGAACTTTCATTTTGGAGAATTCACACTACCGACGGAATCCAGCAAAGGCACAGAGACCGTGTAGAAGAATGTTCTTCAAACATTGTTTTTATTAGAGAGGAATTAAACCATCCTAATAATCTGCCATTAGCAAGGGGTCATGTCAATAAAACATGGTGTAACCTTACGATGACACACTGTGCAGTCACTAACAATGACAAGGACTTGGGGAAAGATGCCCGTGACAAATCACGGGCTGAAAACAGTAGATTATAAATTAGCATGTACAGTACGAACACTCGTGCGGGGGACATTGCCCGTATTCACCAGCATGTGGTCTTCCTCGTCTTCGGGGCGAGCAGAAAGTCCTGTTTTTCAGTTTCATTGAAGTTAAGTGGAATCATAGGACCAGTTCTGGCCAAGAAAGTGTGACTTGTTTCATTTCTGGGCTGAGGCAGTAAAAAGCTGATGCTGGTCGTCCAGTCCCCTTTCCCCTCCCGCAGCAACCGAGAAGGCCATGTGGGCCAGACAGAGTGGTCACAAGACAAGAGTCTCCGTTAGCTTGGCTCACAGAGTGGCTGAGTCGAGCAGAGCCCCTGCCAATCCGTGTTGGAAAAGTATGAGGAATAAATCTTTCTTTTAATAAGCCACTGAGAATCCAGAGCTAATTTACTGCTGCAGTAAAACTTAGCTAACATGAGTAATATGCTATTTTTTAAAAATAAAATCACAACAAAAGGAATGTGTGGGGTGCTTGGTAAAATATCTGGAAAATTGTATTCCCAAAGTTAAATTGTGACTTTCTCTGGGTGATCTGTTTTCATAGCTGTACTTTAATCTGCATTTTTTTCCTTGAACTTTCTACAATACACATGTATAATCAGAAACACTGAAGCTGTTTCCATTTTGGAAAATGAAAAGTACATTGATGATATCTCAGGGAGAATTATCTGGTCATTGGAGGGCTTACTTCTGTCTCCTCACATTCAGCTGTTATTAGGGGAAGATAAGAACCGCCGAGTCTGCGTTTCTCAATAAACAGGCATATCTGTTTGGGGCGACAGTGCATTTTCCTTTTGGAAGGGGGCCCAGAGGGGCCAGCGTGGAAATGAAACGTAAGATTGTCAAAGTGGGTGGATGTCAGGTGATCAGGCCCTTGAGCACAAAGCTACGGAAGGAAGGACCTTGAAGGGGACGGGGACCTGCCAAGATCTGTGAACCCAGCCGAGTAAGTTAAGGTTCTGTTTGTTCATGTTTGTTCACAGAATGTTATTCTGGGACAGAGGACCAGGAAAATCCATATATAGATAGATAGATAGATAGATAGATAGATAGATGATAGATAGATGATAGATAGATAGATGATAGTTAGATAGATAGATAGATAGATGATAGATAGATAGATAGATAGATGATAGATAGATAGATAGATAGATAGATAGATGATAGATTTTTTTTTTCCAAGACAGAAAAGAAAAGCAGGGACGTCGGTGCCATTTCATGAGGAACACTAACCCTTGCTCACCTCTGTCTGTGGTCCCGGTTCCTCTACACTTCCCATCACTTCGTCTTGCTCGTCGCTACTCACAGCCAAGGCAGGAAGAGCTGAGGAAGCTACATCCCGGGAGAGCGAGGACCTAGGACGCCCCTGTTCCCAGGCGCAGGACGGAGGCTGTGTTTGAGGGGAGGCTGGGAAAGGGGAGTCTGCGTGTCATGTGTAGTTTACTCTCCCCCATGGACGGGTAGTTTCCAGTTTCTGGAATCTTCAGAATTTCACAGTGTTAACTGTCTATACAAGCAACAGTTTTGGGACGGGAACAAGCAATCAATTAATATCTAAGAGCCTTCGTAGGAGGTGGGAGCTGAGGTGACAATACTTTGCTGCGCCAGTTATGGGCTCTCATGTCTCAGCCCCAGACCCTCCCGCTTTGCTTGTCTCTGAGATGCTGGAGCAGGACCTCTGCAGACCACATTTCTGCTCTGCCGACTGCTTCTAGCTGGGTCAGGCAGTCAGGGTGCTGGAGGGAGGCTGGAGGGAGGCCAGAGGGAGGCTGGGCAGGGAGGCTGACGGGAGGCTGGGGGGAGGCTGATGGGAGGCTGATGGGAGGCTGACGGGAGGCTGACAGGAGGCTGAAGGGAGGCTGATGGGAGGCTGGGGGAGGCTGAAGGGAGGCTGACGAGAGGCTGGGGGGAGGCTGACGGGAGGCTGGGGGAGGCTGAAGGGAGGCTGACGAGAGGCTGGGGGGAGGCTGATGGGAGGCTGACGGGAGGCTGGGGGAGGCTGACGGGAGGCTGACGAGAGGCTGGGGGGAGGCTGACGGGAGGCTGGGGGGAGGCTGACGGGAGGCTGGGGGAGGCTGATGGGAGGCTGACGGGAGGCTGAAGGGAGGCTAGGGGGGAGGCTGAAGGGAGGCTGGGGGGAGGCTGATGGGAGGCTGAAAGAGGCTGGGGGAGGCTGAAGGGAGGCTGGGGGGAGGCTGACGGGAGGTTGACGGGAGGCTGAAGGGAGGCTGACGGGAGGCTGGGGGGAGGCTGATGGGAGGTTGACGGGAGGCTGAAGGGAGGCTAGGGGGGAGGCTGAAGGGAGGCTGAAAGAGGCTGGGGGGAGGCTGAAAGAGGCTGGGGGGAGGCTGAAGGGAGGCTGGGGGGAGGCTGATGGGAGGCTGGGGGGAGGCTGAAAGAGGCTGGGGGGGAGGCTGAAGGGAGGCTGGGGGGAGGCTGATGGGAGGCTGATGGGAGGCTGGGGGGGAGGCTGATGGGAGGCTGGGGGAAGGCTGGGGGGAGGCTGAAAGAGGCTGGGGGGAGGCTGAAGGGAGGCTGGGGGGAGGCTGACGGGAGGCTGGGGGGAGGCTGATGGGAGGTTGACGGGAGGCTGAAGGGAGGCTGGGGGGAGGCTGAAGGGAGGCTGGGGGGAGGCTGAAGGGAGGCTGATGGGAGGCTGGGGGGAGGCTGGGGGGAGGCTGAAGGGAGGCTGGGGGGAGGCTGGGGGAGGCTGAGGGGAGGCTGAGGGGAGGCTGATGGGAGGCTGGGGGGAGGCTGGGGGGGAGGCTGATGGGAGGCTGGGGGGGAGCTGACGGGAGGCTGATGGGAGGCTGGGGGGAGGCTGGGGGGGAGGCTGAAGGGAGGCTGGGCGGAGGCTGATGGGAGGCTGGGGGGAGGCTGGGGGGGAGGCTGATGGGAGGCTGGGGGGAGGCTGATGGGAGGCTGATGGGAGGCTGGGGGGAGGCTGGGGGGGAGGCTGATGGGAGGCTGGGGGGAGGCTGATGGGAGGCTGGGGGGAGGCTGGGGGGGGAAGCTGATGGGAGGCTGGGGGGAGGCTGATGGGAGGCTGGGGGGAGGCTGGCGGGCTGGAGGAGCGAGGCAGGTTGGAGGAGCGAGGCGGGCTGTCAGGTAAGACACAGGACACCCAGCTACATTTCCCTCTCAGCTCAGTAGCAGGTCATTGCTAACTACAGAGGTGCTGGATCTTGCATGAGCTATCCGTCCTAAAAACAAATTCTCTGTTGCTGATCTGCAGTTGGAACTTGGGCAATCTGTGTTTCTGTTTGTGAAATCTGACAGCCCTCAGAGGAAGCGTGCGTTCGTCCCTGTTTCTCCCCGGATTCTCCTTCACCCCGGCAGCTGCAGGGCATTCCAGGAGAAGTGGCTGGATCCGCTGCCCAGTTCGTCCAGCCCTTGCTCGCAGAACCAGCCGATCTCACACCCTCAGTGATGCCAACACCCACTGGCCCGTGTCCCCTCCTTCGAAGTCTGGGTGCCAGCGCTGCAGACCCTCCTCCAGGTCCAGAGACAGTGGCCCAGCCAGGCAGTGCCCCCTTGCAGAAATCTGCTTTAATTCCGAGAAAATTTCCACTTCTTTCCTCTGCCTCTGTCACCTTAGGGATGGCAGTTGCTACTTCTTAAGACATGCGTATTTTACTTTGGCCTTTTCAGTTCTTCAGTTACTAATGAGCAATTCCTCATAGTAAATGTTCTCTGTTAAAATGAGTGGTGTGGTTTTTCTTTGGATTGGGCTTGCCTGACGCATCCGCTCCGTAGCTAATCGTGGTGCAGGCATAGCGAGTGACAGGGGAAATCGAATAGTGGCAGTGTTGTTGTAAGGTAGGGGGGAAGGTGGGCGGTTGTCTGGACTCAACTAGGGCTGGGGGAATGGGATGCCGGGGAACTAGCCTTGGAGGAAACAGGCTGTAGGGAGTATCATGCAGAAGGTCTATAGAATTGCCCAACCAGAGAGCAAGAATGACTATTGCAGGGGCTGGTACCAAAGTGAAGAGAAGTTGACACTAGAATGTGGCCCCGGATTCTACAAAGATGTAGACATGAACACGAATGGCAAGAAGGAGGAACACGAATGGATCGGTGGTCCAAATGTGGACCCGGGGAGCATGCAAGAGCAAGCTTTCCCCCTTTCCTGCAGGAGCTAGAGCAGCGAGCAGGAACGAGACCGGCATCGGAATCACCCAGACCCCAAGTTCCACGGAAGCAGAGAACAAAGGAGGGGTCTGGGCGGCACGAGGTGGGGCGCGCAGCACCGGGAACGCTGACTTGGGTCAGCATCTGCCACATTGGGCTGCAGAGGGTTGTGGCAGTTTTCTTTCCTGGGCTTTTCAAAGACCAGCGGCAGCAGGAAGGCCCGCCATGTTACTCACTAGTCCCCTGTTGGCCCACCCCCAAGAGTAGGTAAAAAGGGGCTGCCCGTAGCCTGGGGCAGGTGCTCATCAGCACCCTCCCAAGGCGGCGGTACTCGCTTCCACGGCTGCTGTAACAGGTTACCGCAAACTCAGGGGTTTAATCATCTTGTGGTTCTGGACGTCAGAATTCTAATGTGGCTCTCGCTGGCCCAAAATCAAGGTGTCGGCAGGACTGGGTTCCTTCTGGAAGATCCGGGGGACAATCTGCTTTCCTGCCTTTTCCAGCTTCTAGAGGCTGTGCCCGTTCCCTGGCTCAGGACGCACATCACTCTGACCCTCTGCTTCTGTGGTCGCGTCTCAGACGCTCCTACTTCCCTTGTGACTTGGGCTGTCCCCAGTAATCTGGGCTAATCTCCCCTCTCAAGACATGTAACTTTAGTCACGTATGCAAAATCTCCTGTCCAAGATAAGGTAACATATTCACAGGGTCCAGGAATTAGGGTGCGGACAACTTTGGGGGCCATTACTCTGCCTTCCACAGGTGCCAGAACAGAGTTTCAAGTGTACCAGTCCCTTTGACTATTCGGGGTGGATGGGATGGGGGGGTGACTCACCTGTTTATAGTTCTAATGACCTCCAGTGGGGAGGCTGCAGTCCCCTGCGGGTCTGTGCTGGGCGCCAGGAGGGGTGGCAATGAAGACAGTGGGGACGGCTGGCTGAGGTCTCCACCGGCATGCTCGGAGCAGGCCACATGAACAAGGACAGTAGGGGCGTCCTTCCCAGTGTAACCAGTTCCCCTGACCCACTGGAATGTACCCGTCCGTTTGAGCCTCTAACCCTAGAGGACTCCAGGTAAGTAGCGAACGGAAGAGAAGGTGATGAGAGGAATGGGATAAGCTGCAGGAGGTGAGGTGGACAGAACACCCTCGGGTGCTGCTGCCACCCAAGCCCTCACCAGATCTCGCCCCAGAGGACAGACGTCCTCCCGTAGAGGACCGGCCAGGATGGGAGCCAGCTGGCAGTACCGTACCCATAGAAGTTTTATTTGTGACTTAGCAGCCAGGACTTCTGTTCCAGAGCACCTGCCAAGTTGGCTAGCAAGAGAGGTTTTCTGAACATGTGAGGCCAGAAAAAGCAACCTCAATTTGCTCACATGACCCCTCGTCTGACAGGTTTAAGAAACACCAGAAGTTAATTATCTGAACCTAATTTCCCAACTGGAGTAATAAAGGAACAGAGATGTTAGTTAGCAGTTCCTGAGCAGCATCTGGAACGAGAGGCCTGGAAGACAACCCCGTCCCCAGGCCAGGCCGGCCCTGGCCACCACTTCATCCACGCGAGCCTTCTAGACATACGGCTCAGGAGGCAGGCCGACAGCTGCATAAGCAAAAAAGTACATAAAGTGGCCAAGTGGTCACCTTTCATAACACACCTCTGGCCTCCTGGTAGACGTCTTATTTTCATTCACAGTAGGCTCTCCAGGTCTCTCTGGTACTTGACCTGTTACTGTGTCCCTCCCCCACTGGCACCGTGCTTGTCTCTGGAGCATTGCAAACACGGGCGGGAGCCGTCCCTGCCCCACAGGACCCACGGCCAGGGAGCCGGCGGGTGTGAGTAGTCAGGAGTCTGAAGTGAAAGCATCACACATTGCAAACAGCCGAGACAGTTCAAGGGGGCTGGGGGAGCAACTCTCCATCGGGGGACAGGGACTGTTTCCAGGAGAACGGAGAGTCTGTGCTGAGCCCCGAGGGACACAGAGGTGGAAGGAAGAATAAGGGGTAGACACAGCAGGGCTTTTTCTGGGGGGACAATTGGGTTACAATTTATAACAGTTCATAAAGGGCAATGGAGAGAAAAAGGAAGCAAAATGGAATGGAGTATATGATTCTTGCTTTCAGGAACCTGAAGTCTTAAATGCACACATGTAACAACAAAGCCATAAAACAATGGGCAGGGGAGGGGATTGGGGAGGGACAGGTGTCCGGATCTGGGTTTGGAAGGCAGTATGTGGGGGGTGGGTCCGATTTCTGGGCACGTTGGCAGCCTGAGCCCAGCTTTCGGGGCATCCCCAAAGTCTATGAATGAGCGATGGTTCTAAGACCCAAAAAGTTCCAGAAGGCTGACAGGTGCCTCGGGGCTCCTTGTTGTCAAAGCTGTTGCATTGACA
The DNA here is from genome assembly GCF_964656455.1 of Halichoerus grypus. Classification (NCBI taxonomy): domain Eukaryota; kingdom Metazoa; phylum Chordata; class Mammalia; order Carnivora; family Phocidae; genus Halichoerus; species Halichoerus grypus. The sequence goes on from NC_135719.1 coordinate 2,713,052, forward strand.
GGGAGATGAGAAAGGCTCCTGAGTATCCACCGCTGCAGAGCCTGGGGCACCCGGAGGCAGATGCTTTGCTTGGCTGGTTCCACGTTTTTTCCAACGGCCTTCAGTGTGTCTTCCCAGACTGCAAGGCTGGAAAGCTAAAAGCAATCCCCATCTTCTCTTGCAGCCCGGGTTCCCCATGTACATCAAGCTGCAGACAAGGGCAAGAGCTGATCTGGAAACCAAGTCAAATAGGAGCGGCGCCAACAGGTGAGCGGGCAGGAGGACCAGGGAGGTGTCCATCCTGCTGCTATGGACGGTGACCATGGGGCCTGGGGGAGGGGGTCCCACGGTGGCTCTCACTGAGCAGGAACAGCAGCTCCCCTCGAGCCCTGTGCTACAGCGTGGCTTTAGCAATCTGCTCTGGACACTCCGTCTCCAGTCTGTTCCTTAAGCCCCTCCAGTGTCTGGTAAGCTGTAGGATACCGTGAGACTTAGCTCTTTCTGCTTACACGAGCTCTACGAGATTCTGCTTTCTGCCGCAGAATCCTAACTCAGAGGAGCTACGAAGGTCTTGTGTTAGCAAAAGGGCATGCCGTGGGTTGGCACCTGAGATCTCAAAGCAAGGCCGAATAATGGTCCCCAAAGATGCCCACACCCCAATCTTCAGAACCCGTGAATATGTTACCTTGCACGGTAGGGCAAATCAAGGATCTTAATAGGGATTGCCCACGTGGGGACACGATGTCACCACAAGGTCCTCGTAAGAGAAGCACAGAAGGGTCAGAGTCAGAGAAGCTGTGATGACAGAGCAGGGGGGAAGGATGCAGGGCCAAGCCTCTAGAGACAGGGAATCTCCAAGAGGTACCCGACCCGGCTGACTCCTTGATTTCAGCCCCATAAGACTCAGGACCTCCAGGACTATAGGGGAAAAAAAACCACTGCGTGTGCGGCAATGAGTCCCAGCAGTGATGGAAATTCATACAGTGTCATTAGGGACCCCTGCCCCCGCCACCGCGGCTGCCGAGAAAAGCCAAGAGTAACCCTACGGAGCAGTTCTTAGGTGACAGATGACCACCGACTGGGGGGCTTAAAACAACCAGAATGTATTCTCTCACCATTCCAGGGGGCAGAACTGGGAAATCCACACTCCTTCTGCAGGCTCGAGGGCAGAGTCTGTTTCTTGCTCTTCCAGCTCCTGGTGGCTCCTGGCGTTCCGGGCTCGTGGGCGCATCCCACCAACCTCTGTCTCCACGGTCGTCTTGCTGTCCCCTCTTCTCTGTGTCTGCTCCCGTGTCTGTGTCAGGCTGACACTCCCCCTGCGTCTCTCATGAGGCAGGACTGCTCCTAAGGATACGTGGGATTGTGTTCAGAGCCTACAGAGATAATCTGGGATAAGCACCTCCCTGAAGATCTTTCATTTAATCCCACCTTTGGCCACATAAGGTGATAGTCATAGGTTCCAAGGATTGGGATGGGAACACCCATCCCACCACTGCCCCCTGGCAGGAGGCAGGTCCCCCCTGGATCTACAAGAGGGTGGCCGGTGACACTGAAGTGGACGGGCCCCCCAGGGGTCTGGCTCTGAGAATTCCTTCAAAGGCGGCCCTGGCTCTTCAGGGATCCCTCTGGGGCCCCCTCACTGTCGTCCAGCCCGTGCCCTGTGGGGAAGAGTGGCAGGATGTCGGGCAGCAACAATGGGATTTTAGAAGAGAGAGAGCAGGGCTTGGGCTGTCCCGGCTACACCTCCTGCTGAAATCCTGAGAAATCCCTTTAATTCATAGTCAGGCCTTCTCAGGAGTCCAGCAGTGACCCACTTTGAACACTCAGGAAGTTCTAAGACTGAAAAGCTATCAACAGACCCGGAGAAACCGGATGGAGGTGACTTCCTGACACGTTCTCATGGTAACCAACCTCCAGGAGTGACGGAAACTCTCCAGCAGACTGGAGGGTGCCAGGGGCAGAGAGAAGGGGGGACAGGGGGTGACAGCCTGTGGGTACAGAGTTTCCCCTTGGGGTGACGACATGTTCTGGAACCAGACGGGGGTGATGGTTGCACAGCATCATGAATGTACTAAACGCTTAAAATGGTTTAAATGGTCAATATTAATTTAAGTGCATTTTATCACAATAAAATCCTCTCGTGGCTGGGTTGGAGCAAAACAGATCAATGACCTCGACATTCTGCATCCCTCTAGACACGGCTCAAAAGTGGGGCTGTACTAAGCATCCCCCGAGCCAGCCCAGAGCGAAGAGCGGTTGCCTGGGGGAGCCTCGGACTGGGCACTGAGCAGCGAGCAAGGCTGCCCAGACCACCCGTCCGCAGGGGCAACACCTGCTGAAGGACCACGCCTCAATTCGTGGAAGAACCCTTGACTCCCAGAGGCTCACACATTGATAATCCCCGTTCCTTTGCTCGCAGGCAGGCGCTGCAAGTAAGTAAGAAGGGACAGAAAGTCTTGGGGTTTGCTCTGGACAGAAGCAGGAAACACGTATGTGTTGCCCCCTAACTCTGCAGAAGGGGCTGTGGGGGCGGATGAGCTGCCAAGCAGCTGTTCTCCTCTTGCCGGTTCTCCGTGCAGCTACGGGGAGAGTCCGGGGACAACGGCTGTGCTCCCTGGGTGCTCGGCTCGGCTGAGCAAGGTCTGCGGTGACAGCTCGGGAGCTGAGCCCGGGCCGGGCCTTCTGCCCCTTGCTCAGTCCTCCCAGGCAGCCTTCCTTCTGCCCCTTGCTCAGTCCTCCCAGGCAGCCTTCCTTCTGCCCCTTGCTCAGTCCTCCCAGGCAGCCTTCCTTCTGCCCCTTGCTCAGTCCTCCCAGGCAGCCTTCCTTCTGCCCCTTGCTCAGTCCTCCCAGGCAGCCTTCCTTCTGCCCTTCGAGGGGGACCCAGCCTCCCATCCACTTTATAAGAACTAGAGCCTCGAGCAGTGAAGCGCTGTGTCTACGGTCTCACACAGAGAGAGTTCCAGAACCGGTCTGACTCCAGAGACTGCACTCTGAATATTGCAGGAGGAAGAGATGCAGAGAGAGAGAATGGTTGCGCATCATGCTGCCTTCAGGGAAAAAATAAAAGCCTTTGCTTTTTTTTTGTTTTGGACGACACGCTCCTCTTGCTGACCGCTAACCTGCGTGCAGGTGAGAGAGGGAGGGAAGTCTTGGGGAATGTCCTCCCCTCGAACGGCTGGGGAGACTTCAGAGCAACCAGACTCAGAAGGCCAAAGCCCAGCGCAGACTGTTATGTCGGAGGTCCCCAGGGTGTCGGGTCACTGTGCCCCAGGGTTTAGTGCTGGGGGGAGGGGGCCGGCCGGAGACCCCCAGAGGACCAGGAAACAAGGGAAGGACTTGAGAGGCGCCCAGCAAGGGGCTTCTATAAAAATAATCGTTTTTTTCTTTTTCTTTGGACTCTGGGAAGAGACACTTTTAGAACATTTTATTAAAGTGAACATAAATCATAAATTACAAATCATAAGTGCACAGCTTGATGAACTTTCACCAACAGGACACATTCATGCAGCCAGAAGCCCATCCAAGCAACGGCAGGGCCAGCACTGCAGACCTCACCTCTGCGCCCCTTTCCCACGCTGTCCTCCTCCCCACGAGGGTCACCTGCCTCGCACCCCAACACCAGAGATCAGTGTTGTCCGTGTTTGAACTGCCCGTGAATAGAATCACGCACTAAATACTCGTGTGTGGCCCTCTTCCGCCTGGCGCTACTTTTGGAAGCTTCGTCCATATCGCTGGGTGTGGTTTAGGTTTCGTTTATTCATTCTTGTTAAAGGATAGTATCTATTTCGTGTTGTGAATGGATCTACCCATTCTACTGTTGATGGACTTTTGGGTGTTTTCCACCCCGGGGGCGAGTATAAATACTGCTGCCATGAACATTCTTATATAAGTATTTTGGTAGAATCTTGTATGCATTTTAGAAAATGATATTTTAGTATCTAGTTTTAAGTGTGCTTTTCTCCCAACTGCACTTAACAGCTTCATCTCCAAACCTACAGTGAGGTGTTCTATATCTATCTATATCTGCGTCTATAAAGTTCAAAACCTAAAGGCAGAGATGAAATAAAACTAAAATCCCCAGTAGAACAGATAAGTGCACGTTGGTATATTCCCCAAATGCAATACGATGTTGCGTGATGGGATGTGGGAGGGGGCAGTTAAGGGATGGGAAAATAAAGAGAACGAGACTTTACAACTTGGTTGCCCCTCCCTGAGACTCCCGTGGCTGTGGATGCGTCACCTGCAGAGAATGGGCATCTCAGAGTTCCAGGCAGCTGCTGATGGCAGTTTCTGTGTATCAGTACAGGTCCCCAGGTCCAAGCTCGGCCACACACTCCCTCAGAGCTTACCTGTGTGCATCCTTCTTCTCTCCTTCACTCTGATTTTGTGGTTTGGTTACACAACCTTCCCCTTCCATGTAAACCACATGTGATATGTGTTGCTGAGGAAGGGTCCTCAGGGATGAGCAGAGACACATTTTCCGGAGCAGAGTTAGCCTGAGATAACCATGAAAAAGCCTAAGAGAACACATGCTTAAGTGCATCTGAGTGAACATAGGAGGGAGAGGAACAGAGACAGACAGACAGACAGGAGAGAGAGGGAGGCTATCCAATCAAACAGAGCTGGCAGATCTTGAAAAAGAGATGCAGACAGTTGTCTCCAAACCCTTAGAAAAGACTGAGTCATAGGCTTAGTGGGAGGTGCTCAGCCTGGCAGTCCCGGGACCTTGCAAGTGCAGAGGACTGGGAGGGAAATACCTGGTGTGTATTTGTCAGCCTATTCTCATTCCAACTTCTGCATTAGGGAAACTTGTGAAGCTCATGAAAGAATCCTGCAATATAAATGAGAACTTCTGTTTCCAAATCAAAAGCTGCGCGCGAGAGATACTATAGGGTTTGAAAAACAAAAGTTGAAAAATTCTCTCGGAGCATCTCCTAGCTCTGTGAAAACACACATTAATATTGATGCCTTTCCAAAAATAAATGTTTGTGAACAAAAATCTCTTCCCAAAGGAAGTCAGCCAAAATTGCTTCATTTTGGATAATTTTCCATATTTCCTCCAAAGTTTCCGTAACTCGCTAAGATCCGTCGTGAGAAGGAAATAAAGAACATTGTTTTCCAGGAATACGTTTCAACAAAGACCTCCACTTGGAGACAGCGTGGGGACCGCAGTGAGCTCGTTGGAGGTGTTTTGGTTGCTCTCACCAAGATCAGCATCACCGCGTGCGACAGAACACAAACCTCAGAGAACACCTCCCACAGTGTCACATGCTCCCATCCCTTGCGGGGAAGACAGGTGATTCACTGCAAAGAACATCCTCATCTTTGCCACCGGCGGGTTAAGAAGTTCTGAAGGTCAGCCTAAACTGAGTCTTCTCCAATGTAACCAGTGTATTTCTTTCTTTCTTTTTTTTTTTTTTAATGTTTGTTTTTAATCTGCTTCCCAGGCACCTTGCCTGAGATTTCCCCAGCATGTTTCATTGTACAGGAACTTCCGTCCGTGGGCTGTGGAGACCGTCGGGGACCAACACGGGGACTGAACGGTCCCCCGGTGGGGACAGCAGGACGATGAGCCAGAGCTGCAGAAGCCGCCGGCCTGACCCTGCTGCCCTAGAGATAGGATGAAGCACCTGCGAGCCCAAAGCAAATAACATCCTAAATAGAACTGAAGCCACATGATATTAGAAATGAAACAGTTATACATCAATACCACTGAGATGTCAGTGTCATCTAGAAGTCACGAGTCTGTGCAGACTGAAGGTGACCATTCACACCAAAGAGAGGAGGAAAAGCAACCTTCTCTTCGTCATAATAGCACAGAGAGAATGTCGGCCGCCGAGCGCCCGTGCTGAGGCAGGTGCACATCCAACTGGCTTCCTGATGCGGCAAACCCACGTTCACGGCCGCCCGCGCCAGGCACTGTGGCTCGCGCTGGACGCCCGGAGGGGAACCACACAGACCAAGCCGTGCCCTTGTGGGGAGACGGATCATAAGGGCGATGGAAACCCAACAGAGCGGGTTCGCGGGAGGCTCAGTGTCGAGTGGAGTCAGTGAGGGCCTTTCTAAGGGGGTGACATTTGAGGAGGGTCGGGCTGACGTGCGGGAAGGAGGAAGGAAGCTCCGGGTACAAGACTCACAATGGACACACGCTGACAATTCACACGGTGATAAAACGAGAGGTATTTTTAAGGTTTCCATTTTGCCAGAATTCAAATACCTGCACATTGAAATAACAATAAACCCTGTTAAGCCACCAAATTAGAATTTTTTAAAAATTTGTATTACTCCGCGCTGGGGAAGAGGTAGGAAGTTGACATTTCCACGTTGGCTTTTTGGTAATACCTATCAAGACTCAAGAAAACTGTATCGTCTGGTCCCCACATTCTACGTCTAGAAATTTAAACCATGAAAAAAATACAGCCCCATCTGTAGTCTACGAGGACGTTCGGTGCCGGAGCACCGAGGGCCCCAGGATTGCCACACACGCATAGACCACAGACTCAGTGAGGGTACCCCCAGGGCCACGGCCGGCATATTTGGAAGGGAGGTGGGGTTGAAAATGGCCCTTTTATTTCATTTTTTGTGCTATGATCTATTTCCCATTCTTCCTTCTTTAGAGTGTCCTATTTGTGAATAACGCCCCACCCCCCAACAAATGTTAAAGAAAAATTGGCCTGGACTCACAGAGTGCAAGTAAGAACTTGGTTTGCACTACCCGACGTCCGAGCAGGCTAGCTGGGAAGGTCTAGCCGTACGTGCTGGGTGCTTCTGTGGATGGGGGGGCTTCGGTCACGGGCAGTCAGAGGGCCCGAGGGGAGGTGCCCCATTTGGTACGTCGTCATCCGACAGGCATAAATCTCAGACCGATGGCGGTGAAGGGATGTTGCAGGGAAGTTATTACGTGACGTGGGAATTTGGATACATCGAAAAGGATTGGAGAGATGAGGAGGGATTTGGTATAAGGAAGGAATGCCTCCTCCATCTGCCAGGGCAACTGTTGGAGTGTAAAGGTCAGAAGAAATATGGGAAGCATCCGGGGCTGCAGAGCCTGGGCCTGGGACCAGAGAGGCAAGCTTCGTCGGGGATGTCCTCAACCCCAAGAACTGGCTCAGCTCCCCTGCAGAGAACCAAGGCTTGGTGTTCGTGGGCTGAAGAACGCTGTGGTTGTGTCAAGCACTTACAAACCACGTGTTACTCCAAGTTCCATGGTTAATGACCTCAAAGGAAAGATAAATATTTGAATCATTCCTAAAAGGAAAGAAGCAAAACAATGAAGAAAATGAAAGAAAAATGAAGGAAGGAGGGAGGGAGAAAGGAAGGAAAGAGGGAGGGAAAGGAGGGAGGGAGGAAGGAAGGAAGGGAGGGAGGGAGGAAGGAGGGAGGGAGGGAGGGAGGGAAGGAAGGAAGGGAGGGAGGGAGGGAAGGAAGGAAGGGAGGGAGGGAGGGAAGGGAATGGAAGGGAAGGGAGGGAGAGGAGGAAAGTTGATAGGAAAAAGAGAAGAAAAGTGACACTGTTAATAATATCTTTTAAAAAGCCACTGGAGAGTAGAGAAAGGACTGTATTCAGAGTCAGTGGAAATGGGCCCTGGCCCCTTGCTCTGACCATGTCTGACCTTGAGAAAAATCCCTTAACCTCCTGGATCCCAATTTCTCCTCCTACAAAACAGGTAGGGTAGCAGGTAGACTTTGCAGGCTGTAAGGGGAGGTTTTAGGCTAAATCTCAGCAGGTGTAGACCAGTACTGCTGATGCTTTACTTTTGTCCCACAAACGAGCACTGCAGTTTCGTACACATGCGTTCATCTGAACAGGGGTTGAACTTGAGTGGAATATTTATACCAGTGTCTTCCTGTCCCCACCACCTCTTGGTGGTGTCCCATCCGAAGAAAAATAGAACTACAAGTGAGGGGGCGGACCTGTGTACCAGCTGCCTTCCGGAGGGTGGGGAACTGCCCCTGGCTTTAGCAGTGGTGATGACTCGGATGCCTAGGCGGTGATTGGTAAAAGTTCTGAAACACGGCTCCGTGTGTTGGAGCGGAAGCTCTAGGGTCATCTGGAGGTACCTGCTGCTCCCTCATCATTCGTCATTGGTTCCCAGGTCCCAGAGACTCGCACCTGATCGTGGGCCACTGAGACCATGAGGGGGACGCGGGGGGGTGGGGGGCATGGCAGGTTAGAAGGACGGAGGGGGCGGGGCCCTGGAGATGGAGAAGTAGCTGGTCTGTACCTTGCAGGGGGAGGCGAAGCTGTGCTAGAAGGGAGGGGTGAATGCGGGAGGAATGAGGTTTGTTACTTCGACTGTGGGCAGAAGTGCAGCCAGCTCTAGAGAGGGCACCTCCGTTGAGAAATTAACATCTTTAGCGTGGATGCAAATGTTGCTGAAGGCAAAGATGGAGTAAGCATTTGGTAAGGAAGCTGGAATTTTGGTAGAAAATGTCCTCACAGAGACGGGAGTACCGGAGGGTCTGATGTAGAAGATTGGAAGGCTCTTGGGGGAAAGGTCAAGATAGGAAGCAGGAAGCAGGAGAATGGGGGAAAGGTGAGCTAGGGGCTCAGATTTGGGATGGTGGCCAGGAACACATGGAATTAGCATGCCTCATGGTTATGAAAAAATTGGTGATTAAAATTTTATTTTGGAAGCATCTGAGTTTCTTTTTTTTTTTTTTTTAAAGATTTTATTTATTTGACAGAGACACAGAGAGAGAGGGAACACAAGCAGGGGGAGTGGGAGAGGGAGAAGCAGGCTTCCCGCTGAGCAGGGAGCCCGACGCGGGGCTCGATCCCAGGACCCTGGGATCATGACCTGAGCCAAAGGCAGACGCTTAACGACTGAGCCACCCAGGTGCCCCGGAAGCATCTGAGTTTCTATGAACCATATCCTAGGTGCTGAAAACGTATTTATTCTGCTAATTTTCTCATCTGGACCTTTACAATAGTCTCTTAATGAAATTTTTAAATGTCTAGTTGTAACCTCTGGGCAAGTCCAGCCTCCATAGTCTCACTAGAATTATCTTCCTAAAATATGGACCAAGGACCTATCACTCCCCTGTTGGAATACTTCATCAGCTCCCCAGCCTATTAAGGAAAAGATACAAATAACTTCAAACATGTCATTGAAAGCCCAGCACAATCTGACCTATCTGACGTCATCTACCCTGCCTGGCCCCCCATGTTCCCCCTCATCATGCCAATCACACAGGGCTCCCTGCGCCGGAGGGGGGTGGGATATGGGTGAGCATTCGGGTTCAAAGCCAGTTTGCATGTGTTGGGTTGGAACCCCAGTGTCATGACATACAGAGACTGACCATCCCTTAGCACTTCCCACGTTCCTGAAGTGGAATGGTAGTAGTGGGTCATCATGAGGGCTTAATAAGCTCTTGCAGGTGCAGCCCTTAGATCACGGGCTTGAACCTAATACGTGCTCAATAGATGTTAGTGATTCTAGAACAAGTGTTCACCTTTCCCGTGATGCTGAACCATCCTCTTAGCAGGAAATGTTCCTCCTGCCTTCCCCATCTCAAAATCCCTTGTTTCCTCTCAAATCCCAGCTCAAATATCACTGCTTTGAAGCTTTTAGAGCTTTTTCCTTTTCCTATTTTCCAAGTTAAAATTAATCACTGGCTTCGTGCTCCCATGAGATTTATCCAGACCCAATTAGAGCAATAACAGCATTTTACTTAAATGAACTGCTCCATGCAGCTTTACCTAGAGCAAACCAAGAGCGGACTTCCCCCTTCACTAAGGGCCACGGGCAAATTCAAACTCCGCAGGCTTTGATACTCAAGCAGTGAGAAGGCAGTGTGCATATTGCTTTCATTCACCTGCACGCCCTGAGTGTCTAAATACAGTGCTCAGCACTTAGCACGTGCTCAGTAAAGGTCTTTTGGGTCCAATGGAATGGAATGGAGTAGGATTGAAGGGAATTGAATACAGTTATGTTTCGGGGGTAGAGAGACATCCACCACCCAGATCCCTGAATGCAAGTAACATTATCACAAGGTTTAACTATTTTGAAGGAAAACTCTAAACCGAACCACTACTAATATGAACAACTAACATGCATTTTAATGAGCAACAGAGAGCTTATAATATCCCACTGCACTAGCCAGCAATATGTCCCTTTTCTTGCCAGTAATAATTTCAATGGGGAAAGTATCTGCAAGTATTTCTAGCTCGCTTTAATGTTATTAAAAGTACCAGTGTAACCTAGCAACCACTAAGACACAGATATTAAAACAGACACTTTATAATATATTCCAGTACTTTGCCATCCATTTAGCATAAATGTCTGCATTCTAATAATTCCTGATTTCTTACTTGTAAGAATAATTTTATGCCATTTTCCTTACTATCTGTTTCAAGACCCTATCCCCTCCCCTCCCTAGCCCCTCCCTGTTTTGACTGATCTACTCAGATAGGATGTGTGCCAAAGAACGAGTTAGTTAAAAAAAGAAAAAGAAAAAAAAAGTAAGGAAGCAAAGAGCACCTTGAAGCAGGGCAGGTCATGTGAAGGAATACTTGACCGGGTCCCACGGTGTGACTTGGACTTCCTCTTTCTAAACCCCAACAGGTTGCTTTGTTAGCAATGCAAGGGCATCGTTTTGGCTGCAAATTCATTGTCTCATTTTGCAAAGAGTCACAGAGACCCTGGTATAAAATGCTGTAGGTCACTGTAGAATTTGGTGTGGGGATCTTCCATACAGGCACAAATAACAGAATCCTAGAACTGGGGCTCAGAAGAAGTCTTGAGAGTCACCTCTGCCACACTCCCACATACCTCTGACAAGAAGGCATCCATCCTACTCTAAAGCTTTGGCCATAGACCACACCGGCAGGGTTCTGTGCCACCAAAAGGAGCCTGAGACCCAGACTAAGGGTGGGCAGGGAGGACCTGGAAGCCCCATTTTTGGGAAAAGCTTGGCTGTGAGTGTAAGAAAGTACACTGAGCCATCATCAAGATCCTTTTGAAGCTCCACAGGGATGGTAGTAGGTATCTGCGGTCTTCCATAGTGAAAGAAGATGGGGAGATTGATGGTCCTAAAGAAAGGACACACAAATGTGTGTATAAAGCCTGGAAGGTGCAAAGCAGGGTGGCTGTAGTCAGTGAAGCTCACACAGGTCAAAAGGAGTAAGAATATCTCTTGCTAGGTACTAAGAGGAGAGGAACACACCTGTTAGAACTACTAAATGGATCAAGTAAAGTTACAGGGTACAAAACCAGTATAAACATCAGCTGCATTTCTACATACTAATAACAAATAATCAGAAGTAGAAATTACAAAAACAATACCATCTACAAATGGATCAAAAAGAACACACTACTTAGGAATAAGTTTCACCAAGGAGGTGAAAGACCTGTACGTTGAAAACTCTAAGACATTGGTGAAAGAAATGAAAGAAGACACATGTAAATGGAAAGAGATTCCGTGCTCACGTGCTGGGAGAGTGAAGATTGTTAAAGCGTCCACACTGCTCAAAGCCATCTACAGATTCAATGCAACACCCATCAAAATTTCAATGGCATTCTTCATGGAAATGGAAGAAACAATCCTAAGGTTTGTATGGAACCAGAAAAGACCCACTACCGAAAGCAATCTTGAGAAAGAAGAACAGAGCTTGAGGGGTCACAATCCAGATTTCAAGATATACGAAAAAGCTATGATAATCAAAACAGTATGGCATGGGCATTAAAAACAGACACATAGATTAATGGAATAAAATAAAGAACCCAGAAAGAATCCCATGCATATAAACAGGAGTGGGGGGGCATAAAATAGCTGAAGATGAAGTACATTTCTAAGTTTTTTTGTTTGTTGGTTTACTTGATTTTGATGAAGGTATTCTTCCCTGCCAGGCACTGTATGAGGAACTGGGGATACAACATAATTCCCTGTGCCAAGCGGCAAGCAGAAGGTCAGAAATGGAAAATCACATTTGCAATGAGAAGTAAAGCAAGTGGTGAAAGCAGGAGATCAAGAGGAGGGATCATCCATGCCTCAGTCACAAGGATTTCCAAGAGGAAGTGGCATGTAGTTGTGATAAGGAGGACAGATGGTTGATGTTATCAGTAAGTAGGCTGCAGGTGTTTTCTGACCACAATTTTTTCTTTGCAAAATGAAGAAAGATCAAACTGAGGAAGCACACGTAAGCTCAAGCGGATGAAGAAGAGCCGAGAGTGCGATGTGGTCGCTAAAGCAGTCAGAAAACATCGTCAGCATCTTCTGCCTCAGCACGGAGTCCCTTCCTTGCTCCATTCCAGAGGTCATGTTTTGAGAGCACGTTCTGATAGAGGACAGCTTCCAGAAGAAGGTGAGCAGGTGGAGGGCCTACAAGGAGTGTCTCAGAAAGTGTGGTGAGCTCAGTGGAGCAACTGGTGTGGAGATGAAGCTTGACAGTGGCCGAGTGCGGGCACGAGTCCTTCCCACAAACCTTCCAGGGACGTGTCAGTGGGGGATGGCTCCATCAGTTTCCCAGTGCTTTCCAAATTAAGTCAGGGGGTAACTGTCCCTCCCACCCCTGCTGCTGCAGGAACCCTGGCCCCTGGACGTGGGCAAAGGTCCCGTAATAAATTGATTTAAATACAGTGAAGAGTCCCAGGCTCTGCTTGTCTCCTCTCACTCTTGAGTTCTACCTCCTTCTTGGAACCCCGTGTCCTACCCCATCCCGTCAGCTCTGCAGCCGTCCAGCTGGGCTACAGGGGGAGATGGAATGGGGAGCAGCAGCTGGGCCGAAAGTGAGAATCTGGCAGAGAGCACGGGATCAAGACTTCCTCCAGAATGAGAAAGCCATTTGGCTACCCACCTCACTGTCCTCCCCTCCCCTGCCCCATGACTGAAAACAAATGGGACCCTGACTGTTTCCTGGAAAAAATGTTGCCTGCCAAGCCCAGCACCATCTGTCGTATGCCCCAAGATCGGTTCCACCGCGCTGATAGCATTGGCTCAGGTCCTGGATGGCGGGTGTTGCCTAAATACCTAGGCTATAAGGGAGGCGGGAGTGGAAGGGAGGGACGACCCAACGGGTAGGCAATTCATACTGGATGCGACCGAAGCCATCATAAATCAGGGGGTGGCATCTAGAAGGATCTCACATCTGTTGAGCAAATAAGAAGGCCAATCAACAGAAAATGCTAGCACAGAATAGAACCAAGGGCCTGGTGCTTCATAGAGATTATCTCAACACCAATACACGTTGGCACTGAGTTCAGGAGATCGTGGAACGATCGTTGCAAAGACCTGGGGGTGTTTGCGGCTCCTCTTCCCCAGCCTGTGGTGCTTCAGCTTCTGTTCCGGAGCCAGAGGCGGGGTGAATAATTCGCATGCACCTGAGGAAGCAGGTGGCATCCTCCACCACGGTCCCATCACCCCCACTCGGCTTCTCCCAGCGATATCGTGCAGGAGGGACACAGATGTGTCACCGTGAGTCCTCCTGCCTCACATTCTCGCATTGTCAGGGCTGCTGCCCGTTGCTGCAGACAGATCGGGGAGGAATGAATCCTGCAAGGCTTGGAACATTTGGCCGCGAGCTTGAGCCTCAGCGGAGGATCGAGCGGTGTTCCCTGCTGGACTTGTCAACCGGTGCATTGATTTGACCTGTAACGTGGGACCCATCGGCTGTGATGTTGGGGAGCCAAGACGCCTGCGGAGGAGGGCAGCTAAAAAGGCGGGGAACATTTGAAGACCCTGGAAAAGCGCCCTTCACCTTCTCTAAACCAGAATTCTCTAGAGCTGTCATTGTTAGCCGAGCTGAGCCTGAATCAGAGTCGCCCAGAGGGTTTGTTGCACCATCGACTGCCAGCCGCACCCTCAGCGTTTCTGAGGGCCTGGTCTGCAGCGGGCCTGCAAATCTGCGTTTCTGGTGAGCTACCAGATGGGGCTGATGATGCCGCCCCTGGCAAAATGGGCTGCGCTGGCCTGGCTCCTGGGTTGGAGGCAGAACTGGGACCAATGCGCTATTTCACTTTGGGTTCCCCTGAGACAAAGAAGGGTTCGTGTGCAAGCAGGGTAAGAGGTGGTGCCTGCCACGCTGGTGGGGGGGTCGGGAAGTGAGCCGAGGAAGGGGAGGAACCCACAGAGGGCACCCAGCGAGGCCACTGACCCCAGCGGGTGTCTAAATCTTCCTCTTGCAGGAGAACTGGAAAACCAGGCGGCACATGTCCCCACATTACTCCTCTTTGGGAGGGAAGCTGGGGAGAGGGGCGGGCAGGCAGGAACTCCCCTGAGCCACTAACTGAGGGCCGCTCTGGGACTGGGAGGTCCTTAGCACATTCATCCTGCCATCAGGGTGGCTGACAGACTCCGCCCAGCTCGTCTGATGGGTTCCCGACGGGACGCCGGCAGCACGGGCTGCAGAGAGAACCAGGCAGGTGGCCGCCCGCAGCACGACCGACAGCCCTCCCTGCCATCTCGCTAGTCCGCCGGCCACGGACCTGCCTCCAGAGCCCATGCGTCCTCTCCAGCAGAAACTGGCCACCCCTCCGTCAGCAGGACCAGCATCTCTCCTGGATGATAGGTGAATCTCAGAGGGTTAAGGGAACACTGAGGGTGCTGTCAGGTAGAGGGCATCTCCCAGGGCCCCCCTCGAGGAGAGGGTCCTGATGACACCTCCTACAGGCCACTTCCCATCACCCATGTCATGGCGTTAGCTCAGACCCTGACAGTTCCTCACCTCTAAGTGTCACCTTAGCACCCTAACTTAGAGATCAGGTCCTTGCCTGAGGCTTCAATCATCTCCTGGTCCCTTTTGTTAAAATCCTTAGCAGGACATCCCGTCCGTCCTCCTCTCCATCAAACCACTCTCTCTCTTCCCAACCCTACACCCTCCTGCGTTCCTAACCCTACATCCTCCTCTGTCCCCACAGAAGCCAAAGCCATCATCGCATGTGGAGCTCCTTAAAGTGCTACAAATAAAACATTGTTTTACCCTCAGGAGTCTTTGCAAATTCTGTTCCCCTTCCTAGGGCATGCATCCTTACTTTCCCACCTCCCAGCATTTACTCTGCAGGAATGCAAAGCTTTGGAACAACGCGCCGGATCACGCTCCATTTTCTGGGCCGAGACCCCAGTGTTTTTAGTGCTTATTAAACGCTGGGTTCTTGGCTTTTCCCAGGTCTGGCCCCGGGAGCACCTTCTAGCCTTCCTTCTAGCGCCACACGGAGGTAACACCATTGCTGGGGTGGCCTCGCCCTCCGTCGCGTGAGCTGCTCAGGTGGGGGGCTCACCACTGGCATTTGCCATGTTGGGGACCGCTGATTTCACACAGACAGCCCCGCTCCCCCTGCTCCTTTCTATTTTTATTAGAGAAGGAGGAAAAAAACGGCATCATTGGTGTTTTATAATTGGAAACATGACCTATATATTCTTGGCTGCCCCAACCTTTCTTAGAAGGGGGGGAAAAGTGAAATTGAATTTCAGGAACGAGGGCTTTTCTAATCTGTGTACACGGCATTCCTGCCTCCAGGTTAATTAAGGACAATGAGATGTGGTCGACGGAAAACAATGTGGGAAGGAGGCAGAGAAGTTAGAAGTACAAAGCTTCCAAGAGGAAACTGAAGAATAGGATCTGTGCCTACAGCAGTCCCCGGAGTTTTAAATAGCTGAATTGATTAACTTGCGATTTCAGTCTTCGGAACACAGCCTTGGGAAAGGAGAGTTGCTGGGGGGCCTGGGAAGCCAATCTAGCTGCTCTGTCCTGGCCCATGAGCTATGGAGATCCTGGTCAGCGCCTCCTGCAGATGCCCGTGAGCGGGTAACTTAGAATCCAAGCGGAAGGACCCAGCCTCCCAGCTTCTGCATGGCTCTGGATCCGAGAAAAGTCCAGGCCCCAGATAAGTGAGACCCCCTGACCCTTCGTCCTTCCCCCCCCTCTCTCCCCTGTTCCTATCTTGATGTTGTTGTCTCAAAGGCCTCTTGGCCCCTCATCATCTGCTCCTTTTTGTCTTCAGTGTGGACGCTCAGCCCTACCCAATCCCTGAGCCAGGGAGAGACTCTGGCCTGGAACCCCCAGATGGGGTCTGTCCCAGCCCAGGTCCCAGCGTCCCTTACATCAGCTCTTGGTGCTGGGGATTCACCAAGGGAAAACTTTCCTCTGGGCCCCCGTGTATCTACTTCCAGGCATTCGCCCTGGTCAGACCAATCGGAGGCACGATCCTCACAAAATGCCTGCTGCTCCCAGTCCGCAAAAGACATTGAGGCAGAAGGGGCCAGACCTGGCCGCCATGAACACGGCGCCGCGAAGCCTCGAAGAGACAGCTTGCAGCAGTCCTCTGCCATCACCGACTGCTTTCAGATTCTTACAGGTTCCAGCTCCAGCCCTGGGACTTAGCACCTCAGTGGTCTCGGAAATGTCGCTCTCTGGGTTTGCATCTGTCTCTACAATCATCCACCCTCCTGCCGCCGTGGGGGCGTCGATCCGCGACCTTAGCTACGAGGTAACCGATGGAGAAAGGAAGGGACAAAATGGGTGGTTTGGAATGACAATCATTCCTGCGTGCCCGGCAGGTTCCCAATTCCATACTCTGATCACAGGACTCCTCTAACGTGGGAAATGTCGTCCTTAACTTCCAGTAATTCTTTTGGGACCTCCAGCCAAGTCCTCCACCCCGTCCTCCACAGCCCACAGAGATGCGGCACGTGACCGAGAGTGGGCTTATCACGCGCGGTACTCCCTGGACAACGTCACCCCAAAAGAGCCAATCCAAAACATTTGCAAACTGGGGCAACCAGCTACTGTTTCTTCTTTGCCTGTGGATTGAGGATTCTCAGGATTATAGACACAAGACTGTTGATGAGCATTTTCTCAGCCCCATAGAGAAAGATGAGTGAAAATGAGAGCCAGCTCAGACAAAGCAGAGACACAGAGGGGAGGAAAGGACCCCCTTTCTTCATTTTCACAGACCTACCCCATTTCTCCCATATATTTCCCAGCGAACCCACCATGACCACCACACGCTCCCACTCCTACCACCCAATTTGTTTCTGGCTAAGCCAGTTTGAAGTCACTTTTATCACTTGGGTCTAAAAGTGTCCTGAGTTGTACTCCTTGCTCATCCTTGCTCTCTTGGTGTCGGAAACACACGTCCCATTACTTTTCAAAGCCTCCATTCCCTTCATGGCACAAAACTTGGATTGTTTGGACTTTCTGTCAGCCTCCATGTGCCTTGGGTTCTTCCAGCCCTTTTAGGTTTCCTTGGCCTCGTGACAAACACCAAACACACTCACACTCCCAAGAAATACAGTGCCGGGGCCGTATCCAACTGCGCTATCTTTATGTGGGGGCAGCATCCAAGCACGCAGGGAAATGGAAGGATGGGGAACCCCAGCCACGAAAGGCAAGCCCCAACACTGCCAAAGAGAAATGAAGCCCACATTCCCAGGGAGTGTCTCAACCCAACATAGACCTCCAGAAAACAAATAGTCCGGTAGACTAATCAACTTGATTAATCCCAAATGGGCTGTGGAAATGTTCGGATGGACTGAGCTGTGCGTCTAGCCCAAGGAAAGTAGCAAGGGTGTGTTACGCACGGACGTTGTTTATGCCAGCTATGAAATTCCACTGCCCCTGCTTTTTGAAAGCTCCTAATGCCATAGGTTGTGAGAGGCTCACGCCATTTTCACACCCTAAAATAAACTCCCAAATACAATAACTTCACACCTTCATTATTCCGCAGATAACCACATCCAGTTTACACATGTCATTTGGCAAAGCCACGAAGACCAAGAAAAAAAAAATGCCCCTAAAGAATAACCTTTTCTAAGCCAATCCTGGAAAAAATCTTAGTGCTTTTTGGAACACAACATACAAAATGCAATTTCATTTTTCCATTTTTTTTTTCCCCCAGGTTTCAAGTGGCAGAAGCAATCTGATGGGCTTATAAGTTCCGTATGTAGGTCACTGGCACATTTGCATGTCCTCCCAAGAGTCATTTTCCATGGGATTTTTGCTCGGGGAGTGAACATATCTAAAATTGAAACTCTCTTTGGTGAGGCTGGTATTCGAGTGGGAAAAAATAGAGAACGGCTCCCAAGGCGTGTTAACAATGTTGGTTCTGTTTCAAAGTGTGCTCAGTCTGGTGAAAATGACAGGGATGGCCACCTAACCCGCCTAAGTGTCAAGCAGCCAAAACTGTATTTGGAAAAAAAAAAAGAAAAAAGATGGTGGTGTCATTTGTAATTCACATGTACCCTTTCTAGATTTATGCCCAAAGGCATCTTGTCATCCATTGTTTGGCCAGTGTGTCTTGGAGACATTTTTCTGTGATTATTTCCATGCATTTCCACAGCAGCATCTGGTGCTCGAATGCTGATGCCCAAGAAGGGAATTATCGAGGATGCATATCCAGAAAGTCATGGAATCTGAGTTCTCAAAATGAGAAGTGACAAAAGCCAAGAAAGGACATGGGATGATGTGTTTCCAATTCTGTATTTAGAAATATATTCATCTACTCAGTTACTGAAGCCGTGACAGAAACTGCTTTTGGATTTGCCTTTGAGCCTCGCTCTGCTGCCATCCAACAGAGGGTTAATTGGATAAATTTCACTGCCTGTTCCCTCAACGAGCAGGTTGTCCTAACACAATCTATGGAGGAGGTTGACAGAGTCTGACGTCCTTGCTCTGTGTCTTCCATCTGGTTTGTTTTCCTGACCCGGCAGAGGAGAGCCAGGGACTGGGGCAGCATGGTGACCTTCGGGAGGAGCTCCAGGCACTCCTTCCTCCCAGTCTTCCCCTGGTTCCCTCCCTCTCCGTGGAAGAGAAGCCATCAGGGTCAAGGACTCTGTTGTTTCCAGCTACTAATAGCTGGTGAAGCCGAGAATAGAGACAGATTATCTCTGCTAAACACAGCGTAGCACCATCTTGCCCTTCTGGATGCCAGACATTGTCACCCAGGACGTGGGAACACCCCGCCCCACTGTATCAGGATGCAGGTGGAGCCCAGAGGGACAGAATCTGGATGTGGTGGCTGAATTCGGTGCTCTGCTTTCCTCCAGCTGCCCCGCGAACCCTGGGAGTGGGAGCTGAGAGGAGAGCCCGGGGAAATGCTCACGGGGCCTTTTCCTTGGCTCTAGCTGAGGCCCAAAGTTAGAGCAGTGTGCATCAGCCCAGCCCACCTCGGTAGGGTGGGCCCCAGGCCATCATGAGGTGCCGGCCCCTGAGCTACCTGCCACCCCTCGGCCTGGCCCGATGCAGGTGGGCAGATCCTACATAGCTGCTCCCCAGGGGTCTCGGCGGACAAACTCCACCAGTCTCCGGTCACAGAGGGCCCTGTGACGGGCACTGGGGAAATAATGGCGATCAAGGAACGACCCTGCTCCAAGGTAGCACGTAGCATAGGGCGGACAGAGCTGTCTGCCAGACACTTAGGTTCCGGGGTGACCCACACAAGCACCGCCCAGAGACACCCACGTAATGAGGCAGCTGCTCCTGGCCACACAAACAAGACCCCGAGGATGGGCCGAGTGGCGAGCAGGGGCCCACAGCGTGGGCGAAGTTTGAGGAGCAGTGCATTTTTGAAAATACAAGGCAGGTAAGAAAGAGAGTTTTTCCAGGGAAGAACTACTGGCTATTTCAGTGTGGCTGGAGCACAAGACCCAGCAGAAGACAACAGGAGGAGGTGAAAAAGAGTGGCCGGGGCTTTATCGTGGAGGTCCTCGTACGTCACTCACTCATTCATTCAGCACGTATTTCTTGCACACATTCTCGGCGCCGGGCACTGCTCTAGGCGCTGGGAATGCAGCAGTGAGCAAAGTGCACTGGTTCCGATTTCCTGCGGTGCTCTGTCTAGCGAGCAAGCAAATGACCAGATGAGGTCAGCCCTGTGAAAAGCAGTCGCGCTCGACAGGGAGGTAGGAGAGATGGAGCGTGCTACTTTACATGCATGTGCAGGGAGCCCTGGCTGGCAACTGGACAGAGAGCTGAAGGAAGTGACCAAGCGGCCCCGGGGTCAGGGCGGTCACAGAGCTTGAATGCGCGCTCGGTACCCCTGGGCTGCGTCATCACAGGTCCCTGGGCGGGTGCTCGATCCATGCTTCACAGCTATCCTTCTAGATCCTTCCCAGCCCCAGGAGCCCCATACGAGCTGACCTGCTGTTTCTCAAAGCAGATGACATCACTTTCCCTCGGTGCAGAGTAAGCAAGAGGCCCCTGGACCCAGCCTCCGTCCTCTGTCCCTACAACTGCAGTCCCTTCTGTTCACCCAGCTGACATCCACCGAACTCACTCAGCTGCTGGATGAAGACAACTGACCCAAGCGTTTGGTGAACTTACCAAATCTCCTTATTTATCAACAATGCTCTTAACACTTCAACGATTACTATGAACAGCTGTAAGAACGCTCATTCTTTATTCCTGATAACGAAATGCAATTTTCTATTAAATATTTCATTAGCAGAGGGGCACCTGGGTGGCTCAGATGGTTAAGAGTCTGCCTTCAGCTCAGGTCCTGGTCCCGGGGTCCTGGGATAGAGCCCCACATCGGGCTCCTGGCTCAGTGGGGAGTCTGCTTCTCCCTCTGCCTCTCTCCCTGCTCGTGTTCTCTCTCTCTCTATCTATCTCTGTGTCTCAAATCAATAAATAAAATCTTTTAAAAATATATTTCATTAGCAGAAACCCACGCAGCAGCATTTTGTGGGAGAACTTTTCAGTTGATACTTTTAGAACCAATTTGAAATCCTTCTTAATGTCTTGTTGTTTTAGCATTTTTAGGATTTTTCATCCTTCTTTCACAATTCCACACTTAACCGTTTAACAGATGCGGAATCTGAGGTACAAACGTACAGCGCACGACAGTCGCTTCCCTGAAAATTCACATTCTTTTCCCCCTGATTTGAGTATTGTCTGATTTTTCTGCAAACTATTAACAAGTCAACACATCCAAATTGTTCCTTATTAGAAATGAAAATGTAAACATTTAGCAACATGTTTGCAGTTAATTTTGATTTCTTTAACATTTGTTTCATTTAGTTCATCCTTAAAAACTTAATATATACAAGGCTGATTTAAGGGATTAGCAAAATGATACTCATGCCGTGAAGCTTTTAGAAAGAGAAAAATGCATTCAAACACATCAGAAAGCAATCAGAAGTAACAAAGGAAATCCTATTACATTTACAATACAGAAGTTTGAGTTACAGAAAAATAGTACTTTATATGGAAAACGTTCATCTATAGTGATTTCTCTTTGGCCAAACTTTTAGAAATTTAGAATTTGCTTGACAGTTTCTTAAGCAGGGGTAGGGGGGAGACCAATTTTAGATTAGTTCCCAATGAGAAAATCTTATTATATAATCAGTACCCCAAAATGAGCATTTCTGCCAGAGCTATTGAAACAGTCACATTAAAGCTTTTAAACTGCAAATCTGCAATTGACAACCATGATAAGCTGAGTGAGCTGGTTTTTTGATGAATTGAATCCTGACTAATTGGTCTTTGAGAATTAACCTTTGGCCATATTGCGTGACTTTGAAAGAGCCAGTGCTGCTCACCCTGGGGAGTCTGTCTCCATCACCCACTTCCCGCGGGCAGGTGGGTCTCTGGGCTGGTTGGGTTCTTCTCTGTCCACTCCTACTGGCACTTCCAATTAGATCATAAATCTTAGCCAAATCCGTAGCCCTTGAAGGATGCGTGGCTTCGGCTTCCCTCGTAAGACAGGATGTGACTGGGATCGTGAGCTGTACCAACACCGTAGCTACAATGGAGTTCCCTTCCATTAATGCTCCCATATATCACTCTGCTGGGATCAGGACCTCTCCTTTCTGTCATCTTATAATGCAGAGAGGAAGCCTCGGGATTTCGGTTGAAACACTGACTTCTCTCTTCGAGTGGGTCACAAGCCTAGACACCATCCCTCTCCTATCGAGTGCCTAATTAATATTCTTGATACCTAAATCCTGGCATTCTTGTTTTGAGCACAATTATTCTCCACTTCACCGTGAGACTGTCATCCCAGGTTCACAAAAGGAGAACCAGATGATTTCCCTGAAATTACAAAAACTCCCTCTGCCATCGGCTTAGGAGAAGGACAACATAGGGTAGAGGAAAAGGCACCGAGCTAACAGCCAGGAGACCCAGCTCCACCCACATGCTGCTCACTGCAGACACAGATCCACTTCTTAGAACCTCAGCATTTAGCACCGTCCAGCCAGGGGCAGGAGCTAAGTGGTCCCTGCAGCCTCTTTTGGTGGGAATTCTTTGGGATTCTCGTAAACATAGAGCTTCTGCCTATATCCAGAAAAATGAGGCATCCACCCCATAAACCACTCTTTCCTGAATCATTGACAATCCAGTTCTCTCATGAAATCCTGTATTTGGATTTTGGACTAATTAACAGAGATCTCTCTCCCAGAAAAGCCACACTTTGAGAACTGAGACAGCAAAGCCGAGGAGAAGGTGCCAGCCATCTGCAGTCCCATAAGGCTCCATCCCAGATTCTGTTCTGTTGTAAACAAATCACCCCCCCCATGCTCTGTCTTCTTTTATAACACAGAGACCATTATACTCATCCTCTGTATTAGAAAAGGAAAATATGTTTACCAACATATTAAAGCTCAAGTAGTCATTCTCTCCTCACATAGAAGGTTCTCTCAATCTCAGGACTACTGACAATTCGGGTTGGATAATCCTTAGCCATGCGGGGCTGTCCCGTGTGTAGGCTGTTCCGCAGCATCCTGGACTCCACCAGCTAGACGCGGGACGAACCCCACCCCCCAGGTATGACAACCTCCAGATTTGTCGAATATATCCTGGGGGCAAAACAACCCTACTTGTGAACCAACCAGTTATGTGGTAAAACTGAGATATAAATCTAAAATGTAGATAAATGATTTAGTAGATTGTGTTAGTGATCTACAGATGCTAATGTCGTTTGATGTCTAGAAATTGAGAATCTTCAGGCCAGAGAACAGCACGCTGACTAAGCAGACTCAGGAACGAGATGAGCCTCGCTTTGAATCCTGCTTCCCAACCTAGGAGCTGAGAGAGCTTGGGCAGGCAACGTGACTCCTCTGAGCTTCCATTTCCTCACTTGTAGGATGCAGTTGTTGGGAGGATTAAGTGTGAGCATTTAGGTACTTACCATAATGGTGACTTTTGATAACACAGCGACACCTACTGACAAAGTTTTGTGTTGCCACTCAGCTCTGCTAGAACTTTTTTTTTAAATCCAGCTTGGTCAAGATACAGTTATATTAGTTTCAGGTGTACATTATAGCGATTCAACAATTCTGCACATTACTCAGTGCTCATCATGACAAGTGCCCTCCTTAATCCCCATCACTTATTCCACCTATTCCCCCCACGCCCCCTCCCCTCCGGTGCCCATCAATACGTTCTCTGTTAAGAGTCTGCTTTGGGATTCTCTCTCTTTTTTTTATTTTTGTTCATTTATTTTTCTTTCTTAAATTCCACATATGAGTAAAATGAGCACCTATCGTGTGTGTACCAGGTACTATGCTGAGTGCTGGAATTATAAAAACAAAGCAAACCAAATCCTTTGTTTTTCTCCTGTTGCTTTCAGGATTCTTTCTTTATCTTTAACATTTGACATTTTAATTATTATGTGCTGTGGTGTGGACCTCCTTGGGTTCCTCTTGTTTGGAACTCTCTGTGCTTCTTGGGCTTGGATGTCTATTTCCCTCCCTAGTTAGGGATGTTTTCAGCTTTTTTTCCTCAAATAAGTTTTCTACACCTTTCTCTCTTCTTCTTCTGGGGCTCTTATAATGCTAATGTTTGTTCACTTGATGTTGTCCAAAGATTTCTTAATCCATCCTCAGTTTTTAAAAATTCTTTTCTCTTTTTGCTCTTCAGCTTGTATGCTTTTTCTATTACCTTGTCTTCCAGATTGTTGATATGTTCTTCTGCCTCCTCTAATCTACTGTTGATTCCCCCTCGTGTGTGTTTCACTTCAGTTATTGTATCCTTCAGCTCTGATCGATTGCTTTTAATATTTTCTATCTCTTTATTGAAAGTCTCACTGAGTTCTCCTATTCTTTCTCCAGCCGGGAGAGTATCTTTACAAGCATTACTTTAAATTCTTTACCAGGTATATTGCTTTTCTCTGTTTCATTTCATTCATTTTCAGAGGTTTTTTCTTGTTCTTTGTTTTGGAGACTATTCCTCTGTCTTCCCATTTTGATTGACTTTCTGCATTTGTTTCTATGGATTAGGCGACACAGCTAGTTCTCCCGAAGTTGAAGGAGTGGTCTTGTGTATGGTGTTCCCTGTGGAGATGGTGCATCCTTGCTGACTTCTGCTGGCTGGCTGCAACTGTGGCTGTAGAAGCTAGTTACTCTTTTAAATCATGCCTTTTTACAGAAAGAATGGAGGAAAAAATAATAATAAGAGAAAAAAAGAAAGTAAGAAAAGAAAAGAAGGAAAAAGGAAAAAGGAAAAAAAAAGAGAGAACAAGAAAGAAAAGAAAAATCCAAGAAGAAAAAACTAAAAACAAGACAGGACAAATTTTAAAAAGTAAATAAAACACAATAAAACAGTAAACATTAAAAAACAAAACAAGGGGCGCCTGGGTGGCTCAGTCGGTTAAGCGTCTGCCTTCAGCTCAGGTCATGATCCTGGGGTCCTGAGATTGAGTCCCGCATCAGGCTCTCTGCTCAATGGGGAGTCTGCTTCTCCCTCTGCCTCTGCCCCCTCCCCTCTCGTGCTCTCTCTAATAAATAAATAAAATCTTTTTAAATAAAATAAAATAAAAACAAAACACAAAACCACAGCTTATTTTCTGTGCCCCAGCACAACCAGGGCTGATGTGGGTTTCAGGACCCTGGGCCCACTGGAGGTGTGAGCTCACCAAGGTGATTGAACCCACCATTATGGTGTCCAGACCCTGCTCTGGTCCAGGTTTCCAGGCGGGGTGAGAACCTACACCCTGTGGTTCTCCAGTCCCTCTGACCTGCAGAGCATTCCTGCAACTCCTCTATTCTAGTTCTAGAGTTCTAGTGTTATCTCTTTATGTGCTAGCTGTTCCTTTAAACCATGGGGTTTTTTTCTGTGCCCAGGGACAGAGGGATCTGTCCCCAGTCCCTCAGTACCATCCTCACTGCCATTGGCAGCTTCAGGGTGGAAGATCCCTACGTGTCTCCATCTCTCTGGCTGTTCTCTTGCCACTCTCTGTCTTTGGTTGTCCAGTAGCCATTCAGTCCGCCCTCAGTTCTTCTTCAGGAGGAATTGTTCTACTAACAGGTGCAATTTGGTGTGTTCTGTGGAAGAGGTGAGTTCAGAGTCTTCCTATGCCGCCATCTTGAACTGGAACCAATGATGGAGTGTTATGATTAGGGCTCATGGGGATATGGAGTCACATGGGGAGTCACTTTGTCACTGTGCAAACATTCTCTGTTCCAGATTGTCTGGGCTTGAGACATACTCTGGTATTGCAAAGACCTGATAAGACAAAGCAGCACTATCAGGATAATGATCAAAGCTTAAGGGACCAGCCTTTTCAGAGTTCACTTGCATTTAGACTTTCTAAAGAAGTAAGATCAGGTTGCCTCATCCTGCCATTCTTTCATTCAGAGTGCCTCTACTGGACAATGTTGGTCTCAAGTCACCTCAGAGAAGGTTGACCTTCTTCATGCCTGCCCGTTGTCTTTAGCTATCACTGACATGTGGGACAATCAGCTGTGGCCAGCATCCCGGGGTTGGCTTCCGTCAAGGCATACGGCAGAGGCCGAGGTAATAAACGAAATAAAAATGTGCTTCAGATCGCTGTATGGCGGAAACCTCGGAGTATATTGGCCAGACCAGTACCTAAATTTACATGCTAGTTTTGTAGTAGTTTGTAACATATTCCTTGTGTAATAAATGACCACAGGTTGAGTGGATCAGCACAACAGAAATTTGTTCTCTCATATTCTGGAGAATTCCAATATCAAGGTGTCAGGGAACCATCTTCTCTTCAGTGAGGAAGAACCCGCCCTTGATTCTTCCTAGCTTCTCGTGGCTCCTGGAAATCACTGGCATCCTTGGCTAGTACAGCGATATCACTCCACATTTTACCTGCATCTTTACACTGTCCCCTTGTGTGTCTGTGTTTCTTCTCTTCCCGTAAAGACACCAGTCATTAGATTTAGGGCCCACCCTCGCCCAGTATCTCATCTCAATCTCTAACTAGTGATATCTGCCAAGACCCTATTTGCAAATAAGATTACATTCTGAGGCTCAGGGTAGATACGAATATTTGGAGGATAGTATTTTAACCCATTACAAGCTGTAGGATTATCAGATATTGTTTCCCAACTATACTTTCAACCTTTGATGCAAGTGTGAATTTATTAAGAAGCTGACTGGTCTTTTTCAAAAGAAAAAAGTAAATAAGCTGCTTTGAAGGGTCGAGGGGAAGTCTTCAAAGTCATGCATATAAATCTGGAAGAGCCGTGATTCATCTTGGCTTGAAGGACAACCTAATTTCTGAAGGGGAATGTGGGCAGGAATGGACCATTTTGCAAAAAGGGAACGACATCAGCCAAGGTGAAAAAGCAGATTCAGCCATCCAGGAAATAAGGGAGAAGCAAGAACGCTATCCTTAAATGTGAGCCTTTTGGTTAGGTGAACAAGGAGTTATTTGGGGTGTCATCACTTTTTTTTAAGATTTTGTTTATTTATTTGACAGAGAGAGAGCACATACAAGCAGGGGGAGTTGCAGAGGGAGAGGGAGAAGCAGGCCCCCCCTGAGCAGGGAACCTGATGCAGGACTCGATCTCAGAACCCTGAGATCATGACCTGAGCCAAAGGCATACACTTAACCAAATGAACCACCCACGTGCCCTGGGTGTCATGACTTTTTAAAAATATATTACCGTTCTTTGTAGATTTTGTATATTGCAAATATCCTCCCCAGAGTTGTGAACTGTATTTTAACTTTTCTATCAGTATCTTCTAATAAAGAGAAACACTAAATGTTAGTACAGAAGAAAGTTTCTGTCTTCTCCTTTCTTTTTTTTTTTTAATTTTTTTATTGTTATGTTAATCCCCATTGTCTTCTCCTTTCTTGTCTGTGCTTTTCTCTCACTCAAGAATCCCTTTTAACTCCAATATCAGAAAAATTTTGCTGCATTTATTATTGACTTTTTTTACACACTTAGGTCTCTATCATTCACCCTATCATTGATTTTTTTTTTTTAAGGTATGAGGTAAGGACCTGACTTCATTAATTTGGAGGAGTTGACGTTGTACACATGAATATGGCATGGCTCTTTAACCAAATCATCTCCTCTGGCTTATCAAATAGTTTCCTAACAGTTTCTTGTCACATGTGGACAAGAAAATCTAAAAGAATGTTCATTGCAATATTTTTCATACTAGTCAATGAAATGTCCCTTAAGAATAAAATGAGCAAATAACTTTCAGTGTATTTATACAGTCATGAATGTAACTGAATGGGAGCACACGTATCAGCAAGGGGTATCTGAAAATTACCGTGTTGAGAGAAAATAAAAAGTTTAAAGATGATATTTTTTAAAACCACTTAATATGAGTACTGGCATAAAATGCACAAAACAGTTCCATATGTTTAATATGTAGTAACAGCATAGAAACTTGCCTGGGAATGATGGACTCCATTATGGAGTGACCGCCGGGCAGCAAGAAAAGGAAAAGAAGCAAGGAGGTGAACATGGGGGACGGGACACTCAGCTTCATTTCTAGCTGTAAGGTTTTCATTTAAAAACAGACCAGCAACAAAAAACCTGCAGCGATACGGCATGCTGTCCTAGAACCGAGTAGCACGTAACGGAGTGGGGAGTACTTCGGTGTTCATTACAGCGCGGTCTATCCCGTGATTGTCAAACTTTCTGACTGTGACCCGCCGTAAGAAAACAATTGTTTTACACTGTGTTACATGCGCATACATGTCCACGCACACACACACACAGAACTGAAACCAGATTTCTATGAAAAAATTTACATTTACTAAATTGATACACTCTTCCATTTCCATCTCCTTTATTCCGTTTCTTTTCTTAAAAAAAAAAGAAAATGTTACCTGCAGTTTGAAAAACACTAGCTCATAGTTTTGCATGGTTGAAATATTTTAAAATTTAAGAAATATCAGTCCTGACAACTATTTTAATTGGATGAAAGGGCCGTTCACCTGAAAGGAGTACTGATCATGCACTATCAACGTTCAGGGCATGCTCGGTCAGAAAACAGTGATGTACCATGGTTTCTAAAGTCTGCTTAACCATGAAGCCCTTTTGACAAGTTCAATGCAAAGAAAGTAAAAATGTGTCACCCTGAATAACAGCGCCAGGCTTTTCCTCAGGGAGGGAACAGTGGTTCTTGGAAAACTTCGATGCATGCCTAGAGTGGAAGGTGAGCCTCTAGGGCCGGGCTCCAAGCTTCGGAGGCAGACAGGATGCTCCGCACAACTGAGGAGGGAGAATTTGGAACTGCCAGCAAGTCCTGCAGGGATGGGGTGAGGAGCGGGGTTGGGAAGGCAGCAGGGAACCCCAAGATGGCAGAGAACTGTGAGGGGCAGGACGTGCCCGTCGCCCTGGAACCATCCCCCCCAAAAAAGTCTGTTAAGCTCATGAATGTCTGGTATATGGGAAATGGTTGTTGTTATAGAAGCCAAGGGAGCTTAGTCGTATCAGGGCTGACTTGGCGTGGCAGAGTAGCCCAAGAGGAACATCAGCCACCCTTGGACTGAACAGAAATCGGAAGGAAGGTTTGGGTTTCCACTGGGTGACAAAGTGAGGGATCCAACACCATTTCAAAACCAAAGGGCAGGGAATTCTGTGGATGGATATCAGGTCATGGAGACATCTCAATACATAAAACAGATAAAAACGGGGGTGCTCGGCTGAAGTAGGCAGGGGTGAGGGAGATGGGGGTCAAGGAATGGGGGGTAGGGAGACATTCAGTGGGGCCCGTGCCCTCAACCTCCCCCCACAACTGAGGGACCTCTGGAAAATGCCGTGTGCAGCCCATTTTACAGATTAGAAAACAGAGGCCCAGAGCAGTAAAGTCAGTAACCCAAGGTGACCCAATTAAGAAAGCAGTCTGGTTTCCCGGCACCCAGTTCAGACTCTGTCCATGACCATGTGGCACTTGTTTGGGTGACTTACTTCAGCACGTTAATTGGGTAGAACCAATAAGATCAGAGCCTTGAGAGAGTAAAACACAGGGCATCTCATTTGGGCGTTGGTATGTGGAAGTTGGAAAGGAGTGAGGAATGGGACATCCTATGGGGAGAAACTGAATGACATGCATTGCAAGGAAAAAAAAAAACCAAACAGGCAGGCAAGTCTTAGCTTCTAGAGAATCTGCACAGGGCTGAACTGTCCACGCGAGGAAGGTCGGTGGGAGCGTGCCAGGCTCAGGCGGCGGGTGTCCCTGTAAAGCTTTAGGACAAATGGCCTCCTCTCAACTTCTCCTAATGAGACCATGGGAGGATTTAAGGTTGTTAAAGAAACTGCTGAAACAGGTCAAAAGATATATATTGTGCCAAGACACCAACAATTTGCCTCGGTTTAATTTCCACCTTGTGCCTTCCTGCCTGTTTTTATCAGGCCCACGGTGAAGCCTCTCTCGAAGAGAGCAAAGCCAAGGGGCTATGGCTTCTACGCCCTTCCCAACTGCTTTCCCCCGACTGCCGGGGCAGACAGCTCCCAGGCGGCACGCTCGTCATCCGGCTTTCGGGTGGATTTTTGCAGACTCTGAGCTCCGAAGGTTACAGTGGGCTCAGGTGAGAGCAGAGCCGGGAACACGAGCAGGGAAGCGGAGTCCGCTCTGGCGGGCACAATGTCACACCCTGGTGTTATAAGCCGTCAAAGCCACACCCCAAGGACACACGTCTCTAAGGAGAGCGGGCACATGTGCACGGCCAGAGGCTGAATTCGAATTCTGGGTGACGCAGCAGTAAGAGGCCCTCCAGACGCTGCATGAAGATGTGCCCCGCGTGCCCCGTCCACGGGAGAGAGCATCCCGCCCGCCCTAAGTGCCCACGGAGTGGTTTGGCACCGTGCACTTTTACGCCCGGCCCCCTCCGGACAGTCCCCGCAGAGTCTGGCCCCTGGCACTGCATTCTGAAAACCACCGAACCCTATTGTGTCTATCAGCCTCAGCAGGGGGAGCGAGTCGAATCTGGCAGATCAGCCAAAGGTTCACAAGATGAGGGTGCCCCAAAATCCACCTGCTCCCGAACCCCAGGCTTCAGCCAGAAGGATTCTGAGCCGGCAGACGAGGCTATGGAAAAGCACCTTCTGGTAAAGGTGATCCCTCTGGGAGAAGCAGGTTTCCTACGGAGTCCTCTGTGTGTCGTCCCAGGGGAAGCCCGGTGCCCGAACAGTGAGGAACCAAGCTACTCTCAGCTCAGATGGCCACTCTCAGTGGTGGGCACTGGCGCGGGGACAGTGACAGTGGTCCCGGCAGCCTTCCCCTCCACTGCTGGACCTTTCCCAGCTCTCTTCTTCACGTGGAAAAGCCAACAGAACGGTCTTGAGGCCGAAAGGTGTGACAGGGAGCTCCCTGACCTGTGTCTACAAGCCCTGAGGAGGTCTCTGCCAGACTGCCCTCCCCACAGTGACCATGGTCATGCCACACTTCGTCTCCTCATGATCCCATCACAGAGCCCGGGATGGTCCTCCTCCCCTCGCATGAAAGCATCGCTCAAGATGAGGGGTGTTTGGGTTTCCCAGCTCACTACCATGTGTGCCCACAGTCACCGATCCTCCTCTGACCAGAGCCAAGGCGAAGGTGGCAGGTGGCTCCGTGGTTTAAACAGAGCTGGGCAAACCCCAGGCCCCCAGAATCCCTGGGCTCCATTACATGATGTTTCTTTTCTGCCACTATTTAGTGTGACGTGCCATGTGACAAAAGATACCTAAGACACTGACTCTACACAATTACTATTTAAATATACCAAACCTCTGTACCCTCAAAATTCACCATAGTGACAACTGTGCTGTTTCTCTGGAGAATTCAAACAACACACTTTCACTTATTTCCATGTGGTGGGTCTTGTGTTTTCGTGCTTTTTATTGTATGGTCCAGGCTTCCTTCGAGATTTGAAGTCATCACCTTTACCATATAATAGAGGCTTTCATCTACATTTGGGTCTATGCCTGGATTTTTAAAATTCTTTCTCTATTTCTTTCTTCGTATTCTCTTTTGAAAGAAACACACTCTCAAATTATAGTCTCTTCTTTTTTTCTTTCCAAGTTTTTATTTAAATTTCAGTTTGTGAACGTAGAGTGGAATACTAGTTCAGGTAAAGAACGTTGTAACTTACACCTACATACAACACCCAGCACTCATCAGGACAAGTGCCCTCCTGAATCCCCATTTCACGTGCCCCCCTGCCCACCTCCCCAAATTATGGTCAACATGTTAATAATTGGTAGAAAAAGCTCTCCAGCGTTACCCCTTTTTACAATATTTTTTGTCTTCTTACCAGTTTATTTTGTCAGTTGAACTTTGTAATCATGCAACAGTATTCCCAAAGTTGATGTTTCAGATTTCCATGGGTGACACGAAGAATTTATAGATTTATCTGGGGACTATGGACATAAAGAGTATAGTCTTTCCAATTGTTCATCAAGTATTCCTTCCAATTGATGAGTCATTTTTTTTGTCCTTTGTTATAGCTTTTTCGTTCTCTTTAAGTAAATGCTGCGGATTTCTTATTTAATTTATTCCTAGGTGTATTTTTTTATTGTTGTTATTTTGAATGAGAATTTCTCCTTTATATATCCAAACTGGTTATTTTCAGTCTGCAGGGAAGTTATCAATTACTGTATTTTTATGTTAAAAGTAGCCCCCTTATTAATTCTTTTATTTCAGATCCATTTTCACTTTATTTACTTGGGTCTTCCCAGAGATAGAAAACATCATCTATAAATAATAATTTTGCCTCTCCCTCTGCAATGTCTCTGTCCCTTCTTACATTTGGACTTCCCTAGTAGCAAATATACCCATGAAAATATTGAATAACAGTGTTGATAGTGATATTTTTTGCTAGCATTTAAGAAATGTTACTATGCTTAGAACATGCTAAACTCTGCAAAGCATTTACATGCTGTTGGGGACGGAATGTCGGTGCTCCCCAAAAATCATATGTTGAAATCCTAACTCCAATGTGATGGCATTGGGGGAGGGGCCTTTGGGAGCTGACTGACTAGGTCATGAGGGTGGAGCTTGAGTTAATGAGGATTATGATCTACTAAAAAGACCCCAGAGAGCTCTCATCCCTTCCACCATTTAAGGACCAGTGAGAAAATGGCCATCTATGAACCAAGAAATGGACCCTCCCCAGACAATGGATCTATTGGTGCCTTGACTTGGACTTCCCAGCCTCCAGAACTTGAGAAATAAGTATTGCTATTTAAGCCACACAATCTATGGTGTTTTTGTTGTAGCAGCCTGGACAGGGTAAGACACATACCTTATTTTATTTATCCTTTAAAATAGCATTACAAAGTAAGAGAAGATACTGAGCCTCCTATTCTCAGTTTTTCCATCAGCAAAATGGGAGTAACAGCATCCCCACACCACAGGGTTATTGTAGAGACTGATGGTCTACAAGATCCTAGTTTAATTTCTCACACAGCAAGCTTCTGTGATGATAGCTGTTAACTCAACATCATGAACTACTGTTATTTTATCATTTTAGTGATGGAACAAGGGAATGAGACTTGGAGAAATTGAGATCCACACAGCTAGGAGGTGCTAGAATTAGGACCTAGACCCCTATCTGTTTAACTCTCAGATCTATGCTTTTGCCCCTTACTTTTCCTCATTTGATGGAACTTTTCTTGTGTTTCAAGGTTAAGCACGATAGGCAAATTACCTTTCAACTTCTAGTCAAGGAAAAACATTTTGTGAGGAATTATTACCAAATTTGTATCAGGGGCACTTCCAGGTATTAAAATGATCAGATAGTTTTTCTCTTTTAATCTACTGATGAATTAATTCTATGGTGTTATTTCCTCACATTGAACCATCCTTGCATTTCTGAAATCAACTCTACTTAGTGATGATCATATTACTCTTTTAACATAGCAGTGGAATGCTAAATTTAATTCACACCCATTGATTTACTTTCCAGGGTAGGACAAGTACCTCACTTTTTTTTTCTTTTAGATTTCAAGTACTTTGTTTAAGATGTGTCTCTCAGAAACAGCATAAAATGGAATTGCATTTTTATTGATTTAAGATATTTTGTATTTAGCACAAGTATTTAACCCAATTACATTTTGTGGGTGGCCTTACTTCTGCCAACCATATTTCCTTATTTCTGCCCTTGCTTATTGTTTCCTGTGCCATATTTTTCACTGATTTTTCCTTGTGTGGCAATTTAGAAAGAAGCTTTAAAATCTTACAAGCACTTATATTTCAGTTTTTCTTTCAATATACTTAATATAGCATGACATTCTGTTCCTTTTATGCCATGACTTCTGTATGCTTGAGTTCTTTGTTTTGATTTATCTCACAATGGCCTGGTGGGTATCTTTAAGTAAAGATTTGGGGGAAGAATATGGGGACAGTATATTTTTTTTTTTAAGAGCTGACAAGTCTGAAAACGTCTTTTGCCTGTACTCATAAATTTAACTGTGAATAGAATTTTTGGATCATGGCATTTTAAATTCAGAAGTCTATCTACCTCACCTCACTGTTTTCTGTCATTGACTTAGGGTCACCTCTCACTTTACTTACATCTCTGCTGTAGCAATTCTTATGTTATATGATGACATATCTCTTTGTGTGACACCACGCTACTAGAAAATGAGCTCTCAAGAACTGTGACTTTATCTTACCGATCTTTGGTTCTCTAAGACCTATCATCACACCCAGGACATGGTAGGTTCTTAACAAAGGTTACTTTAATTGAGGGATATGAAAATGAATGTGCTTTACCAATTATAATGTTCTGCATAAATAAAAAGCCAAGACCATCATCAAAGCTCTTCAGTATCCATGAAGATTACATAGCATTATGTTTAAAAGCCTTTCTATTTAAGTTAATATTATTTTAATTCTGTTTGCTGACTAATTGATTTTGCAGGTAAGAGTATGGCTGAGACTAACGGTAGAATCTAGAAAAGGAAATTTCTGCCTCCCAGGACTTTGTGGGTAAAGGCCGTGACTTCTCAATCAGAGTTGATCATTGGGAATAACCATTTAATGAAGATAAATTGGTTAGGTTTGAAAATAGCCTGGAAGTGAAGCAACAATTAAAGAAAGCTGACATCCCATTACAATGGGTTCAATCACCAGAAAAGCTCAAACATCCTAACCCCAGTGCAGGACAGGTGAGCATGTACCTGGGACAGGTACCTGGGACAGCCATGCGTCTTTCCCAAGGTAGTACAGCAGGGTGCACAGACAAGTTTCAGAGTTTGACAAGCTTAGACATGAATGCCACTTAACTGTTCGGGGATTATACGATGTAATCAGGAACCCACCTTCAGGTTTCCTCAAATGTAAGATTGTAATAATGCACCTATCTCTTAGAAGTCTTATTAGATTGAACTATTGTAAGGCATTTAAAGGACTAAGCATGGGACCTGAAAAAATTGTTATGTGCACAATTAATATAAATCCCATTCCTTTGTCACATATGCACGGGTCTTAAATAGGGACACTGACTAATGAGTATTTCAAGTTTAGGAGTTGTTCAATGGTCATGAAGGGTATTTTGCGTGGCCATTTTTCACTAATACCTACTCAGTGAGCAGCAAAGCATTATTGTTTAGGGCTTGGCATAGTGCCATAAAACTGTAGGTATTTAGTAGAATCACTTTTTAAAAATATCATCTTTGCTATTTGGTTTCTTAACCATGTTGGAAGAACTCCATACCTCAGATTGGTCCCAGACTCCAAAAGACCTAGATAAGCTTCAGGTTCGATAAAGTTGATTTGAGAACGAGCATTGAACGGCCCCCTTTTCTAAACTCATTGCTGGAACAACAAGAACAAAATATTGGGTAAAATGTTCTTTTGGTGTTATAAAATGTAAAAGAAGGGGGGGACCTAAAATATGCAAATAACATCCACGTAAATTTTCGAAGAAAAACTAATTTTTGAGTGAGTAGCCCAACTGGCAAAAAAAAAATCCCAAAATAAAGAATGCCAAAACAGACAATATCGTTCAACACTGATGGTGTAGAGCAAATAAGTCAGGAAAACTTGTAGTGATCTCTAAATAATTGTTAACGTGACAATAGAACTTAGTGTAAATGTCAAAAAGCATCTCCAGAAAAAAGGTTGATCATTTAAATATCAGCAATATTTACTAGATTTATATCCTTCATTTGATTATTTGACTTAATACGAATAATAAATATATTGAATATCTAAAGTCTTAGATATCCCCCCCCAAAAAACCATACAAACAAAACAAGCAGTTATACAAAGGGCAAGGATGAAGTGACCGTGATACATTTCTCCCCAATAAAGCAATAAATTTTTTTCATTCTTGTTTTTGATAGAAAGATATCAACTCAATATATTTTTATCTTAAAGTAACTAGAGTAGAGTAAAAAGAAATTATATATTTTGGGAAATCTAGAAGGAAAAAAGATGAATAAAATTTGAACAAAATACTCGCGTAAGACGTAGGGAAAACCGTAGTAAAGAAATCAAAGAAACAAAGATTAAAAATGCCAAACAATTAAAATCAAGCCCGTCTATGACCACAGTAAATAGGAACATACTGAGTGCAATTAAGAAGTCAACGTCTCTAATATTGAGTCAAGTAAGAAAGTTCAACTTTGCTGTTTGGAAGAGACAATTTTATTTCTAATAACATATATCAGATAAAAACAAAAGGATTAGTGTAAAGGTACCAGGAAACATTAAAAAAGAAAGCAATATTATTATCAAACTAAGAAAAATTCTAAACAAATAACATTTCATAACGATAAACATAAACCACAATGAATGCATAATAACTAAGAAATCTGATGCTTCAGGGACGCCTGGGTGGCTCAGTTGGTTAAGCGACTGCCTTCGGCTCAGGTCATGATCCTGGAGTCCCGGGATCGAGTCCCACATCGGGCTCCCTGCTCGGCAGGAAGTCTGCTTCTCCCTCTGACCCTCCCCCCTCTCATGCTCTCTCTCTCTCATTCTCTCTCTCAAATAAATAAATAAAAATATTTAAAAAAAAAAAGAAATTTGATGCTTCATCTAATTATCATGAAACTACATAAAGCCAATCTACTAGAAATAGAAGAACAAGCTTATAGACTCACAACCACAGAGGAAGAGTTTCATCCACATCTCTTGTATCTGAAGGTCAAGTTGACCAAACTCAGTTGATGATAGAGAATATTCTGATAACAAAACCAACGAACTTCTTCAATAGCCACAAATGCTTGAACTCTGGCATCCCAACCCAGAATACATATTCGTCTCAAATATTTCTAGCATATTTACAAAAATCCGTTTCTTGTCAGAACTCAAAAACCCAACAATTGCAAAGAACAAAATTACACATCACATTGTTTTGTGACAATTTTTAAAATCCCTCTTTGAACAAAGAAGTTGAGAACAAAAGCGTCTCCAAAGAAACTTGCACGCTTGGGGATTTAAAAATACTTTTTAAAATTTTTAAAGTTTAAAATATGTTTTAACTTTGATATAAAAAATGAAATAATGGTCCCCACTCTGAAATGATGCTTTTCCTAATCACAAGAAGCACCTCATGGGCTAGCAGCCGGCAGGCGGGGCTCCCGCTGCTCCACACTCTCCTTGGGGACCAGAGGGCGGAGGTCTCTCCCACCAACACCCCATCACCACCTGGGTTCCCACTTTTCCCTCCCTGCCTGCTTGGGGTCTCCAGGGTGGGAAGGCAAAGGACATGTTTTCTTCTCAACACTTACTGAAATTACTTTGACATTTTCTCCCTCCCCCAGTTCAGAGTCTATTTATTTTGGAAGCTTGGCTCTTGACGTATTCTTTCAAAAGTCTTGTTTGGACCCTCCAGCCAAACAGTGCTTCTTTCATTTTCCACCTTTTACTGTTATCCCTTTCCTGAGGCTGCAGGTTTTAAATGCCATAGCCGTGAATGGACTGAGTCCCAGAAGGGCAAGAGTAAAAGGAAATTTTAGAGAAAGCTGAGATCAAAATGACAATATAAAATATAATTTTTATTTTGCAATACAAGTATAATCTTGTTTAAAAAAAAAAGAACTTTACCTGCCACATCACATACCCATGAAAACTAGGTCAATCCCACTTAAGACTATGGATGTAAATCTTTAAATAAAATATTAACAAATAAAATCCAGAAGTATGTTTTTTAAAAAAAACAGATTTGCCAGAAACTGGCAAAATGTTGGTAATTGTTGAAGTTAGGCATGAGAGTTCATTATGTTCATCTCTCTACTTTTTTTTTTAAGATTTTATTTATTTATTTTTGAGAGAGAGAGAGAGAATGAGCAGGGGGAAGGGCAGAGGGACAAGCAAACTCCTCACTGAGCAGAGAGCCCAACAGGGACTCTAGATCCCAGGACCCTGGGATAATGACCTGAGCTGAAGGCAGACGCTTAACCAACTGAGCCACCCAGGTGCACCTACTTTTGTTTGTTTTTGAAAATTCCTATAATAAAATGATTTTTAAAGCAAACTTGCACATCATGTCAAAGTAGAGTTTATTCCATCATGTTCAAAAATAGTTCAATATTAGGAAATCTATTTCTACAGTTTATCATCACATCAAAGCGAGGGGAAAAAAAAAAACATTTGATAATATTAAACATCCATTCCTGAAAAAAGCTCTTAGTCAACTAGGAAAAATGTGATATTGTGTCAGAATGATTTTAAAGAAATATTTCAAGCTAGCAGATGTCTTATTTACGAATAGTTGCAAGCGCTTATATAGGATTTATGAAACGCCAGTCTCTATTCAAGTACTTTACATATATGAATGCATTTGATTTTCCCAATAGCTCTATGAGAAACATACGACTGCCATCCCCACTTTGCAGGTGCTAGAACCAAGAACAGAGGGGTTAAATAACTTGCCTGAGTTCACCCAGCTAATCAGTGGAGGTGCAAACACATAGTTTGGTTCCAGAATCTATCTCCCCACTAGTGTTTGGTGCCTCCCTAGGATATGTTCATGTAGGGTGAAACTCAGAAGAATTTCTCATCTGCACTGGGACCTCATCTAAGTTGTCATGATCATCACAGCTATTCAGTATTAATCTGAAAGCTCTAATAACTCCATAACATGAGGGAAAAAATGAAAAAGAAATGTATAAATATTACAAACTGACCAAATTACCGTATTTGCAAATTTAAAAAAATTTGTTCATTAAAAAAATAATTACCAAATTACCCTTATTTGAAAATTAAAAAAAAAAAAATAATTGCTCTAGGAAATTTAAGATAATTCACGGGAAAACTATTAGAACACATAGGTATATAAAAGAAGTAAATAGTACACCCAAAAAAGGTTTTTTTCTCTACTCCAGAAATATTTAATTAGAAAACAGTGAAAAAAAGATTCCCTTTGGAAAAGCAAGAAAAAATCTAAAATACCTAGAAGTAAACATAACAATATGTATGCCGTGCCTGAATGAAGAAAACCAGATTTTTATTTAATAACATACAATTAGACTTTAAAAATTAAGACGTATTCATATCCCTGGAT
Source organism: Halichoerus grypus (assembly GCF_964656455.1). Taxonomy (NCBI): domain Eukaryota; kingdom Metazoa; phylum Chordata; class Mammalia; order Carnivora; family Phocidae; genus Halichoerus; species Halichoerus grypus. Next base: position 2,751,625 of record NC_135719.1, read on the forward strand.
GTGAAGTTTCCACATGGCAAAGATATTAATTTCCAAAAATCAATTGATAAAGATGATACAATCCCAATTATAACCCCAATGCTATGATCTAAACTGCTGCCTCCTAAAATTCATAACTTGAAGCCTTAACAAGGAAAAGATTCCCCCTCTCTCTGCCCCTGTGTGCAAGCCAGAAAGAGGGTCCTTATAAGAACCAACCATTTTGGACTTGATCTTGGATGTGCAGCCTCCAGAACTGTAAGAGAATAAATTTCTGTGTTTAAGTCAGCCAGTGTGTTCTGTAGTGTTCTGTGTTCTGTTATTATGGTGGCCCAAGCTGACCTGCCTTCTGTAGGTCATACAGAGGTGACTGATACACCCAATAAGCTGACTCATACACCCAATAAAGGTTTTGGGGGATTTTCCGTAAATATTTAATAAAATTGTTCTAAGTTCATCCAAAAGACTAACCTCTTAAAAGTAATATTCTAGAAAAGCAACATTTAGCAAATCTCATCATATAGCCCGATTCCACCAAAAGCCATCAATGGGTGCTAACACTAGTGGGTGAAAGTTTGATGAGTTATGGGATTTATTGAATTTCAAAAGATCTCCCCACGTGATGCTTGTTAATTACAAAGAGAAAATAACAACTTCATAGTGGAGAAACCAGGCAAACCCACCTTCACTAAGTTACCTAAATATCATCAGTAGTAATAGGACCAACAGCTCTGATGTGTCACCCAATACGAGAAGAACGCAGCCTCCCTTCTGTGATATTCCTGCCCTAAGCTACATATTCTGAGTCTCATCGTGAGGAAACACCCGATAAATCCCAACAGAAGGTCAATCTGCAAAACGGTTGGCCTGCTCTTTTCAAAAAAGTTAAGTTCATGAAAGGCAAGGAAATACTGAGAAATGACTCAAAAGAAATAAAGAAGACCGAGGAGAGAGGACACCTGAATGCCGTGTATGATCTGAGATTTTCTTTTGTTATAAAACACATTATAGGGCAATTGACAACATTTGTACAAAATCTATAGTTTAGCTAGTATTATGGGGTCAGCGTTGCTCTCCCAACTCTGGCCATCATGCATTGGTTGCATAAGGGAATTCCCTTATTTTCAGGAAAATACACATGCAAGTACTCAGGGCAAAGGGCCTTCCTGTCTATAACTTACGCTCAAACCGTGAAGCAGAAAAATGGTGTGTGTGTGTGTGTGTGTGTCTAAGAAGAAGCCCAAGAATTGAGATTCAATCTCAAAATCACAAACCTTCAAGATCTCAGGATTAGAAAAGGACTGTAAAACTGCTTCGCGGATTCTTTCAGCAGTGTTTCCAACAAGGGGCACTCAGAGTATGTGTCCCCCTTACATACAAACACTAACAGGCAGCCGTTAATAATGAAAATATGTATAATTAATTAAATGCTGTCATGCCAGGTGTAATGCTAAGCCCTTTGCACGTGTTACCTCACTGTACTCCAACAACAACCTCAAGAGTTAGACTCTGTGATTTCCACTTCAAAGAAATAGAAACAGGGGCGCCTGGGTGGCTCATTCAGTTAAGCGTCTGCCTTTGGCTCAGGTCATGATCTCCAGGTCCTGGGATCGAACCCCGCATTGGGCTTCCTGCTTAGTTGGGAGTCTGCTTCTCACTCACTCTCTCTCTCAAATAAATAAATAAAATCTTGAAAAAAGAAAAAAAGAAATAGAAACAAAGCCAAAGAGGTGAAGAAATTTGTCCGAGATCACAGAACTAGCCAGGTGGGAGATCCAGACCCTCCGTGTATTAAAGACTTCGCCAGGATTCTCTCTGTGCCCACTGGCCACAGCTCTGCTCCCAAGGGCACCTCTAATCATGGTTGGCACACAGTGCAGGAAGACCCTGGTCACGGGCGGGGGCCAGATCACAGAGGAGCTAGAAGTTTGGGGGACACTGAAGCTTTGGATAGAGAAAGAAAATCCAAGCAAAGTGTATCAGGAACGAAATGATCCGAAGGAAAGGGAAGGGTGTCCATCTGGGAGGTGGGAGTCGAATGAGAGGCTGGCCTCTGAAAGGGAAGGCCGGTGCCCCCATGGGGGCGTCCAGGAGTCCAGGTCCCTGTGAACAGTGTTGTCAACTCACAGAAGTGGGCCCAGCAATCATAGGAAAAAGACCCCCCAATTTCTCAGAGAGTCAAGACTTGGGAGAAAATTATCGTAACCTGGAAGCACGCTGTGGAGTGGGAAGCACAGAGATCCACTGACGGCCTGTGCGCGTTGGGCACACAGTCCAAGCTCTCTGAACCTCAGTTTCTCTATCTCTACAATGGGGATAATGATCATTACTTCTGAGCACTGGCTCAGGATCAAATAGTTAACATGTAAAATGTTCAGCACACAGTAGGCACCTATGAATATTAGCTATTTTCCTTCTTCCTTCCTACGACGAAAGAAGAACATCTCCAAGAGCCTCCAAGAGGACATCGCATGGGGAAGCAATTCCTACAAGCACGGAGGAAGGGGATAGATCATTTGAGCCCCGTCAAGCTACGGAACGACAGCAGGCCTTCAGCCGGACGAAGGCCCCGGAGGCTGACCACACAACCAGCCCAGCATCCAGGCCGTCCTTGCTACCTTCAGGCAGGGAGCGCCCTTCTCTCCTCCGCCTGCCCTGCCCCGGGCCTCGTGCTTCCCGCTTTGCTTTGCCTTATTATTTTCTGTGAGTTTGCATCACGTCCCACCTAGCCCAGAACCGTCGGCTCCCCGGGAAGCCTTGGCTGTGAATCCTGATCACGGCTATCAGAACTGGAGCGGCCTCACTACACAAATAGGGAAACTGAGGCCCTGCAGGGGGAGGGGCTAGCCAGAGGTCGTAGGGACCGGACGCCGACACGGTGACTTTGGGACTCCCTCCAGGACAAGGGGTAACTTCGAAGGATAAAGTCCAAGCTTCCCATCAGTCACAGAGTGGGGACCGAGAAGAAGTTCCCAAGAGGAGGACAGCAGGATCTGTGGGCGAGCTGACCCCTGGGGAGAGGCAGACTCGCTCTCACACGTGGGACGCGGTGTAAGCTCAGCACGGAGAGCCCACGGGACGGGGACTCGGTTACTCGCCGTGGTTCTCCTCCAGGCGTACTGTGTCGTGCTGCCAAACCACACTGGGCTTCCTGTTCCAGCTTCGGAGAATGTCTGCTGGCTCTTTCAAAGTAATTCCCAACCAGGAAGTTCCTTCCTCTTTCCAGAGAACAGAACAAGGCACATGCCAAAAAATGAACAGCAAACAGAAAAGGGTAAAGAAATGGCAAAGACAACGAGGTGGATCCCTTAGTCCTTACGTCATTCATTAGGCATTTAGGTGGTGCTCCCCCATGGGGCCACGTGTACCAGGGGTGCGGGCCACAGACCCACAGCACCAGCGTTTCTGGGAAAGTTTCAGGGCCTGGGTGCAGCCCTCCTGTCTATGATGTCTCATGATGAGGCTGGGCGTCTGTATTTTAACAGCTCTCCAGGGGATTCTGTGCCCCCCGAAGTTTGAGACCACTGCAGCAGAGGGCGTAGGGCAGCGCCAAGAGAACTCTGCGGAAAATCCACCCAGCAGGACAGCCTCGACGGCTGCATGGCTTTGGGAAGGTCACCCCAGGAGGCGGGCCGGACACTCTCTTCCCTGTGCCTCCACCCCGATAAAAAAGACAAAAAGAAAAGTAGGCAATTGTCATGCCTTGCATATAAATTGCCTTCTAGGGCAGGCTTTCTTTTTTTTAATTAGGCAGGTTATGTCTTGTGAATTCATTTTCAATTATTTCGAAATGAGCTTGATCCAGTTATTTCCAGAATGCTAAATGCAGCAACTGTAGATGTTCTCGTACAATCGTGGTCGAGGGACCCTGCCTTCTGTACCCACATCGTTGTCGCAGTACGGAACCTCCCCGGGCAAATCCGCAAATTGCCAAGGTCGGAGGCGAGTTGAAGATGCGGTGAACACATCCGCGTGTCATAAAACCTGTGTGTACCAAGTGAGAAACCCAGTCGATACTGAGTCTCTAAAATAGCCTTTAATTCTGCCAAAAGAATAAGCATGGCTAATTGCATGTCCAATTCAGGTAATTGTTACAACTTGCCCGTTATAAATCACTATTCTGTAGCATAAAAATCATCATTAAAAAGCCTCCAGGTTTTCAAAAAATCAGCACTCTGTGTGTGACCTGATAGAAGGACTATAAAAGTTGACAGAGAGGTGAAACCAGATTCCATCAACGAGGAAGAAAAGAAACAGAGGCAGCCGAGCTGGTGCTCCTTGTGTGTCCTGGGGGAGCAGCGGTCCCCCCAGGAGGCATGATTCTTTTGTGGTCCTCGAGTTGCACTTTGCAATGAATTGGGATTGAGTTAAGCAATTTTTGTAAAAAGCTTTGATGAAGCCTCTACTAATGTATAGCCGTTAGGAAATTTCAATTGTTGATTATTTTGCAGGAAGCTAAGAGTCCAGCCTTTCCAGAAAAAGGGAGTGTGGGAAGGGAACGTGGTTGGATGTGAAGTTCCAGAGTCTCAGGGCGTGGAGCAGCCTCACATGGATCAATCTTGACTTTGCGGGGAGCTGACTGAGACGCGGCAAGACGAGGTGGCTGAGGTCGCAAAGACTTAGGAAGCCGTGGCCCCCCACTCCCCGTGTAGGTATGCACCCCCCCCGGGCACCTGCAGAGCGACAGCTAACACATTTGAGAGTTTTAATTTCAGGGTCAGAGCACATTGCTGCCTTATCTTTTCAGCAACACTCGTGGCCCAAAAGATAATTTTCCAGATAAATGAGTCTAGCCCTTTTTAAGCACCAGATTTTGAAGCACTTTGGGGATGAAAATGTTTCTAAAATAAGCTAATCTCCCACACCACTTTCCGAAACAGAGAATGCTGACTAGTAAGTCCGCGAGGCAGAACTGCGCCCCCCCCCCCCAGAGATGTCTCTATCCTAATGCGTCAGCGTGCCCCGATGTGGCCTCCAGGGGCTTTGCAGAGTAAGTTAAGGTTCTGGAGAGGGAAGGTTATCCTGGATGATGTGGGTGGGCCCCGTGTCATCTCACCAGGGCCCCCACAAGCCGGAGGCAGGAAGCTCAGGGCGGGAGGAGGAAGGGATGACAGCCACAGCAGGTCTGGTGGAGTGATGACGGGGCAGGACGTCTCGAGAGGAAGTTCTGTCCACGCCAGGAGGTCACACGTCAAAGGGAGGTTTCCGAGGCAAAGCGAGAGTTGCCTGGAAGATCAGTCAAGGCTGAGGGAGCAAGGTGTGAAAAGGCGCTATCTGGGGGAAGTGTGGGACTGACTCCAGGACTCAGCCCCGTGGCCAGTGGGCCGCGTGAAGAAGAGCAAGGTGCCCATCAAAACCCCGCGTGGGGCCCGCTCACGCTCACGCTCACAGACCAACTTAGTAACGATGGACTGTGTTCTAACAGCCACGGGCAAACAGGAGAGTCTTATCACCGGATCTGCATTTTGTTTTAAAGATTTTTTTTTTTTTTTTTTATTGAGAGAGATAGTGATAGAGAGCATGAGAGGGGGAGAGTCAGAGGGAGAAGCAGACTCCCCGCTGAGCAGGGAGCCCGATGCAGGACTTGATCCTGGGGCTCCAGGATCATGACCTGAGCCGAAGGCAGTCGCCTAACCAACTGAGCCACCCAGGCGCCCCTGGATCTGCATTTTGAAGTGGTCCGTTTGCCATGTGGTAGAGGACAGATTGAAGAGGGGGGTGGAGCAGTGGGTGGGCCATGCGGAAGAGTGACGATGGTGGCTCCCTTCGGAAAGCGTGGTGGCCCTGGGGAGGGAGAGTGGGGGCAGATTTGAATGATCCCAAGACAGCACCATCCCCAGGCCCATGACTGAGTGGGTGTGGAGACGGGGGAGAGACGGTGGATCAAGAATGCCTCTGGGCCCCTGGTTTCGACAGCTCACCAGAGAGGAACGACGTCATTTTCAAACAGGCAATGCTGTACCTGAAGAAGGTTGGTCCTCTGGGAGGGAAGATGGGCTCTGGCCACACTGCGTTTAAAACTTCCACATCCATCAGAATGGTAATGGATGAGTAAGACGGTCTAGGCTCACGATGGCGTGCTCTGCGGTGTTTATAAAGAGGGAACTCTATGGAAAGATGAGGAATATTCTCCAACTATATAGTTAAATGGTGGGGGGGAGGTATAGCACAGAGTGAACAGTGTGCTACCATTTTGGTTTTGAAAAATGTGTGTGTGTGCACTTGGTCACTTACATAAGGACAGAAACAGGAGAATATAAATTAAACCAGTAATAGGGACTATCTCTAGGGGAGACACTGGAGGTTCCAGGGGGGACAAGAAGCATTTTCACTGTATAATTTTGTGCCCCGTGTTTTGACATGTGCAAGTATTAGCTACTCATTTAAATTGAATTTCAAATAAACACATAAATAGATGCAAAATGCATATCTTCCTAAAAGAATGGAGGGCATGAAGGAAAGGCCAGGAAAGCAAATGGAAGACAAGGGAGTGACAATATCACACAAATTAGAATTCCTGACGAAAACTTTTAAGCAGATAAAACAGGTTATTTTATGCTGAAGAAAGATACTGTGCAGAATTAATAGATAATTACTTTGAAACTTTATGTACTAAATATCATAGCCCGAAGCATATAAGCATATGGAATTTTAAAACTCAAAAATATGAAGATAAATTGGCAAAACTAAAATCACAAAGAGGGATCTAAATATACCTCTTTTTAACCAATAGAGAATAAAAACACAGGAAATAAAGAAATCAAACAGTAAAAGTTGAAGTATTCTTTACAGAAAATAATGAACTTTGTAACTTATACTCTATTCCTCGCTTTCAAATAAATGTGGAACGTTTACAAAAGAAAGAAAGAAAGAAAGAAATTATCTGCTAGGGCAAAATGAAATCTACAAGAAATGCCCCAAAATAAAAACTATACAGGATTCATTCCTTCCCCATAGTGCAACAAAATTAGCAATTAATATTTGGAAAGCAACCACTTGGAAATTTAAAAACCATCTCTGAGAGAAACCTAAATTGCAATCACATGTTGTTTAGAAAGAAACAGCAGTGACATAGTGAAACATTGCTTATCAAACCCAGTGGGGCATGACTAAGATTGTACTCAGCACATCAACAGCCTTAAAAGATTTCATTATTTAAAAGAAGGAAATAATGACAAAATGAATAAACCCAAATCAAACTCAAAAAGCTCAATGAAAGCAAGAAAAAATCCAAGTGTCCACATGCAACACACACATACACACACACGGATGAAGGGGGTTGGGGAGTTCCATGTTTACACAGCTGGTAAAACTTTTAACAATATTGGTTAATCACCAATATGCATTAGCATGTTGATGCTCTGGAATTTTTTACGTCCAGACAGACTGTTTAACTTCTTACAACTCCATTTACAAGCACAGCGATGGTGTCCTCTTACCCTAGAGATGAAAATATAATTTGGGATAATTTTTACGGAGATACATTTGTAAAGACTTAGAATTTAATTGATAATTTGACTTCTGGGCAATTATTCAGAAGGCATAAGCCTAGAGATGTGATAAAGGATTTCCGCAAGAATTATTTTGACGGGGAAGGTCGGAAAACTTCCAATGTGCAACAATGGGAGATCAATGATTCGATTTCTTTTTTTTTTTTTTTTTTTAAAGATTTTATTTATTTATCTGAGAGAGAGAATGGGAAACAGAGAGCATGAGAGGGGAAGGGTCAGAGGGAGAAGCAGACCCCCCGCTGAGCAGGGAGCCCAATGCAGGACTCGATCCTGGGACTCCAGAATCATGACCTGAGCCGAAGGCAGTTGCTTAACCAACTGAGCCACCCAGGCGCCCTAATGATTCGATTTCTGAATCATCACACGGTCGTGTCCTATGTAGCCCCTTAAATCCGTGTGGAGGATTCATTTACGGTTAGGTGGGGACAGCGGCTCAGAAACACGACGCGCAGAGCCCCATTTTTGTAAAATGCCTCGGCTACTCTGAAAAATAAAACTTCCCTGAAAAAAACAGTCAGAGATTCCCAAGTAAAGTCACCGGTGACATTAGGAGACCTGGTTCCTGGTTCTAACTCTATTTTAGCTACGTGACTTGGGAAAAATTACTTTTCCCCCTGGGCCTGTCTCCTCATCTGAAGGGATTCATTAAAATGATCCCTTCCAGGCCGAAAATACAATTCTTTTATTCAAGGCATTCACGATAATAAAATCCTCTTGGGTACATCGTGTAAATTCAGATCTAAGGCCCTGCATTCTGTGAGTGGCTGTTTTGTGCAAGTCCCCAGGGCAGGGACAGGACCCAGGGCCCTGGTGGGACTCCCCGAATCCCCTCAGTAAACCGACTGTCACCTTGCAGCAAAGGCAGAAAGCAAAGAATGCCAATGTGCCAAGTCACCTCCACGCTAGTGAGTTTTATCCTGCAGACAAAGCCGGGACAAAATAGGAGTTCTGCTCATTTCATGTCACAGTTTTAAGGGCCCCTGTTGGTTCCCCTCCTCAACTTTCAGGTTATTTTCATGCTGCCCATAGCTAATGATTGCAGCTTCCCAGGGTACACGATGCGAGACCTGAGCGATCTGCACCAGGATCTGGTCCCTTCACCAGCGATGTCCTATCACTCTCTAAGAATAAGCATTTCTAGAATCTTAATTAAAGTTCCTAAGATGCAAAACACATTGGATTGTTTTTTTCTGTTATCCTTTCCCTTCCTTTTTTTTTTTCCTCCGTTTCCTCACTTCTTGGCTCAAGATACAATTTTCAGTTTCCAGGGCCTCCACGTCGTGTTGTACCCGAGGAGACGATGTCCCCCCTGACTGTGAGCGCAGGGAAGTCACGGTGCGTCCCCCCGCTGGGGCAGCAGAGACGTTCCTTCCCCCAGGCCGCTCGCTCACTGCGGGTGGGGAGCTGGGCGTCGGGGGCCGGGCGCTGGGTCCCACCTGCAGCACGGGACCGCGCACGAGTCACTGCTCCCCCAGCCTCAATTTCACATCTGTTATAAAACCCAGAAAGGAGGTGAAGAGGGAGGGAAGCTGCTCCCTGATCGCCAGCTGGAAATGCCCGGTCTGGTGAAGGGCTGTCCCTGCGGACTTGTCTGCGGGTCACTCATTTACACGGTAGCACAGCTCTGTCACTCACCTTTATCGCCATCAGTACCGAGCGTGCATGAAGCAGCTGCTGTGGACAGAACCTCCGCTTGTCCCTGGACACGTGACACAGCTGTGCGTCTCCATCAGAGCCCGATGGACGTGAGTTCCCACGAACCTTCTTCCTTCCAGGAGTGGGGAGGTGAGGACTTGCCTGACTCATCCCCCCGCCGCAGTCCTACCCCAGACAGAAGCAATGCCTCAGTACCTTGCCCACAACTCTCTTTCAGGACTCCATATGCCTTCTTATAATGATGTATTTCAGTGTCCATCGTTGACAACCGACCTTGAGGTCGCTGAGGGCAAGAACCCTGGGCCCTGAGGTTAGGACCTGCTGTGCTCGGTGCAGACAAACAAATGGGCCAGGTAGGAATGCAGGACACGTGTAATCTGGGTCGGGGGTCCAACCCGTGGGGCTCCCCGCTGAGAAGCGCAGCACCCAGTGGGAGGGACAGGCCTCAGGCTGGGAGCAGACAGCGTGGTTTTGTGGGAGAGACAGAGTTAGGCAGAGCTCACTCTGACGCTGAGACCGGGAGAGGTGCTCAGGGAGGGATCTGCCTCCCCCAGCATCCGCACTCCCCAGCCCGACTTGAGCTGGACCAGTATCATAGGCGGGTATAGCCAAGATGCAGCCCAGGTCTCCTTTCTCCCCAAAATATAGGAAAATTCTTACGGAACTTCAAATCGTGAGGCTTGTGGAAGATGGAAAACACTCGTTGGGAAACTCAGGGGGTTCCAACGCCGGGACCACCTCCCCTCCAGATGCCGGCTACTCGTGCCCTGCCTAGGTTTGTCACCATGTTGACCCAGACATGACACTCCTCCCCACCATGCGAGACCACAGCTGCCCCCCACCAGGCACAGGTCCACAGGTGAGGGTGGCCGAGGATCTGGGGGGAACACAGGTGATGTGCTCAGTGACATGGGAACCCCAGAGCACGCTGTAAGATCTCCCACTCTGCCTCTTCTCTGAAGGCTCTGAGGCCCACGGGGACACCAAGCCACGTCTAACTCCACACACGTCCTTCCTCACCACTCGTCCTGGCTCCTTCCACGGGGCCTCCCTCCCTCCTCGTAAGTCCTTCCGCTCTCGCCCACACCAAGCCTCCAGCCCCCCAGAACCAAGGTCCAGAAAGCTGCGGTTCCCTCTCCTTCCTTCTGTGGCTTGAGCCACTGCCAGCCTCCCGGCGGCCCATCACAGACGTTCCTGAGCAAAGGAAGAAGTGTGCGGCCCACTGTCCTTCATGTTCGATGGCACCTGCCAGAAGGCGGCCTCCTGGCCCGGGCGAGAGCCAGCCAAGGGCATGGTCCACACAGTGGTCATCTCCTAAAGCTCGGACGTCGGCGTCGGGAGCGTGTTCACCGGGCAGCTCGGCGGAGGACACCAAATGGCACAATGCAGGGTCTTTTCCTTCAGTCTCCCTGAGATATCTGGAAGTGTGACAGGGAGGCCATGAGGTCCCTCTTTTTCTAGGCTCTGTTAGTTTTCTTGAGGCCAGACCGGGGGGGGGATGGGGGGTGGGGGTGGAGCAAGGTTCCCTGAGACTGCTTCAGACAAGGGAAGACTGGAGGGAATTTAGAACAAAGTTGGCTTTCCTTTTTGCTTGTCTGTGGGAGTGAAAATAACATCTAAAAATCTCTAAAACATCTAAAAATGAGGCATTGGCTAGCAGAAAAGCATCCCTTCAGCTTCAGGCCCAACTATGAGCCCAGCGGCAGCCCCAGCGGGGTGGGGCGGGGGCGAGGGGCCTCAGTCCAGAAAACGGTGCACTTTGCACTTCACACCGATGGGGGCTCTCTGCTCCGGGGCCTCACACTTAAACATGGACTTCTGCATGAGCCACTCCACCTCGTTTTTGTTTTAATCTGTTTTCTAAGCTAATGTAGTGTTTTCAATATGATTCCACAGTGTCTTGGCATAGGAGAGACCATGATGTCATATTTGAACTATTCATTATGATTCTAATATGTGAGGGGAAATGGCCAATTCTTCTCTGGCTCTGTGTGTGATGACAATATGAACATTCTCTATCCAGTTAAGAGTAAATCAAGATGCAAAAGACCTATCATATCCCAAAGAGGGCTGTAGCCGACAGCCTTCATAAATTAGGAGTTGCTTCCTTGGAGGTTATATAACTTGGTAATTATTTTTAGGAGTAGATAACTGTGATCGGATTGAGGGGCCCTACCGACAGAAAAGAGGGAAAGAGACAACCAAAGAGGAAAATTGAATATGGCTCGGGAATGTTGATTCCGTGTTTATTCTCAGAAGGGAGGGAGGTGAGAGGAGAGGGGCCAGAGGAACAGAGAAGAAGCTATCTTCCATGTGGGCTCTTTCACAAACGGGTCCCTTGAGTCATAGACACACGGTTCTGGAAGAAACTGAGGCACAGAGATGGGAGGTAACTTAGCCCAATCTCCCCCATGAGTTACACCAGAATGAGGGTGAGGAAGGAAGTGTGTCTTCCAGGGTCCTGTCCAGTGCGTGAGTCCTTGGAGCTGTGTGTCAGGAGTGCATCAGCCAGGGTTGGCCTGCCTAGTTTCTACCGTAACTTCTGTACGAGCTGCCTGTTGGAGATCAGCTCAGGCTTGGGCTTTCTGCTACCACCTAACACAACCCCAGGAGAGAATTAGCCCTCAGGAGCAGTGAGGGGCTGAGGAGGGTTTCGGAATGCAGGATCAGAAGGTCAGGCTCCGAGCTCAGACCTCCCTGCCCTTTGCTCAGTGAGGCTCGGACCCCTTCTCGAGAAGAATGAGCCCATCACACCCACCCAGTCTGTCCCACAGAGTTAAGGGTGGGTTGAGCAAGATGAGGAAGGGGGAAATGTTCATCAGTTGTAAAGCATAAAACAAGCAAGCGCTGTGATTAGGAGGATCATGATGGTGGAGATCTTCCAAAAGAATGTAAGAGTAAGAGCCACAGACTTTCAGGTCTTCCGTGCTCGAGGCTCTGCTCCCGAGGGAAGAAGGGGGCCAGGGACCAAATGCTCTCCCACAAGGGAGACAAAGGACCCAGGAACCTGGATGGATGGATAAGCCTGCTGGGGCAACATTCTCAGCCGGGATGCCAGGAAATTCCCTGAGGTGGATGTTACCTGCTCCATGCCCAGCTTCAGGGCGGTCAAACTCCAGAAACCACATGTACGGTGCGACCCCAGCTCACTCAAGTTCAAAATCACCGCAAAAGGCAAAACCACATAGCGTCAGCTTTTACCTTACCAGTCTCAGCTGAACAGATCTCACACATCTAACTCATTTTCTTAGGGCTGAAATGGGCTGGGGTCTCCCTAGTGGGGCCCCAGTTGCAATAGTTAGCTGGTATTTCGGCCTATGTTGTCCAAAAACGTACACATCTTTGAAGACCAGAATCACAGCCAGGGAGTTTAGGTGCTCAGAGTCCCAGCCCCTGGAGACTAGATGGGCAGAGAGGGCAGGAAGTCGCCTTTCTCATCCCGTGGTCTCAGGGAAGGAGCTCATTCAGGAGAAGGATGGGCAAAGTTCCCTCCAGCACTTAGACTCTCTCTCCTCCCCTTCCTCTGTCTCCTCCCTCTCCTCCCAAGGTTATAACTAAGTTATAAGCATGTGGGAGGTGCCTTGTCTGAACAAACGCTGGAGCTCTGGACCAGTCTCAGCAGATCTTTCCCCCCACCGTGCTTACCACTGAGGTCCCTCAAGCCCCAGAATGTGTACCACAAACGGGCTTAGTCAGTGGTGCCAGGCCTAGTCGGGTGGAGCACCTGACTGGCCTCGCTTGGGATCCTGTTCACCTTTGTGGACAGGGCCCCCCAAGAGCCAGCGGGGAGCCTCCTGCCTCAGACCCTGCAAGAGTCCCGAGGCAGAGCTCATGTTGTACTCTCGGCAAAGGACCGAGAACCATGTACTGGAAATGACTCCAGTCCGACGCCCCTTCTCCTCTTTCCTTGGCTTTGCAGACATACGTTATCTAGCCTGGGGAAAATTCCTCCCCCTTCCGGGGTCTGTAAATTGGGAAGATTGGCCTAGATGAGCTCCAAGCACCTCTCCTCTCTGACACCCTACCTGGACCAACGATGTGCTGATACACAGGGTCACCAGACACTTTCCACAGACACTCAGGCTGGACTCCCCCATCTATAGCAACACGGTGCTCAGGCTCCAGAACTTCCTTAAAGTATCACTCTGCAGCCCCAGATTCAAAGTACAGGAATGAGACATGGTTGGATCCGAAGTCCAGAGTGGGGGGTTTGGGGTGCTGCGTCACTATCGAATGCTGGGCCCCTGGTTTATTTTAGTGAACAAGTACTTAGCAGCACCGATATTGCCAGACATTGTTCTAAGCGCTTTGCAGACAGTAATTCTCTTGGTCCTGGTTGCAGCCTTATTATGCCCACTTTCCTGACAAGAAAGCTGAGGCACAAAGAAATGAAGAAACTTGCCTAAGAGCATACTGCTAATAAGTAAGGGCTCCTTCACATACTTGCTCAGGGTTTAACATGACTAGCATTCCCACCACCGGGGAGAAGGATGGGAAGCAAAATCTCCAGGGAGGAGCATTAAGAAGGCTGGGAAGTAGGCCCAGGCTTTATGACCCTCAAGCTCATGCTTTCCCCACTTCCACAGCATTTCTCACAGTACCGGCTTCCAGAAGACATTAATAGGTATTTTGCCAAGACGTGAAAAGGAGATGTAGGTGGGGCTTAAAGTTTAGCAGGTCCCTTTGCTGTAAGTTTTTTCAGAGCCTTTACCCTGAATAACACTATTAATCAATTAATCAATCATTGATTATTATCTAACTAATCATCAATTACTTTTATTTGTTATTATATAACTGCTAATCAATTATTCATTATATAACAATAATGACTATACAATTATTAATTAGCATTTATTAGTGTTATCAACTAATTAACGGTCAGTAATAATTAGTATAATGAATTCATTATTATTAATGCTACTAAGACTTTTTACCCTAATAATCATTATGAATCTCCCAGGGAGGTGATAGAATGCAACTACTGTCAAACGTGTTTGACAATGGGGCCCTTTTCTCGAGGAGTATCCCAAGGGATGAAAGCTCTAACAAACACACTTTGGAGACACCAGCAGAATGCATTAGAAAGTTGAGATGTACTCATTACATCCTCTGATGTGACTATCCACTTCCTCCCCTTCTGAACTCAGGCATTACATCATCTTCCCCTTTCCTAAACACATCTAACTCGCCCCTTGGTGTTATGCGTGAACACACCTGTCTCCCCTCCACTACTAGGAGATAAGCTCCTTAAGATAGAGCCCTCTCCAGGGCGCCTGGGTGGCTCAGTTGGTTAAGCGACTGCCTTCGGTTCAGGTCATGATCCTGGAGTCCTGGGATCGAGTCCCACATCGGGCTCCCTGCTCAGCAGGGAGTCTGCTTCTCCCTCTGACCCTCCTCCCTCTCATGCTCTCTCTCGCAAACAAATAAAAATCTTTAAAAAAAAAAAAAACCTTTAAAAAAAAAAAAGGAAGAGCCCTCTCTGGTTTATCTGTAATCTTCACAGTAATGAGCACAGTGTCTTGCTCATAGCTGAATGAATGAATGAATGAATGAATATGTTAAAACCATTTCCATATGAGAACAAGAGAAATCTGCATCCCAAGAAAAGAAAGAAAACTGAGAACATTCATTGGGAGTTGGATTTCTAGGGTGGCAATGTGGTGAAAAACAGCAAAGACCAGAAGAAAAGCCTGGTTCTCCCAAGAGAGTTAGTTCTCTGGTAACAGAAAGGAGAGAGAGAGAAAAGCAAAAGAAGCTGCAAGATTACCCAACTTTTAGAATCAGAGGGACATTGAAGACATACCTGCTTGAGTCTGATATTTTATAGGTGGGGAAACGGAAGCCTGGAGGTACAGAATGATGTCCCCAAGGCCAAAAACTATCATCCCCAGAATTTAATAATGCTATCAAGGCTGTAAATCCAAAGAATCATGGAAAACTGACCTCTTGAAATTATTTCTAAGGAAATGGCATTATTGGTAGGCAGGGAAAAAAACAATTTCTTATTAGATTCTCCTCCTATTTGGAAATAGCATGAGGCTATCTAATTCGGAAGGGCCAAGGGCGATTGTCCTGTCAGTCCTGAGCTGAGCTCCCAGCACCCTCCCCTCCCCCATCCCTTCTCCCAGAGCTCAGATCCAGGCTGTCTAACCAGACAGTGGCCCCTGAATGCTAAACCCTGGGTTTCTACCCGTCACACCAAGCCCGCAAAGCATAAGGTTCACAGTGGAGAAAGTGCAATTTCCGCGGCTTGCCCATCAGCGGGCCTGCTCAATGCATCCTTTTTCATCAATCTTGGTAACAGTTGAAGTAAAACTCGTGTTTTTTATTCAGGTCTGAAATAAATGAGCAGCAGCTGATTTCCTCGGCCTGGTACAAAACTGCAGTCATGAAAGATGAAAAGGAACAAAGCCATTGGGCCAGGAGTTTGTTTATGGTTTCCTGTGAAATATCATGTTCCCTCCACATGTCCCGGAGTTCTTGCAGTGCTCACTGCAAGAAACCTCAGTCGGACGCGGGCTGCCGCTCAAATCCGGGGCCTTGTCTAAACCCTACACACGAGGGAGCTCCGGGGACAGCTCTCTTCGAGTTCTCCTAAGGTCAAGGGTATTTGTTTGTAGATAGGAATGTCTGCTGAGAACAGGCTACAAACAAGTGGGAGTTCCCACACTCTGTTCTTTGGAAAAAGCAATAAATGCTGCAGTAGCTCCATCAAATTTAACAATTTATTCCAACACCTATCGGAACAATTTGGGCACACTTTTATGGCTCAGCGGAGGGTTGACCTACATGGGCAGATATGGACCAAAATAGAGAGAAGGGCCACATGGAAAAAAAAAAAATCTAGATCTCTATAAGCAAGAACAAATGGCAAGTAGAATTTCTAATGTCTCCCTATAGGAGAGGCACGGTCTGCATTTCATTAAATACTTTTATCTATATTAAATACTTTGATTCATCTTATCTTATTCAATCCTCACAAGGGTGGCGGTGGTAGTTAATGGTAGCTGCCCCGGGGTACAGCTGCTGAGATTCAGGGAAGTTAAAGAAAGCACCCAAGGTCACCCTGGGGCTGACAGAGTCAGGTTTAGGGCAAGACTGGACTTCTTCCTCTGTCCGGTCAATCCGCACGACTCTGGGTAGAGCCTCCTGACTTGTACGCAGCGCTGCTGGGATCCCGCCACACTTAAATGCCATTCGGGTGCCCTGCCAGAGACAGAGACAAAATTCTCCTTCGGGATCCCATCATAGGAGAAACTATTCCTGGCTCGGCGGGCTCGCTGCTGCCGCGTGTGGGAGCGACCGCCAGGGGCACCGTGGTCACTGGGGTAGAACCACAGGACAGAGGCAGGCAGGTCCTGCAGCACACGGTTCCATTCCAGTTCATTGTAAACAACTCTGTTTTAATAGCAGAGTGTGGCTATTATTAACTTCTATTGCTCTGTCCAGACGTGGAATCAAAATTTAGAGAAAAACAGCAACATGCAATTTAATCATTTCCATATTAATATCCAGCTACAGCCACCGGCATTCAGTCCATCCTTGACCGTCTCCCACACTAAACTAGAACACAGTCTTACAGGGTGGCACCTGTCAGGGGCGTAGGCACAGCTCCGGCGGTGGCCCCGTTTCTTGGCCACTGCCATCCTGCCCGGCTCCATCTCAGGTGTTGAAAGCCTTTTGCCCCAACAGCGTCAGCACAGCCCATGCCCTGAGCCAGACTCGACTGAGTGTTGGGGAGCCTCGCTGTGTCCTTCGATGTGGGCTGCCAAGAGCGGTGCTGCTGTCGATCCATGTGAGCAGGCATGTGCACACGTGCACACACACACACACACACACACACATTTCAAAGGAGTGGGGCCACAATATTTGGGGAATCAAGTAGGACATGAAAACAGGACCCCAGTTCCTTCCCCAGGATGAATGGGAAATGAAACAATTCTAAAGAGACCAGAGCAGAGACTTTACTTCCACTGGGTGGAAAGCCTGGGTTAGCTAAGTTTCTGATCAGGGACTGTCCATAGGTGAGTATTAGCATAACCACATTTCAAAGAATATAAGACACTATAGCTTGAAATAAATATCATTATTTGATATATCAGTTTAAGAAAAAAAAATCACTTCCAATTAAGCTATGACATGCCTTCAATGTTAAGAGACATCCCAATATCAGAATTCTGAAATGTGGGGGAAAAAAGTCTTAGCTTATGCTTATTTTGTAGATGGGGGACGGAAGGAGGGAAGGAGGAGGCTCAGCAAGGGGAGCTGATTTACTCAAGGTCACACACTTGTATGAACTTGGGATGCAAATCCAACTGTGCCCGATTCCAATGTCAGGATTCTTTCTACACGCTCTACCCATTGACTTCAACCTTTCAGACAACAAGGCCTTCTAGTACCAACCAGAGTCCTTAGGACCTTGTGCATTCCAGAGCTGACCACCAACATGGGGACCAGCATCACGGCAGGGCCATTAACCCCGGGCCATGCCTGGCTGCCTATTCGCTGAGGTCTCACTACACCTACTGCTTGAAGTCCCCAGCAAGTCTGCGTTCTAAAGCAGAAATGCCAGGGGGATAGATGCTGGAGGTTTTGGTTTTATTTTTCTGACACAACAGACCAGAATTCTCAATAGAGGAGCATTCTTGATATTTGGGGCCAGATAATTCTTGGTTGTGGGGGCCTATCCTGTGCATCCGTAGGAGGTTCAGCAACATCCCTGTCGTCTACCCGCCAGATGTCAGTAGCACTCCCCATGTCGTGACAACCAAAAGTGTCTTCAGACATTACCCAATGTCCCCGAGAATCACCACTGTAGACCTTTATTAGTCTACTTAATCAGTCTCTTCTTGATTTAAAATATTTTTCCAGGCATCTCTTTGGCATCCTCATTAGCTTTCAGAGTACTACCTTGCCTCTGGCCCCATCACAAATGGGAAAGAGAAAGGAAGGGAAGAGTAGATTCCAACTGTGCTATATGTCTATGTGACCATATTTTCCAGGAAGACAGAACAAGAGCAGTGTTAAAAAAAAAAGTTCTTCTCTCTTCCCATCAAGTATTTTGTCAACAGCACATTATTGGGTAAGTCGATGGGTTGTAACCCACTTGGGAAGGATTGACCTGCAGCTTTCACAGCGTGACACTAACAGCTTCTAAAGACAATCTAGCTTTTATTTCTTGAACGTAATCTTCGTGAACGCAATTAGGCACACATAACCAGTTTTTAAAGTGGAAGACACAGGTTTGCCAACAAGGTACCCTCCCAGTTACGTGGATTTGAGTTCAAATGTGTCTCCTCCCTTCTATTTCTACCTTCAGTAACTCAACTGGTCTACCCGGCAGTGAAATCTAAATCTAAACTGAAGCCAGAGTCTAGTGGCTTGATTTAGAGTCTAAGGAGTTAATTCTCTTAGGATAGGATTTGAGATATCCGCCCAGTTCTCATTTCCTGCCTTTTAAGCGAATCTCTGAAGCATGGATTTAGGAATAAGTCTAAATAGTCTTTGGATAATTTTAATGATTATTAGTTTGTATTATCTTTCTCGTCAACTGCCGAGAGGCACACAGCATGTTGTTAAAACTCTACGGTAAGGCTAAACTCGCGCGTGAGATGTTGGAGACAAGGATGCAGCCAGAAAATAGAAGCTTACCCCGGCTTTGCATATATTGTATTTTTGTCCGTGGCTATGCAAATTACCCCACAAAATTATAAAGAAAGTACAGCCGAGGTCCAGGAAAGTAAGAAAATAAATATGTAGTGTGGGGAGAGTGTTTTTATTAAGCAGGAAAAAAAATAAGTTCTTGACCCATTTATTCCTTCATTCATCCATCAATTATTCATTATAAAAATATTTATTAAGCTGCTACTTTGGGACAGGCAGGAGCAGAGGAGATAATAGAAGCAATTCAGACAGGATGTCAGAAAGCCTATGCCAAGCTGGGGAAACAGACAAATAAGAAGCACTATTGAGTCAAGCGATCATTGCAATGTGAAAAAGACACAGTGTTGTGTGTTAAGAAGCATTCATCTTCCAGGGAAAGTGAGGAAGGGCAGGGAGGTTCCGTGGAGGCAGGGATTTTTAGGTTGAAACTGGAAGGGAGAGTAACTGCTACCATCACAGCTCAGTGATCAGGAGGACGTAGAGCATTCCGGGCAGAGAGAACTTCAAGCCACAGATAGTTGGAGGTTGACAGGAATGGAGATACATGCTAACATTATGTCTTCATTTTAAATATAGGAAGCTTGAGGTTCGGAGCAGACATGGCCCTGTATGTCACCAGCAGAGCTAGAACCTAACTATCAGCTCAACTCTTTTGACTCACCCTCCAGGGTTTGCTTCCACGCAGCCCGAACGACTGGCTAGCTGATTCCTTCTGATGCAAGCATTCCTGCTTTCATTTAACTATTTATAGACGACCTCTGTGTGTTCCTGATGATAAAAAATGGAATGGGACCAGTCATAGACTCTGCCTCCAAGGACCTTGTAGCAAGTCACTATAATAAAATACAATATAAAATATAAAAATAATTTTGCTAAGTGCAAGAAGAGGGGTGTGACACCACACGCTGGAGGGCATGTGGAGCAGCAGAGACCCTCATTCGTTGCTGGCGGGAATGCAAAATGGTGCAGCAATTTGGTGCTCCTTCGTATTTACCCAAAGGAGTTGAAAACTTCAGTCCACACAAAAACCTGCACACAGGTGTTTATAGCAGCTTTATTCATAATCACCGAAACCTGGAAGCAACCAAGATTCCTTCTGTAGGTGAGCAGATAAATACACTGTGGTCCATCCAGACAACGGAATATCATTCAGCACTAAAAAAGAAATAAGTAGCAAGCCATGAAAAGACACGGAGGAATCTTAAATGTATATTACTGAGAGAGGCCGGTCCGAAAAGGCCACATACTGTATGATTCCACCTACATGACATTCTGGAAAAGACAAATCTGTGAAGACAGTTAAAAGATCAGCAGTTGACAGAGATGAGAGGGATAAACAGAGCACGGAAGATTTGAGCAATGAAACGTTTCTGTAGGACACGATCCTACTGGACACATGTCATTGTGCATCTGTGAAAACTCATAGAATGTACATCAGCGAGACTGAGCCCCTGTGTGAACTATGGATCTCGGGTGATAATGATGTACCAGGGCAGGCTCATCATCTGTAACAAAAGTCCCACTCTGGTGGGGGGTGTTGATGGTGGGGGAGGCTGTGGGGGAGGGTGTATCTGGGAAATCTCTGTACTTTCTGCTCAGTTTCACTGTGGATCTAAAACAGCCCCCAAAAGAAAGTCTATTTAAAAAAATTAAAAATAAAAGGGATGTGCACATGTGAAGAGCACATTTGAATGGTGTTGAGAGAGTATATTCGTTATGAGGGAACAAGCTACTGGAATAAGGAGATCCCCAAAACTCAGTGGCTTAGAGAACAGTGAAATTTCATTCTCTCACTTAGCGCTTGCAGATGAGGACTTCCGGCGGCTCTGCCCCCGCGGCCACGCCTCCCCGGGTGTCTTCCTCACCCACGGGGCCCAAGGTGCGTAGAGCCGTCCGTCCTAGTCCCTCCCTCCAGAAGTGAGACAGCACCTTCACTCACATGCAGCCGGAGAGATGGAGCAAGAGGCCTCACCTGGGTGCAAAAGGGGCTCTGGGGAGTGCACCCTGGCCTGGGCAGCCATGGGCCCAGCGGCACACCTGCCACAAGGGAAAAGAGAAAGTGGAATTTGGAGGACAGTTTGCGATCTCCAGCACCAAAGGGGGTGTCAATGACATAAAACGTAAATGTGGTAGCTCTCTACTCCCCAAGGATCTTGCACTATTAGATAACCCCAAACCAAGCCCCACAGTCTTCCAAGCATCTCCTAGTGATGATTTCCCGAGCAGGGCGTGCTACGTACGTGGAGTGGCAGGCTGACCTGTTACCCCTCTGGGCTGTGTCTGCCCAGACCTGGAAAGGCAGTTGCATTCAGAAGAAGGTAGAGTCAGACAGAGGCAGGACAGGGAGCCTCAGAGATCATGGAGCCCAACTGGCTGGACTCTTCAGAGAGGGAAACTGACCCCCAGAGAAGCTAAGTAGCCCGACCAAGTCACCTCCATGTATAGTGCATGAAAGAGGAATGCTCCTTCTACATCCAACACTGAGCTTCTGTTCTTTCCTTACCTGTCTCCCTCAGGGAGTCATGGAGTAAAATCCCTGAAAAGGAAGGTCAGTTTGTCCCCGATGGTAGCTAAAGTATTGTGTGTGATACTTCAGGAGGGGGGGCTTTCCGTCGCCAACCAGTGGGCGGTGCAGAGTGAGCCAAGCGAAGGGCAGGGAAGATTGCCGCGTCCCACAATCACAAACCAGATCTCTCCAGATGCGGTCATTCCCTCCCACCTCAAGGACTTTGCAATCTCCACACCACTCCACTCCTCTGATGATCTCTCTTTGAATTCACTTAATTTTTTCTTAGTCAAATAAAATGATTCTAAAAAGAAACTATATATCCCTCCCACCATAAGTGGAAACCAGTATCATTTCCCTTAAATGGAAAGTAAATATGAAAATAAATAACCATTCATTTAAAAAGACACTCACCTGTGTACTGCTTAGAATGGTCTCGCCTGTCATCAGTGGGACACACCGAGGGAAACGTGTCCTACACCGTAGGATGAAGCAAATATTATCTGTTCAGCTTGAAGAACGTGTAGGGACGTGAAAGCCTGGGCTTACCTTTGCCAGGCTGGAGGAATTTCTGAAGACTGAGGAGCTGTGTCACTGTGGGGTGCATACAACATCCACATCCTAGAAAGGTGACAGATCCCTGTTTCTAGGAAGTCTGGCCTTGGCCAAGACCTGTTGCAAACATGCCCTGGAGCTTGAGTTCCATGGGGGAGAGTCCAGGTCCCAAATGCAAGGCCAAGACCTGGGAGTTCATCTGTCTAATCCCCGTGCATTCAATGAATGGGCAGAAACAAGTGTAACGAAATGGGGTGGGTAGTGTTGCGTTAAAGCAACATCCGGCTCCAACATTTGTCTTAGGAGGACAGCTGGGTTCACCTGAGGAAAAAGTCTTGGTAAATGTTTGGAGTCGAAGATGATTGAGGGGTCTGAGTGGACCCTCAACTGCCCAGTGGAAGGAGAGCCATGCTTAGTGATCCAGAGAGGGAAGCAGAGGGGAAGGGAGAAGGAGTAGAGCCAGAGAGGAGGAAGGTGAGGAGCACATAAAGAACCCCCTCCCCACCGTTACGCACCCCGAAGTGACCCAGAGACCGCTATGAACCTGCCACCTGCAGCCCATGGTCCCTCTGGGGCCACCTCCTCGTGTGGGGTGGGCCGAGAGCTTTCAGGGCATGTGTCCATAGCTTCCGGTGACTTCCTGAATGCCCCTGGAGTGACTGATGCCTGTCTGGGCACAGTGGGGACGAGGTACCTGCCGGGGCGCAGAAAGGATGGTTGCCACAGGTTCCCGCAGAATCAAGCTCTGTGTTTCCTTTCACACCTCCTCTTGTATTCCTTAAACTCCTTACCTACCTCAGTGTCCTAGCTGTAAAATGAGTACAATAATATTATGCTCTCTTTTCCTGTATTAGATAGGAAATGCGGACTGTCTAACAAGAACTTCCTGAATTTCTTTCCCTTCACCCCTCAAGCAACACATCTACCTCCATCTTTATTGTTTCCCTGTGTCACAAAACAGTGAGGTCCCCTGGCCTGGGCTAATGGGGTCCCCTGGTCTCTGAGCCATGTCTCCTTCTCCTCCTCCCTTTCCTCCTCCCCTTTCTCCCCCTCCTCCTCCTTCCCCCTCTTCCCCTCTCCTCTTCCTTCCTTCCCCCTCCTCCCCCTCTTTCTTCCCTCTCCTCCCCCTCCTTCCACTCCCCCTCCTTCCTCCCCCCTCCTCCTCCCTCCTCCTCCTCCCTCTCCCCCCCTTTCCTTCATGACTGTCGGCAGCCACACCACCATCACCATTACCAATCTCATTTGCCTTCTCTCCTTTCAGCTCTCACTCCAACAAGCCCCTCCTCCCTCTTGCTCTTATCTTCAGCTGACTCTCTACTGGCTCCTTCACGTTCCCCATAAATGTGCCGGGTTACCCCCCATGCCCAGGGAAACAACACCTTCCCGCCCTTTCCCTGTGGCTACTTCTCAGCCTCCCTGCCTCCCTCCACTACCAAATTCGTACCAGAGTAGCGCACAGACTGCAGCCCGCTGCTCTCCCCGTCTCACTGGTGGACCCCTGCAGTGGGGACACAGCCCTGACAGCTCTGGACGGTCCGACGGCCGTTGGTCTCACCCCTCCGCAGCACCCACCGGTCACACCACGGGCATGCGTGCAGGCTTCCTGCGGCCGCGCACCGTCAGTCCCTGCGCTAATGCTTCATGTGCATTTGGGTCAATGTCTCCCAAGCTGTGAATCAAACTCAAGCTCTCTTTCGGAGCCGTAGACCAGTGCAGTGGGATAGGCACCCCGAATTCATCCGGACCCCGACAGACCTCCTTGGCGAAGTCCCACGGCTGGAGGTCTCCCACCTGCCCCTCCGGAGCCACCGGCGACCCTTCTCACCCGCCCCCTGCTCGGAGCTTCCGCGGGCTCCGTGCCTCTCCTTCCAACTGTGTTCGGCCAGGGGAGAGAAAACTGGAGAGAGAGAGGAGTGAGGGAAAGGTACTGACCCCTCAGCTGCCTTCTGCTGCGGCCGCTGGGTGGGCTGCGTCCAGCGGTCTCTGTCCCTCTGCGGAGGGTCCCAGCTCCCACCGGAAAGACCCTCCTGGCAGACCTCCCCGTGGATTCCAGCAACTTCTCCCTTCACCCTCTTCCTTCAGGCCCGAGGAGGTCACAGCTCCACCGATGTAGGCCCAGGACAGTGCAGGGTCTCTGGGCCTCTGTCTACACCTCCCAAAGAGCCTCTCTGCCTGTCTTCTCACACTGGCCAGAGTGAGCGTGTCAACTCTGCCACCAAAATGATGTGTGACACATGCCTCCCCCATTCTCCGTTCCATTCAGTGGAGGGAAACCAAGACTGGTCCTTTACCCTTTGCCCTTCACCCTTACTCCTCCCACCAGGAAGCCTAGGCCCTTTCCCCTCAGAGACGCGGCCCCCGGACCCAGATGCCCTTCTGAATGCCTGTTCTCACTTAGCTCACCACTCCACACCTCGGTCCTCCCTCCTGCGTCAGCAGAGGTCTTTCTAAAATGGCAGTCTGACCATTTCAGTCCCATGTAGAAACGTGCCCACAGTCTGGGGGTTGAAGACAGAAACTAATCTCTGCAGGGGTTTGTACAAAGACAAGTCTCTTTGAAAACTGTAAGCAAATGACTGCCAGGAAGTTTGGAGAATTTCCACCCCAGCACATATGCACCCTTACCTAGAGACACATGCAGTGATGTCTCCCCAAATGTCTCCACGTCATTATGCAGTGGTTTCATGCTTTAACATAGGCCTAGGCACATCCCATCTCTAACATCTAGCCCCGATCATAACAACATCTTTCATCTTCCCCAGGTCTGTGAACGAAAGTACGTAACAAACCTAAAACAGAGGGAAAATGTTTGCATCCTATCCAACAAATAAAAAACACAGTTAATTTTGCTGAGCAAGTGACAATGGCCGTAAAGCAATGCAGCTTAAAGGGTCCAATAATCCTATTTGACTCTGCTTGGAGTGAAGCTTTCATTTTGTGATAATTTTGGTGCAACCCTCCGGATGAATAATGCACCCAGAAAAAAAATAACCCCCGAGCCCGGTGCAGACGCCAGCGGCCACGGAGTGCACTACAGCAAGGGTGTGAGGCTGTGAGCCTGCCGCTTCTCAGCGGGACAGAACGACATCAGCCAATTAGGAAGAAGGCTCCTGAGCCACTTTGTTCTCTGCAGAGCAAACAGAGCTGAAGGTTTTAATTCCCTGGGAGCCAGAATCTTCCACGACAGAGCCTCGCATAATTTCTTATTTAGGGGAGGTTTAAAGAGATTTGTGCTGGGGTATTTAATCCAAAACCCTGGAACTGTCCCAGCAGTGGGTATAGATTAGAGGACAGTTGACTTCACACATTGATATTCAAAATAGAAAGTCGCTATTCTTCAAAAGTGGCAGGGAGATGGGTGAGTGACAGCATCCAACACCAGCTGTGCGGGGCAGGGACCTCCTTCTCTCACAACCTTTGGGATTCTGCAGCTCTTGGCAAGGCGCTTAACAGAGGACTCCCCCCACCCCACCCCCCACCCCTCAGCCTCTGGATGCCCAGCACTTTGCAAAATCAACCACAGACCTTTCAGGAAAGTCCCTCTATTGTGTCCCGCCTCCCTCTTTTCTCTAGCGCTCTCTCTCTCTGGGCTACCTTTCCTGTTCTGTTTCACTGGATTTTCATGCCGCAAACTAGGGACGTTTGCACTTGGCAGTGAGCCGACAGTCATAAAATCCAAGAAGGCTTGTTTATTTATAAGAATTCTGCAGTTGGGGTAAGTTCAGTAGAATGTTTCAATTTAAAGTAAGCAAGAACCATTGGGTAATCCATCACCAATTTACATTTTCCATTGAGAGGACACCATTTATCACTATCTGCAGATAGCCACACATTCCCTCTCAGTGTTTGCCAAGTCAAATCCCCTGCCAGTGAATGCTAGACAGCCCTGAGAGGAAGTGAATGCGTAAATCACATCTGGAGGTTTTGTAGACAACATGCAGAGAGCTACAGGGGATGCCCACGGAACTTGGAAAGAAGGTGACCCCTGATGTCCAAAGTTAGAAGAATAGACTCCATGCTTTTTATACAGCCCCAAACAGAAGTGCTTCACTGCCAAGAGACATTCTGTAAGGTGTAGTGGATGAGACCTTAGAAAGCCCACGTCCAAGCTGTGATCATGGAGGGTGGTGTCAAGGAGGCAGAAATAATTGATATCAAAGGAGGCTGGCAATACACTCTGTTGTAGGAACATGGTGCAAACAGGGGAGAACAGACAGCACCCAGATGAAAAGGGGGCCAGGGTGTGGGTTGCTCCAAGAGCACAAGTCCTGGCTTCTGTTTGAGAGACCAATAGATGAAAATCCAGTTATAGAAACCCCAGCTAAGTAATGTGCTGCATAACTGGTGTGTGTCTGGACAGCCAGATAGCTCAGTCTCATCCCTCTTGCTTCTCTGTATCATCTCTGAAAAAGTGATGGCTTCTGTTTTCACTCCATAATCCCCACCCACCCAGCTCATCCCAATCTACCCACCATAAATCCACACTACATAATTGTGGAGGTACAACTCACAATGGGATGGATCATGGCCAAGTACTTACAATAGAATGGAGAAGAAAAGCAGAGGGATGGCCAAGGCCTAGACTCACCTTGGCACTGGAATAGAATACATCACAAGATTAACAGGAGTAATCCCATGCACAACTCTGATTGTTCTCTTCATGTTCCAAACATTACTGTGACAGTGAAAAAAAATCACAATATTTAAAAGCATGGCAAGCAAAAAATAATAAAATAAAGGCCCAGGAAGCAGTTTAAAAAGGGGTTGGCATTTAGTGGTACAGGAGGAGAAATCCTATAATGACAGATGGGTAGAGCCCAGAAGCAAGGTATCCCAAAAGATGTTCAAGTATGTGCAAAATCAAATATCAACAGATATAGGTCTCAATCAATGGACTTAGGGTTGAGCATAGCCTTAATTCAGAGGAGGAAAAATGAAAGAGACAAGGCAAGACCCTAGTTCTAGTTAGTCATGGAGATACAAGGCAGGAGTCCTGAATAGGAAACAGAAAAAGATTTTGAGATGAAATAATGGTAGTGACAACTAAGATATTCAAAGATAAGGGGAAGAAAACACTGGGAACCCAATGTGCGATGCCAGGTCCTGACAAGTAATGGAAGTGATAGAAGGTGTGTCGTTTGTGTAGGGAAGGAAAACTAATTTCCTCCCTCCCCTTCTGAATTCTTGGCTGAGATCCCTGTAATACAAGATGAACAAGAGACAAAGAAACAGAAGTCTATTGACATGTATGCCTCCTGCACACATGGGAGACACCCGCGGACAGATGAGTAACTCAAAGCGGCAGCTGAGAACTCTGGCTTGTGTAACATCTTCAGCCAAGACCGGTACATTTGTGGAGAAGCGACAGGAAAAAGGAAAGCAGTTTTAGGCTTCCAAGTGTGGAGATATAGGCTGGTGAGCAAAATTTGTTATGTGGATTCCTCTGGTGCCATCTCCAGGCTGATAGGGTCTGTAGTTGTCGCTGGTGATTAACTTTTATCTTTCCTGAGAGGAGAGGAGAGACACCTTCATTAATTTATGTCCTGCTTCAAGGAAAACAGGAAGAGGGCAGGGAACTTTTCTTTTATCTGCTTCTTCTCAATTACCCTCAGCTCAAAATAATCCTTATGCCAAAGTGGCATATTTTGGGGTGGCATATTGCTACCCTTCATCTGCCTTAAAGATTTCAGTTAATTTTTATGTAACAAGCAACCACAAAATCTCAGTGGCATAGAAAAGTATGCATCTATGTAACTCACATATGTGGATCAACCAAAAGTCAACTGATGTAGTCTGGTCTCAGCCAGGTGGCTCTCCCAGTCTCAGTAAGCCCCCTCACACAAGTGCAGATCAGCTGGGGATTATTAATGTAGGCTCAGCTCAGCTGGGGTGTTGGGCTGGTATTGCTGTACACCACATGTTCTCCTCTCCTCACCAGTGGGCTAGCCCAGGCATGTTCTGCTCATAGTGAAAGAGACATACCAGAAAGCAAGCCCACTGCAAAAGTACATTTTAAATTTTTGGCACAGCAAGCCCACTAACATGCCACTGGCTCAGAAAAGTGACAGCCACACCCAGCGTGAAATGGGCAGAGAAGCACACTTCACCCCTGGAGACGGAGAGGAGGGGGCAACCATGGGAGACATGCATATTTCTGAACAGCAATCCACTAGCCCACACGTTTCCAAACACAATAAATTCAGAAACTAGGAGAAATGAACGGGAAGATGCAGAAGGCAAGAACATGGCCAGGTCTGATTATCGCCACTTTGTCAGACAAACCACAGGTTCCCAACCTGTCCTCCAAGACAATAGCAGACACAAGTCAGGTTTCGATACTTATTTTTTCTTCCCACAACTGAGGCCACATGAGCCCCATCTGCACATTCAGCTCTGCCCTGCAGGCTTGCCGCAGAAAGAATTTACAAGCTAGCCTCCCTCTCACAACTTGAACCTCCATGGTAATCCTATGAGGCACACTGCTCAGCTGTCACCGTCCAAATGGTTGGCCCATTTCCCAGAAATGATTATTCTTTAAGTGTGGAGTAGGGATACATTTTTTTAAAATCAATTAAAGGTCAAGTATGAATAGAAACCAACATAAGGACTTGGGACCAGGATGACAGTGATTAGTGCTGGAGAAGTACTTCAACACACTTGTTCAACTCAAAGCACTTTCTGGTGATAAAGTAGAGAAATAGGTGAGCCAGATGATGTCACTCAGGTCAAAATGAAACAAAAATCTGCATGGCCCAGAAGTGAAACATAATCCCAAAGTAATGAACCGGAATGGAGGAACTTCAGGGTCTGGGACCCAAAGGAAAAGGGAGGTGTCCGAGAGCTCAGCCCCCGTGGGGGTGACGGGGATAAAAAGTTTCCATAAGAAATAAGATAAGAAAGAGTCAAGGGACTGTGTGAAGTGAAGGGCTCCCCACCACACTTCAAAGGAGGCTGGAAAAAGTGGCAAGTGGCTTTACACCCAAAGCTATTATTGCCTAGGACGTAGTAGAGACACAGAGGTCTGGGCACAATGAAGAGAGACAGAAATGCCTGGCTATGTGTCTGGGTCTGTGGTATCCTCCATAACACAACCAACCTGGAGCCTCCTTGAAGCCAATATGAGATGGTGTTACACCAGGAGCCAAGGGGTCCAGGGAGATGGGGGTCATGGAGGGCAGCATAAACACATCAAGACCATTCAACAAATAGAAGGAAAGTGTGAACCACACAAATGAGACCAAACTAAAACTAAATTACTTCTCAGTATTAGCTTTCAAAACAAGGAACAACAAAATTGAAGGGCCAAGAAGAACATCCACATCAGAGCACAACCTGGTGCAGTTTGGGGGCCCTGGCAGAGTGAGAGGGCACCCACGTGAGGGGCGGGGTCAGCCCAGCACCATGTGTGAGGACAGAGAATGGAGGGACAAAAGCAAAGAGAACACCTGGGTAGGGAATGGGCTCCTGGTGGTGGTGGGAGGCTAGCTACACACAGAGGCATTCATCAAATAAGTAAATATGTCGAGGATTAATGGGAGCCCGGTTTCTCACATCGGGAAAGGAGTTTGTAAGTATGAGAGGAGAAAAAACTATAATGAGTAACACTGTGTGTTAACTATACTTTAAATAAATAAACAAACAAATAAGTGAATAAAATGGAAAAAAAACAAAAACAAAACTGGAACGAATCCTGTAATGTTGTTTGGGGTTGGAATTGAATGTGTAGGTGTGAACTCATGCTTTTCAATGCATGTAAATAGGCAGAGAAATAAATATAAACGTAAATGCTTATAGATCCATAGATCTGTAGATCTATATCTGCATCTAGAACCCCTACCTGAAACCCCAGGAGCCAAGTTTCCTTGGAGAAATGACTGCTTTCATGACCAAGGCAGGAGAGATACCATGAGCCTGGAGCACGTTGTTATGCTAGGAAATAGGACGTACTCGCTGAATGGCACAGGACCCAGCTTGAAGGGGCTCCCACTGCCCCACAATGACAACATTTGGGCATCACAATAAGCAACAACAGTAATGATTACAACCAATTGAATAAAATAAAAAGCCGTGAGCCTATGCTGATATAAATGAGTCATTGAATGAACTGAGTTTGCGAAGGAATGAAGCATAGCTTCCAAGGACCACCCCTCAAAATACTTATGAATTGTAAAGAGTAAAAGAATAACTTTTCAGTCTAAAATTCCACCGCCACCACCTTTATTAAGTGACTAAAGTAAACATCATCAGTTATGGGACAGATTCCAGTGGGGCACCACCTGATAGGATGCAGTGAAGTGAGCACTGCATAACTGTTAGCACATTCTTATCCAAAACGCACAACCTGAGACTCATGAAGAAACTTTACGTAAGTGCAAATGTGTCAAGAAATGCTGAGGACCCACTCCAGAGGAAACTAAGGAGGCATAACAAGTAAACATACAACATAATTCTGGGCTGGAACATTTTATTATAAGGGACCTAAATGAGATAATTGATGGAACCGTAGGGAATCTGATGATTAGATTGTAGGAATGGCTATTTCCTGTGATGTAAATGTCCTGATTTTTGTAGCTGTCCTGTGTACTGGCCTGTGTCATTGCTATCGTTTTGCCTTTTCTAGCTTGTTCTGTAATTGGAACCATGTATATGGAGCCTTTTCAAAGTGGCTTCTTCCACTTCATAATATGCATTTAAGGTTTCTCCGTGTCTTTTCATGGCTTGATAGCTCCTTTTTTTTCTCTATTTTTTATTTTTATTGTTATTTTTTCATTTGGTCATGTATTTTTATTGTTGGCTTTTTTCCCCAAGCTTTACTGAAATCAGAAGTTGGCAGGGGTTTGAAGGCAGGGGAGAAAGAGTGAGGGAGTGCAGAGGGTTTTTAAGGGCAGTAAAATTGATCAGTGTGATACTATAATAGTGGACACATGTCATTACCCATTTGTCCAAATCCACAGAATGCACAACACTATGCATGAGCCCTAGCGGTAGGCACTATGGGCTTGGGTGATAAAGACGTTTCAACGTAGGTTCATCATTTGTAGCAAATGTACCCGCTGGTGGGGAATGCTTGTAGTAGGGAAGGCTGTGGTGTACAGCAACAGAGACTATGTGGGAAATCTCTATACTTTCTGCTCAATTTTGCTGTGAACCTGAAACTGCTCTGAAAAATAAAGTCTATTTTTTTTTAAAAGACAAATATTTCCGGACCAGTTTAAAAAAAAAAGAAAGAAACAACAACCAATTATGTGCTGCTTCTAAGGGACTTTAAAATAGTTACAAAAGGTTAAAAGTAAAAGATGTAGGGGCGCCTGGGTGGCTCAGTTGGTTAAGCAACTGCCTTCGGCTCAGTTCATGATCCTGGAGTCCCGGGATCGAGTCCCGCATCGGGCTCCCTGCTCAGCGGGGAGTCTGCTTCTCCCTCTGATCCTCCCCCTCTCATGTGCTCTCTCTCTGTCTCCCATTCTCTCTCTCAGATAAATAAATAAAATATTTTTTTAAAAAAGTAAAAGATGTAAAAACATAGAGCATGCAAATATTAGCTCATATGAGGCTCTCACAGCTATATTAATATCAGACCACTTAGACTTTAAGGCAGGAAGCATGATTAGAAATAAAGAGGGAGCATTCCATAATAAGAAAAGAGCCAACCCACCAGAAAGATTTTACCATTTACATGCACCAAGTAAAAGGGCCTCAAAATATATGAGGTAAAAATGAATCCTAAACCCCAACATCATTTATAAGAGTACACCTTTCAAACAAGTGGGAAAAAAAATCAAGGAAAGTAACACAACAACACTTGATCAATTAACTAAATAGCAATATTTTTTTTTCAAGCAACACAGCTTTCCAAATCTGTATTGCCCTTGGCAATGTCCCTTGGTTTTATTTCTGGCTTAGCAGTCTTTAAAGTTATGCTTGCTGTAACTCATGGCCATCTAGCTATATTTTGACAATAGGGGCTTTCGGAGTATCTCATTCACTGTGGAGCTAGAAGCAGAAGCCCCCTTCACAGCTCTTGTCACAGCTACAATTTCACATTCCTCCTGTGATTATTTGATTAGTATCTGTGTTTCCCACTGCCCTGTAAATTCCATCAGAGCTGAAGACCATGCTGGCTTTTGCTCACTGGTGTCTGTCCCTAGCACCATGATCAGCAAGTAATATGGAAAATGTGATCTTGCAGAATTCAGAGTGCTGTGAATTCTGCAAGACTGTTGAATCACAGATCTGTACCTCTGAAACAAATAATACAATATATGTTAAAAAAAAAAGAAGAAGAAGAAGAAGAAGATAGCAGGAGGGGAAGAATGAAGGAGGGGGAATCAAAGGGGGAGAAGAACAATGAGAGAGGATGGACTCTGAAAAACAAACTGAGGGTTCTAGAGGGGAGGGGGTTGGGGGATGGGTGGACGGGTGGATGGATGGGTAAATGGACGGGTGAATGGATGGATGGATGGATGGATGGATGGATGGATGGATGCATGGGTGAATGGATGGATGGATGGATAGATGCATGGATGGATGGATGCACGGGTGGATGGATGGATGGATGGATAGATGGATGGATGGATGGACAGACAGACGGATGGATGGATGGATGGGTGGATGGAAGGATGGATGGATGGATGGATGGATGGATGGATGGATGGATGGACAAATGGATGGATGGATGGATGGATGCATGGGTGGATGGATGGATGGATGGATGAATGGTTGGATGGATGGATAGATGGATGGGGATGGATGAGGTTGGAAAATGTTTATGGATAAAAACTAAAATTTTTCCATATGAAAATGATGCACTTAGGCCTATGCTGGGGGAGGCTTACAAAACATATAATACAGATTAGGGACTCAGGAGTTTAGAATCTCGAGAATAAAAAAAAAACAAACCTGGCCAGCGGTTTGCACTGCCACTGCCTGCCTGTGCTGCAAGACCATTTCTACGGAGCAGCGTGTGGATGCAGTAACAGACAGTTTGTCCAAGCACTAAGGAGAAATGACCTGCACAAGAAGGCCAACTCTGTCTCCTTTCATTCAGAGTGGACAGGGAGGAAATCAGGAGAAATGACTTCAAAGAGTATTACAAAGTGACAACTCACCCTACATGATCAGCTACCACATAGGAAACATAATTCATGACTTCCGTGTGTGTGAAATGGAAGCCAGGAGGTGACACCAGCCATCTCTCTATGTGATACAATATTCAAATACTTCGATCCTTCTTACGGGACAGACATTTCCCACACATTCCTGTGGCACAGGACTGTGGAGAAGCAAATCCTTTAAAACCATTTGGGGATTGTGGGTACACCAGATGCCTGTGTGCAAGCGATATCTTAAAATGTGAAGTTCAGCAATGAGATAAACCCATCAGAACAGGTTCAACAAAGACCACAGCCTATTTATCCATGCTTAAATTATTTTGACACCTTGGTGAAATACCCATACGTCTCTTTCCCAAGTGCCTACAGTTCTAAATAACACTAACGTTAAAGAAAGAAAATACACTCCGTGGTTCTTCCCTCTTCCAACCCCCCCCACTAGCACAGGGTTGTAACCACAGTGATTCTACCCACCCCGCGCCCACAAACATCATGCATACATTCACGCACCCAAACATGCCCAATTAATTTGGGGGAACCCTGGACGTTTCACGCACATATTTACAGAATATCCCATATGTCACCATGTGCCATCTGCTGAGTGTACCCAGATGCACCAGCACCCATGAAGAAGAACGCTCGCTCCCCGCCGACTGTGCTGCATGCTCGTGTCTGTTTATGCCCCAGTGTCTTGTGGAGTTTGGATTGAACCAGCACCCCACATGCCACCCAGCACTCCGTTGAGTGAATCCAGCAGAGGGTGGGGGACAAGTCTAAGTAAAAATATAGCAGGCTTGACTCAGAATGGTCCTTCCTCACTGATGACTCAGTTTTTGTTACTTGGCCAAGACTGTCCTCTTTCTTTAAATCTGATTCTCTTCCCTTAGGGTGCATTCTGTGCCAGGGGGCTCCTCGATGCCTCACGCCCATCAGTTCGCCCTGGCCCACCCTGTAGCCCCCGGACCAACAGCGGCGTGTTTGAACTCTAGTGATGGGCACACCACTGAGGCTCAAAGTGGGACTTACTATCCATTGTCAGCGTCGTCTTCAACACTTGCTTTAAAATTAGGCAAAATAATAATAATAATAATAATAATAATAATAATAATAATGAATTGTTTGGGGCTGCAATCTTAGTCCTGAAGGTATTTAAAATACCTCTTGTGGGAAGAACAAATGTTTCTGAAACCCAAAATAGACAAATTGCACTGGCCTACTTTTCAACAAGTCCTAGCAAGGCACCGACCATAAAAACTTCCAGTTTTCTTTTGGTCTTAACCAGACTAGGAAAGTGCTGAGGTTTGGTTTGCAATTTTCCACTGGTCAAAAGAGACCACTTTCTTAAATCACAGCCTTGAGGCGTTGGCACCTATATGACTGTCCTGTGCTCCAAGTCCCCGCATCACCGCCCCCCCCCCCGAGAAGAAGGGTTGCAGGTGATCCCTCTGCCCATGGCTAATAAATTTATCATCGAAAAGAAAAGTATCTTTGTTGGTAGGATCAATGACTACCCTAATGAAAAGCACATTTCCATACACGTTCCTAACAAGGTCTCACAGAGGGCCTGTGAACGCCTCAGCCGCAGCCTGCGCTGCTTTCAAAGCTAACTGCTTCCAGGTGCTCGGTGAACAGGACTCGGGCTTAGTGAGCCATTTGCAACCTAGTGCCTGAGTGTCTTTGTTCTTGCAAGTGTAAAGTTTCCCTCATTCTCCGTTTTATGGCCAGAGGTTTCTGGGTTGCGTAACACCCAATAAGAGAGCACCAAAGGGCTTAGTTTTATTGTTTTGTTGTGTTTTATTGACTATATGTTTTATTCAGCTAATGTGTGCTGGAGAGGCAGGGAGTAACAGCTCAATTATACCATCACGCTCTTCCTCTTCTCCAAGAGCCCAGCGACCCAGCACACTTTTATTACATCCACATGCAGATGGTAAGAAAAAGAAGGAATAAAGGAGGAGGCAAGGCACTCTGGTGTAAGTGTGCAAGCTGGAACCGCTCCCTTCCCTAGTGATCCTTCAAGGCCAAGAGCTTTCCAAAGACTAGCAATTTGTTCCCACAGTGGTCATGGAGTAAGCCACCCGGTCCCTTCCTGGGGGCAGAACGCCATTGCTCTTTGGAGAAGAGCCAGGGGAGGCCTTCTCCCCATTTAGAGGACTGGGGGCACTGGGATTGCACCATGAGCGCCTCCCAATCCCTGAGCCATTCATCCAGCCTTGCAATTCAGTGACATTTCAGCCAAGGGGGGAGGAGCTCAGGTACAGCCCCTTAGATTTTGCTTTATTAACGTTCGTGACATTTTATTTTTATTTTTTTAATAAAAATCTTTATTTTATTTTTTAAATTTTATTTTATTATGTTATGTTAGTCACCATACATCATTAGTTTTTGATGTAGTGATCCATGATTCGTTGTTTTCGTATAACACCCAACGTCTGTGACATTATAAAGTAATTTATAAGAGGTCATATAACCAAAGCTTTAGAATCAGAGAGCGACCAGAGTTCAAATCCACGCTCTGCCACTTCCTGTCTCTGTGAACTTAACAAATCACTCAATTTTTCTCAGCGTCAGTTTCTTCAACTGGAAAATGGGAATAATGTTACCCGCCTCGGGATGCTGCGAGTATTTAATGGGATAATTAGAAAGCACGTAGCAGATCACTGAATGCACATCAACTGGTAGCAGGTTTCCTTTTGTACAGTTACAAGCAAGTGCACTCAATTTTTGTAGTTTGCTGGTTGTCATTTGTTGCATGAAAAGCGTATTGGTGGTTTTATACATCTTCATACTATAATGTTCACTGAGTAGAAGTACCATAATGTTTTAGCAATTTCCTTGCAGTTAAAGATTTCCCCAACATCTATGTAAATAATGCTACAATGTATATATTTGTGCATAAGTTTGTCAGCATTAATGACTATGTCCTTAAAATAGATCAATAGATGAGGACTTACAGGATCAAAAGATAGGAGCATTTTTAAGACTCAATACTCAATAATATTGCTCAATTATTTCCCAAAAAGTTCCCCTTACGTTTCCCAGTGACACTAATAATGTCTCATATTGGCCATCAGAAATGGGAAGAAATATTCCAAATTTGACTTCTTTAATGAAAGATTCATATTTGGGTATAAAGTTCACATTCCCCTCTCCATAGCAAAGAAATGGGAAATAATGGTAACTATGCAGCTAACAAGAATTACCAAGAAAATTGGAAGAAAATTGAAATTGAGTTGTCTGAATATTTTCTTAATTCTCCACACTGCATTTCCAAACACAATCTCAATAGCACAAAACTATTGTTTTCTACCTTTTGCAGTCCGTATGTTTTTGTCCTAAAGTAGAAAGAGTTAAAAGCTAAGACATCCAACCACTTTGTGGAGTCTTTAGTACTCAGTAGGTAGAACACGGTGCCCAATTAGTGAATTCTGAGCAACTCAAAGGTTGAGTAGGACACTGTCTTCCATGAGGCCCTTAGCGTAAGGCTAGCACCTCTGTGCAGGAGAGTTTATAGATGACCCATCTCCACATTCTTATTTTTGCAAGTGAGCAAACTGGAAGCAAAAAAATGCAAGGAATCTCACCAGTTAGCCAGCTAGTAAGGGCAGAACTAGGGCCACCCACGAGCAAAGCTTGCACCATGCTGCCACTCTCAACAATGAGCATCCACATTACCACCAGATGGTAAAGCATTCCTAGAATTGGCCCAGTTCTCAAATCTAGTAATACCTAAAGGACATATCTTGGTGAGAACTGAGAAATGGGCCCTAGTGAAGAAAGGCAGGAAACCATTAGTCCACATGTTAGGATAATATATGACTCAGTTGTGCTTGACCAACAGATGTTCAGCACAGACGTTGAGTGAGTTAGCCAAAGTCCCATGTTCAGGGGCCTGCTCGACACTCTCTTCGTTTACCCCACATCAGACCCCCTGCCTCCTCCATGCAGATAAGAGATGGAAAGGACTGGTTTCCAATGGAGTGAAGACCCACGGGCCATCCCAGCCAGGCAAACTCTTGCTGCACAAAGCTGGGAAGGACAGGCTCTGCTGTCTGTGATGGCTCAGTGGTCTAGCAGACCCACAGCCAGATTGAGCTGGCAGCCTGTTTTCATATAGCCTGTGAGCTAAAAACGATTTTTACCTTATTTTTAATCGTTGGTTAAAAAAACAAAACAGAAGAATATGCAACACAGACCGTATGGCCCACAAAGCCTAAAATATTTATTATCTGGTCCTTCACAGAAAAAGTTTGCCAACCCCGCTCTATATGACATCTCAGTACTGATTTATCAAGCATACTTTCAAGGCTCTGACTATATTTTTATACCCAAAATTCTCCCTTGTCTGTCAGAACACCTCTTCTCAAATATTGTAAAGGGTGATATTTGGAAACAGTATGTCCGGTGGGAGGAGTGCTGCTTTCAGAGTCAAAGGGGTCTGAGTTTGAGACAGTGCCTCCATCATCCGTGAGCTGTTAGACCTTGGGGAAATTGCTTTACTTGTGGGAATCATGATTGTTTCACCTTCAAAGTGGGGGAAATATCAGTGACCACCTCATAGGGCTCTATGGAGGAGCCAATGAAATTTTCTATATATAGTTAAATAACAAAAATAAGCGGAGTACATTTGAAGAGCTGATTGGCTTTATTCAGTGCCTATGAATTGGGTAGCATCCCTTCTAGTTAGGAGAAAGGAGCTCTGATGAGCTGGACTAAATGAAAGGTTTTTAAAGGCGGGGGCGGGGTGCATCTGGGTGGCTCAGTCGGTCAAGCATCTGCCTTTAGCTCAGGTCATGATCGCAGGGTCCTGGGATCGAGCCCCCACATTGGGCTCCCTGCTCAGTGGGGAGTCTGCTTCTCCCTCTCCCTCTGCCCCTCCCCACCATTCGTGCTTTCTCTCTCTCTCTTTCATGAATAAATAAAATCAATATAAGTAAGTAAATAAATAAATAAATAAAGGCAGAGAGGGGATAGGACACAGAAGTCATAAACCAAAAAAAAAAAAAAAAAAGGAATATTTTGGACAAGGTCACCTTTTAGGAGACGAAAGTGTCTATTAGGTGGATTACCTCATGGATGCTAACCAGGAAATTCTAGACCGACTGGTTAATATTACATTCCTGGGGAAGGTGGAAACTGCAATTAGGTTAGATGGTAAATTTTGGTTTGGTCATGTGGGGCTTAGCACAAGTGACTCCATTTTGGACCTATTATTTCTTTTTAACTATACATATTGTTTATATATATATGGTTTTATAATTGTATATGTATATACATATACATACACACACATATGTGTATATTATAACCTAGAAGTTATATTATATTTATATTAAAATAATACTTATATTTACATATATATTTTGTATATATAACATACATATAAAGCTTTTTATAACTTATAAAGACCTACCCAGATAAAGAAAGGTATTTTTACTTATAATATTGAATCCAAAATGACATTTTTTTTACACTTTCCCATTTTTTAAAATATATCTTTGAGTATTTTTTAATTGAGGTATAATTGACATATAGTATTATAGTAGTTTCAGCTGAACAACATAATGCTTCAATATTTGTATACGTTGCAAAATGATCACCCCAATAATCTAATTAACATCCATCACCATACATAGTTACAATGTTTTTTTCTTATGATGAGAACTTTTAAGATCTACTCTCTTAGCAAATATGCAATACAGCATTAACTATAGTCGCTATGAGATATTACATTATATCCTCATGACTTATTTATTTAATCACTGCAAATTTGCACCTTTTGACCCCCTTCACCCATTTCGTTCACCCCTTTCTTTATTAAAGTAATAAAAAGCCTGTTTATTTTTATTTTCACATCACCTATAACGATTTATCCTTGGAACTGAAAAAGTGTAAGGAAGGCAAATATACCAAAGGGTGCATATTTTGGCAAAACTCAAACATATCCCTACGGTGTTGAGCCCATGGACAAATTAAAGGTAATCGTGGTAAGAGGGGGAGAGTTGAGAGAGAGAGAGACTACAAGGTCCCTGGGATAATTACCACTAAACTGATTCACCAACTCATGTAACAAATGAGCTTTGTATCTCATAGAATTAAATTAGGCTGTAAACAATGACAAGCACATAGGGATTTGTTCTTTTCTTATAACAAGAACTGACAGAAGATGGCCACTCGGGCCCCTGTGTGTGTTCCAGCTCTGTTACCTGTGGCCATCTGCCTTTCATGCGCATGGTCACAGGATGGCTAGGACCATCTCCAACATCTGCATCACGTTCATGGAAAGGCAGAGGGCACAAAGCCAAGGTTCCTACCAGCTGAGCTTTCCCTTTTAAAAAGAAGCCCACCCTGGGATCTCAGAATACATCACATGCACTCCTGCTTCCAGGAAGGAGATGTACTTGTCCCTGTTCCTCCTGCTAAGTACAACAAAAAACCTTGGACATTGTATTTAAAACAAATATAAGAGGACTCTGAAACATGAGCAGAAGAAGACAGACCAGCTGGGGACCTCAGGACTCTAGGAACAAAACAGTGGAGAGGTCCCTGGGTTTTCTTTTCACCTTATGTAGTCCAGATTTGGAGCCAAAGAGGTTGGCAACGAGGAAACTCCAAAAGGCACAGACAGAAAGCTCCAAGAAAGCCTTTTCTCTCTTGACAAAGAATCGAGGAAGTGGCAACTTAGAAAAACAGAAATCTTTTAGACAGCAACCTTTCTCCTCCAGCCAAATACCACAGAAAAATCGGTGCCCCTCCCCACAAGGTTGTAACAAGGCATCCCAACACACACACAGACTTGTACACACTTACACACACACACACACACCCCAGATGGTGTCAGAGACGGCCAAATGAGGAGCCGTAAACCGTCACTGATGACTGGTCGTGCACTCCAACTCTACTGTGTCAGAGGGGACCAGGTGGGGACCCAAAACTGCCATGCTCGTCTGACAGTAAGGAGGAGCCCTCCACAAGCACGGGGTGTCATCAGAGGTAGTGGGGGACCCCGAACCCCTTCCTTCACCTGACTGTAGCAAGAAGTACCCCCATCCCTGTCAGAATGGTGTTGAGAAAAGACAACCGAAGCAGAATTAAATAAGACCCGAAGCCTTGGACCATGGTTATACAAAAATGTCCAGGCCTCCATCACAAGTCATTTGTCATACCTACACCCAGGAATATCTCCACGTGAATTTAAGAAAAGCAAAAACAAAAACAGACAATTGAGACGTGCCAACTCTGACATGAAAGAGATTTTAGGATTATCTGACAGAGTATATTTTTTATTATTTTTAAAAATTTTTTTTAAAGATTTTATTCATTTATTTGACACACAATGTCACAATGCTTGAACACAAGCAGGGGGAGCTCAGGCAGAGGGAGAAGCAGTCCCCCCACTGAGTAGGGATCACGATGCGGAACTCAATCCCAGGACCCCGGGATCATGACCTAAGCCAAAGGCAGATGCTTAATTGACTGAGCCACCCAGGCGCCCCCTGACAGAGACTTTAAAGAATGCTTCGATGAGTAGGAACACACTTGAAACAGATGAAAAATAGAAAATGGCAGCAAAGAAACGGAAAGTCCCAGCAGAAGACATCTCGCCAGCCAGAGCAGGTCACGTGGTGATCCTT
Source organism: Halichoerus grypus (assembly GCF_964656455.1). Lineage (NCBI taxonomy): Eukaryota > Metazoa > Chordata > Mammalia > Carnivora > Phocidae > Halichoerus > Halichoerus grypus. Next base: position 2,792,237 of record NC_135719.1, read on the forward strand.
GGCACGAGGGTGGCTGAGAAGACACTTGAGCTCCACAGCATCCTGCACAGAGGGCAGGGAGGGAAAACAGGGTTTGTGAGTGGTTGGGAACAAGCGATCTATAGTGTCTTCTAGAAACTTCTTGCATAATATGTTTGCAGCCTACTGCTTTACTCACCAGAGTTAGCTTTTTCTACGCATCCTTGGCCCTTTCCTTTTGGTGCCTGTTGTGTTCGAGCATGTGGCCCTAATCCCTTGTGAGGACGACAATAAGTAAATGAATGATTCCTTCAAGACTGAGTGGTGATTGATGATTATCGATAAGTGGTGTCTGGAGAGAAAGACCTTGAAGGTTGGAAGACTTTTACTTGCACACTGGTTTTAATTATTGATTTTAAGTGAGCTGTAAACAGGTTAATATTTCAGGGGAAATATTAAAAAGGTTTTTTGAAATCACCATAACATGCTATGTGTTTTCCATGACAGTAGATGCCATAACAAACCTCCTTTTTCCAAAGTGACTTTGAAACACACGCACTCACACAAGTTAATGTTTCCCCGACTGAATCCTTTTGCCTGGAATGACGTCACAAGCCAACGTGGATGGAGAAGGAAGGACCACCGAGGCAGAGGTCAGAAGCTTCCCACTGTGGGAGATATACACGATGGCAGCTCATTAAAACAAAACAAATGGGGTGCGTGGGTGGCTCAGTCATTAAGCGTCTGCCTTCAGCTCAGGTCATGATCCCCGGGCCCTGGGATCGAGCCCCACATTGGGCTCCCTGCTCAGCGGGAAGCCTGCTTCTCCCTCTGGTCGTGCTCTCTTTCTCTTTCTCTATCTCTCTCTCTGTCTCTCAAATGAATAAATAAAAATCTTTAAAACAAAACAAACAAAAAGGTGCTCTGCATGACTAATAGTTAACCAAAGGAGTGGGGGCAGGGTGGCGAATGAGAATACAGCTGAATATTTCTAAGAACAGAAGGTGCCCCATGGTTCGAGGCTAAAGCCCCAGTTACATGGTGTGACATTCTGTTCCAGGAGCAGAGTGAGGTGGGGCTTAGTGCAAGAAGGCTGCTCATTAAAAAAAAAAAAAAATCTAAAATAATAAAGGATGCAGTGAAAATAGTTCACTGATGACATATCTTATTAGGTTCTGTGTTAATGTGTCTTCAAAAGTTTTATTCCAAGCAAGATGCATTTCTAATATATGTTGCTTGTAATGCATGAGGTGGGGCAGACAGGTGCTGCAGAGGGAAATGTCCATAAAGGAGGGAAATCAGGCAAGAGTTTTTCTGTGGAAAAGAAAAGAAAACTAGAAAGACAGGTAGTGGAGAGAGACTTCTAGAAGGGGAAGTAACAGGGCTGGATGCTGGTGAACAGGCTCCAAGTCCAGGGGCATTCCCGCCTGCCTCTGGTCTTCTAGAATCTGGCCGTACCAGGCAGGTGGGAAAGGCCAGAGCAACCAGTCTGTTCCCTGCTTGGATGGTAATGCTGAGAGCCAAGGAGAGCTGGAGGCCTGCGTGCGAGTCCCGGAAACAGCCTCCAGCACCAGAAGAATAGTCTAAGGACTCTCGTCTGAATGAATAGGTTCCAACTGTCTTCTTTCAAGTAATGCCCCGGAGAAAACACCTAAGCAGGCTTGTGTGGGTCAGGTTCCCACCTGCTCCCTAGGACTCCTGCTTTTGCAATCCCACTATGGCTAAGAGAAACTGGAGGAGTGTTGGCCAAAGATGGGGCCATTGATGCCAACAGGTGTCTGGTACTCCAGCAGAAGTCTCAGACGGGTGGGCCAGTTCTGGGAAAGCTAAAATCCCAAAGTGTTTATTAGTCAGCGGGGTTAGAAATGAAGAGTAGAGGGAGCAGGGACTGATCCCCCTCAGGGACAGGGGGAAGCAGGTGCTGTGCTGTGAGCTTTCTGGGCGCCCCTGTCTCCTATCCTTAGAACAACCCAGTGAGCAGAGTACTAACATTTACCCCTTTTACAGATGAGGAAAGTGAGCTTCAATGCAGTCAAGGGATTTCCCTAAGACCACACAAGAGTAAAGAAAGGAAGAAGGGGGAAGCCAGAGAACTAGCTCTCCTGCCCGAGTCCTGGAGTTCACAAGTCCAAGAGCAAACGCGCAAACCCAAGTGTACATTCACCCCCACAGTCTCCTTATCTACCCCTCAGGCTGCCCAGAACCACTGTTTCTAGGTAGGATTTCTTCTCTGAGAACAGAAGCGCTTCTGCTGCTAAATGCACAACAAACAAAACTTTGTTCAAACCTCTGATGTAGGTAAACAGACCAGAGATTTCCAGATTCTAGCCCGTGAAGACATAGGAGGCATCGCTGAAAGAGTCAACAGTGTATGGCTGAAATGTATGGGCAGAAGCACTTCTCGGACAATAAATACAGTAACAGAAAATGGTTCCAGCAAGCATTTAGTGCCATCACAGCAGAAGAAAAAAATATGTAATTGGTTAAACATCCATGTTAATTCCTTACAGTTTGGTCATTGCTGCTGTGTCACTGGGCAGTTCAGCTTCCGGTCCTGAGCTTGGTAACGCATTGTATCATTTAAAGTCAAAACTTTTAAAGACAGAGCCAAAATTAGAGTTAGTTTTAATAAAAAGCCTGGAAATTATTACATGTCATCTTGATGCTTTAAACTATATATTAATGTTTTAGTTCTTATATCAATTATTGGTATGAAATGTTATTTTATTTGGCACTTTTCTTCAACTCAGTGCACCCAAACTATATTCTTTAGTCCTCGCATTAATTGAAAATATCCCACCATATCTGATTCTAGGTGCAGGAGCTCTACTCTCTTAACAATGACAGTATTCAATTTAAAAGTCTCTACTGTATTATTGCATAGGCTGTAATTTGTGCCCGAAAGCTTTTGTTAATATTTCTACAAACTGTGATTCTTTTATGTGGGTTTCATCATACCATAGATCTCTAAAAGCTGAAGTATGTGTCCTCGTCTCCCTCCCTTTACTAAACAATTCAGCTTTCAGAGTTAGTGTTTCTCACTTCGTGTGACACAGAGTGGTCCACACACAGCCTCAGGGGGAAGAGGCATGGGGAACCATAGGTCCATGACCCTTGCATTTTCCTTCTGGAGTCTCTGTGACAATTACTAAATATATGATGCAGAAGAGGACACATGACTGAGGACCAGGGACCCAGGCCTGAGAAAACCATCCCCATGGCTATGCTCCTAGGGCCTCAGTCACTTCCTCTGTGAAATGGGGATAATGATTCTCAACTACATGATTAAGAAAAATGTTAAAACATGTTCGGCAGGATTCTTCACAGGTGACAAGGCAATGTGACATGCTTGTTCTTATACAAAAGGTTGGATAATCCTCTGCGGTTGAGAGGAGAGGTAGCTAAGAACATAGGTTCACACTCTGCCTCTGCTGTTAACAGCATCGTGACTTTGGGCAAGTTACTTAGCTGTTTTGAACCTCTACTTCTGCATCTCTGAAATGAAGATTATAATAATGTACACAATTTGTTAGAGGACTAGGTGGATAAAGACTAGAAAGGACGTCCAGGAGCACATGGTGCAGGCTAAGTGCTCAACTGAAGGTCAACTATCACCACCATTGTTTTTATACCTGTTGTGCTCCTAGGGATGAGGTGCTGAGTGGCAGATGCCACGGTGGCCTCACTGGATTTCCATCCCACCCCACTCCTCGTAGGTCTCCTGAGTCAAAGTCTGAAAGCTAAAACCACCTCCCAGACTCTGTTAGGCTAGAGGCCTACATGGTTTTGGCCACACCATCCAGATGAATTTACAAGTGGGGAAAGAGGCAAGGTTCAAGGTGCTCATTTTCCCAGAGCCAAGTTAAGCAGAAGAGTGTCATTCCAGAGCAGGAAGCTGTGGTGGAAACTTCTAGACTGGGCAGCTTCCTGACCAGGTAGAGGAGGACTCTCCCTTGTTGGCTCTGTTCAGTGGTGTGGTTTTTGGAGATGTTCCAAGAAGCTCAAGTCTCTTCCATTCTCCCCCTGATGTTGTGAACTGATGTTATGAACTATATCTTGTTTTTCTAGACCAAGTGGAGAAGATTCTGTTGTCTGCAACTGAGAGGCTCATCAATGTGGAGGGTCCAAGGCACATGCCCTAAGTCATAAGCATAAACCATAGAACACCAGGTTTACAACTCCAGTGTTAGTGCTCATTCCACCATGTCACAGGAAGAGGAAGGAAAATCAGCCAACTTCATCTAAATTCCTTGATTAAGTCTATAAAACATGATTATATCTCTAAAATCTGGGAACTGTACTAGGTCCTCGGAAGGAGTCTGAGTTCATTTGTAACTGAAGGAGTTGTCCTTAAGGAACTTGTAATCAGCGGAAGAGACCAAACGAAAGCAAATAATATGTGATGTAAGTGTTTTCGTAAAAACAAATATTGTACAGCAGCAACAGGACGGAGAAAGCAACTATCTCCGGAAGCAACAGTGTGAGTTTCTCAGGCAAGGAGGCCAGAGTGGGTGGCTGAAGACGCAGTAATTGTAGGCAAGGGAACAGCATTTGCAGGGGCACAAAGGGCACGCCCATTCATGGCATTTTCAGGATTGTTTTAATATTCAGATAAAAACAAATATGACTTTATTTCAAAATTGAGCTCCTTTAGAATCATTTTGCTCCATAGCTGTTTTGAACCCTCTTGGTTGAGGTATTTATTCCAGGGGACTCAAACAATTAACATAGAAACCCTAGGCTATGAATTAGCCAAATAAATGTATACGGCTTTGAAGTGCTTAGGCTTATTTAATCACATTAATATGACTGTTGTTCCCTTTGAACACCAGAGGCCATTGTGAGCCCTACTTGTGAAGAGATTATATTCAGCCCATGAGTATTCCTGAGTTCTCACAATGTGCCATGTGCTGTGCTGGACCAGGAACACAAGATCTTTGCACCGGACAGACAGACATCCTGAGATGGATGGGGAAGGAGCATTTTAAGTTTTCTTAAAATATCCATTAACCATTAATAGGAAGAAAACATGATTAACTTCCTTTCCACATTCCTTTGCTTGTGCCCAGGACTTTGGACAGCTATTATTCCAAATAACCCTAATATAACCCTCTTATCATCCCCAGCTCCTGGGGTAAACATTTCAACGGCTAACAGGCTGCTCATCCTTCCTTGTCTACTGTCTTCTCTACTTGCCCCCAACTCTTAAGCATCTCTCAAAAGTTTCCTTCGGTTTCCCTGCCCTACTGTTTACACCCATCTCTTACTTAAGATCTCAGAGAATCCCACAGCTTGTTGTGGTGGAAATAATAAAGAAATGGGAGTCGGGAGTTCTGGACCTGATACCCCCTCTCTGGGACCCACGCCCCCAAGTGGAGATGACCTGCTATATCCCTCCAGTGCCAACAACTTGAATGCTTGTGCCTTTTCAGGCCAAGGAAGTTTCTCTTAGATGCAGATATGATTATGTTTGTTGAAGATAATTGAGATGGAGCATGAGAGATAGAACATTTGTTTCTTAAACTTGTTTATAACCAAGTAAGATTGGAGTTTCTCTACCCTTGGTCTAAGGAATTTAAGGGGAAAGTGGAAAAAAACAGACAAATTCTGAAAATTTTCACTACGGTAGCATCTGGTGGTCAACTAGATGGAATAAATTATATGTGCAACTACTATAGAATAAATAACAAAAAAATTTTGATAACTATTAGTAACGAAACATAAATGTAATTTTATAATTTGGCCAGCTGGCTTTTACAGGCTTCTGTCATTATCTTGAGAAGTAGAACATTTTTCAGATCTAAAGCTGAAAAACACAGGCTGATATTAAATTACATGTACAATCTGGACATCATGATTTCCAGGGAATGATGAGGACAGGGAAGTGGTCAGAATATCTGGTTCTGCTTCTGGTTCTGGTTCCTGATGCTTTCCTACTCAGTGAATAATTTCAGGTAAGCCACCCAAAGACTTTAAATTCATGCCAACCCTAATAACAGGGCCTTCGTGGGGATCAGCAGAGACCATGAGAATGAGAGCATACTGTAAGCTGTAAAGCTCTGTACTTCCTTGGGAATTTCCTATTGTCCAACGATCCTGAGCCTGCATGTTTTCTCATGTACTTAAAAGGAACCTTAACACATGACTTCCCATTGTTCCAGATATCGAGCTAAGTGCTTTAAATACATTTTAATTCTTACAACAACCCTCCTATTACCCATCTTACAGGTGAGGAAACAGAGATTCAGAGAGACAAAGTAACTTGTCCAGGTTCCCACTAGTCAGTAAAAGCAGAGCCAAGACTCCAACCCAGACCTAGCTGACTGTAGAACAACTAGAAGTTGTTTGGTCTATGAAGCTACCTTCGTAGGATATTCAACAGTAGCAGAGGCTTCTTTATCAGAATAAAACATGAGGATTCTTGATCGATTTCCAAGCAGTAAAGAAGGAAAGAGCTATTATTTATCTACAAGTGGTCCAGCTTTCTGGCATCTTCCCAGACTGCACGTTCCCATCATCTTCTCAACTTGTACAGAAAGTCACCGTTATTTCCACTTGGGCTCAGGTATCGTGGGTGCTACTCTTGCTGGGTATCACAGGGAGACTGCAATATTATGGCCTCTTAAGAATGCTCTCCCCATTCCCATGCCTGGTCTGTCATACTGGTTTGGGATCTTCAGATCCCTAGGTTGTTCCCACGTGAGACATCTCCCACAAGCACAGACTTGGCAGAGTGGTACGTAGTTGGTAAGTAGGTGGAGAGAGCCAAGAATGGTCAGACTGAATAAAGAGAAACCAGGGAAAGCCAAGGGCTAACATAACCAGGCTTCCTCCCTAACAAGTATGTCCCCAGCCTGTCCCCATATCCCAGGTCCTAGAGAGGATGAAAATTATACTCCATACCAGTCTCTGCTCTCAGGGGGTTTACCCTCAATTACTAGAGGTAAGACAGATATGTGATTGCTCTTTAAATAATGCAGCAGATTTCTGGGTAGGTAATATATCTCATTTCTATAGAAGTGAATACATGGTTTTAAAGGTGTGGTAAACAGAAGATGAAATTTGCTTTATAAACTGATAAACAGCAGCTTGCATGGGCAAGGAAGTTGGTCTGACACACATATTTATGCTTGGTTCAAAATCCAGGGCAAGGATTTACAGCTGCTCTTACAGATCCGAGCGTGGTGTAAGTCCAGCACCACGTCCCATTCACACCACAGAAAGCAGGCAGCTGTAGCCAGGGGGAAATCCAGCCTTCATAACTTTCAGTGTTGCTAATTCTTTCCCAGAATGCTAGGAGTCTTTACAGGATTGAGTGGAGAGAAAAGAAAAAAGAAATCCTATTTCCAGAATCATAGTGTCCTTCCCTGTTGGAATGTTTGTAGGGAATATGATAGAATGCCTACCGGAGACTCCCATTGGACAGATGAGTAAACTGAGGCTGTGGGAGAACAGATGGCTAGTCAAAGTCACACAGCTAAAGGTGAAGGCTAGAACATTTTGATTTCAAGTGGCCTGAAAGCAGTTTCTGTCAAATGGAAGAGAGAGAGAAAGGAAGGAAAGAGGAAGAACGAAGAGAGGAAAGAAGTAAAGGAGGGAAGGAGGGAGGGAGGGAGGAAGGGAGGGAGGGAGGAGAGAGAAAAGAGAGAGAGTTCATATTTGGTCTTACCATTTTAATGATCAGCAGCAGCAGGAGAGCTAAGCCAGCCAGGAGAGCCTCCTAACCATGAAAGCGCACTTGGAAGTTGGCGTGAGCAAAGAAGACAGTCACAGTGTTAAGCCACTGAGATCTGAGGCTCTTCCTGCCACTGAGATTCCATCACTGAAGGTGGGGTTGGCTGAGCAGGCAGTGGAGAAAGGACGCACGTGATGGGTCAGGAGGCTGGATTTCCATGTTACACGGAGGCAAAGCGTTCAGAAAGCCTGTCTCCTGCCCCCTGAAAAGGCAGACCAGGTGCGTCCTGATCCCACAGAAGAGGATGGAAGACAGAGCAGGAGCGGTCTGTGTCGGCTGTTCCTTGCTGGCTTTGACAAGGTCTTACAGGAAAGAGCTACACTCAGGAATGATGTGGCTGGTTTTTAGGCACAAATGAAGGAGAACAGAAAGATGCCAGGCATTTGCAACAGTGAGCAGTGAAAAAGCCAAAGCCTTCTAGACCCCGCACAGCACAAGATGGGGACTGGAAAAGGCTTTGGGTGGCAAAAAACAAAAAACAGTGAAAGGTCTCAGGGGACTCGAGTGGCCCCAGGCACCGGTGGCACTAAGGGCGTGGCCTTCTCGAGTGTGGCTTTCCACAGAAGGGAGGTAGCTGCCTGACGCAGAGTGTGCAGGGTGGGGAGCAAGGAAACCAAGACGGAAATTGGGGGGGGGGTTGCTAGCACATAGCACTGAATGAAAATAAAGAAATCAGAAGTCTTCCAAGTTCTAAAGGGAATTATAAATTGCTAAAGAAACTCCATTAAAAAAAAAAGAGTTCTGACTGTTCACCATAATGCTTGTGCTTGGCGGGGGGCAGGGGGGTGGTGAGGGCAGCGGAAGCTGTGTAGCTCCCAAAGAAGGCGTTCGCCTGCACACTCGCCCCCCGTATGGTCAAGGAAAAGTCTTCCGGGGATGCAGCCAGGGCCCAGGGATGGCAAGGCTCTAGCAGCCTTTCCCAACTGGGTCCCCCTCCAGGACAGAATTAAGCCCAGAAGCCCCAAGGCAGACCTTGTGAGCACTGAATTAACTCCTTCCCCACGAATGTAGAATAGTTCTAGCTACTTACCAACCTTGGGAGAATAGGAGTAGCCACTCAAATCATTTTCTTTTTTTTTTTTTTTTTTCTTTTTTTTTTTTATTTAATTTTTTATTGTTATGTTAATCCCCATACATTACATCATTAGTTTTAGATATAGTGTTCCATGATTCATTGTTTGTGCATAACACCCAGTGCTCCATGCAGAACGTGCCCTCCTCAATACCCATCACCAGGCTAACCCATCCTCCCAACCCCCTCCCCTCTAGAACCCCCAGTTTGTTTTTCAGAGTCCATCGTCTCTCATGGTTCTTCTCCCCCTCCGATTTCCCCCCCTTCATTCTTCCCCTCCTGCTACATTCTTCTTCTTCTTTTTTTCTTTCTTAACATATATTGCATTATTTGTTTCAGAGGTACAGATCTGAGATTCAACAGTCCTGCACAATTCACAGCGCTTACCAGAACACATACCCTCCCCAGTGTCCATCACCCAGTCACCCCATCCCTCCCACCCCACCCCCCACTCCAGCAACCCTCAGTTTGTTTCCTGAGATTAAGAATTCCTCATATCAGTGAGGTCATATGATACATGTCTTTCTCTGTTTGACTTATTTCGCTCAGCATAATACCCTCCAGTTCCATCCACGTCGTTGCAAATGGCAAGATCTTATTCCTTTTGATGGCTGCATAATATTCCATTGCATATATATACCACATCTTCTTTATCCATTCATCTGTTGATGGACATCTTGGCTCTTTCCACAGTTTGGCTATTGTGGACATTGCTGCTATAAACATCGGGGTGCACGTAGCCTTTCGGGTCCCTACTTTTGTATCTTTGGGGTAAATACCCAGTAGTGCAATTGCTGGATCATATGGTAGCTCTATTTTCAACTTTTTGAGGAACCTCCATACTGTTTTCCAGAGTGGCTGCACCAGCTTGCATTCCCACCAACAGTGTAGGAGGGTTCCCCTTTCTCCGCATCCCCGCCAACATCTGTCATTTCCTGACTTGTTAATTTTAGCCATTCTGACTGGTGTGAGGTGGTATCTCATTGAGGTTTTGATTTGGATTTCCCTGATGCCGAGCGATATTGAACACTTTTTCATGTGTCTGTTGGCCATTTGGATGTCTTCTTTGGAGAAATGTCTGTTCATGTCTTCTGCCCATTTCTTGATTGGATTCTTTGTTCTTTTGGTGTTGAGTTTGATGAGTTCTTTATAGATTTTGGATACTAGCCCTTTATCTGATATGTCATTTGCAAATATCTTCTCCCATTCTGTCAGTTGTCTTTTGGTTTTGTTGACTGTTTCCTTTGCTTTGCAAAAGCTTTTTATCTTGATGAAGTCCCAATAGTTCATTTTTGCCCTTGCTTCCCTTGCCTTTGGCGATGTTTCTAGGAAGAAGTTGCTGCGGCTGAGGTCGAAGAGGTTGCTGCCTGTGTTCTCCTTTAGGATTTTGATGGACTCCTGTCTCACATTGAGGTCTTTCAACCATTTGGAGTCTATTTTTGTGTGTGGTGTAAGGAAATGGTCCAGTTTCATTCTTCTGCATGTGGCTGTCCAATTTTCCCAACACCATTTGTTGAAGAGACTGTCTTTTTTCCATTGGACATTCTTTCCTGCTTTGTCGAAGATTAGTTGACCATAGAGTTGAGGGTCCATTTCTGGGCTCTCTATTCTGTTCCATTGATCTATGTGTCTGTTTTTGTGCCAGTACCATACTGTCTTGATGATGACAGCTTTGTAGTAGAGCTGGAAGTCTGGAATTGTGATGCCGCCAGCTTTGCTTTTCTTTTTCAACATTCCTCTGGCTATGCGGGGTCTTTTCTGGTTCCATACAAATTTTAGGATTATTTGTTCCATTTCTTTGAAGAAAGTGGATGGTATTTTGATGGGGATTGCATTGAATGTGTAGATTGCTCTAGGTAGGATTGACATCTTCACAATATTTGTTCTTCCAATCCATGAGCATGGAACGTTTTTCCATTTCTTTGTGTCTTCCTCAATTTCTTTCATGAGTATTTTATAGTTTTCTGAGTACAGATCCTTTGCCTCTTTGGTTAGATTTATTCCTAGGTATCTTATGGTTTTGGGTGCAATTGTAAATGGGATCGACTCCTTAATTTCTCTTTCTTCTGACTTGTTGTTGGTGTATAGGAATGCCACTGACTTCTGTGCATTGATTTTATATCCTGCCACTTGACTGAATTCCTGTATGAGTTCTAGCAGTTTTGGGGTGGAGTCTTTGGGGTTTTCCACATAAAGTATCATATCATCTGCAAAGAGTGAGAGTTTGACTTCTTCTTTGCCAATTTGGATGCCTTTGATTTCTTTTTGTTGTCTGATTGCTGTGGCTAGGACTTCCAATACTATGTTGAATAGCAGTGGTGATAGTGGACATCCCTGCCGCGTTCCTGACCTTAGGGGGAAAGCTCTCAGTTTTTCCCCATTGAGAATGATATTCGCTGTAGGTTTTTCATAGATGGCTTTTATGATATTGAGGTATGTACCCTCTATCCCTATACTCTGAAGAGTTTTGATCAAGAAAGGATGCTGTACTTTGTCAAATGCTTTTTCTGCATCTATTGAGAGGATCATGTGATTCTTGTTTTTTCTTTTGTTAATGTATTGTATCACGTTGATTGATTTGCGGATGTTGAACCAACCTTGCAGCCCAGGGATAAATCCGACTTGGTCGTGGTGAATAATCCTTTTAATGTACTGTTGGATCCTATTGGCTAGTATTTTGGTGAGAATTTTTGCATCCATGTTCATCAGGGATATTGGTCTGTAATTCTCCTTTTTAATGGGGTCTTTGTCTGGTTTTGGGATCAAGGTAATGCTGGCCTCATAAAATGAGTTTGGAAGTTTTCCTTCCATTTCTATTTTTTGGAACAGTTTCAGAAGGATAGGTATTAATTCTTCTTGAAATGTTTGGTAGAATTCCCCTGGGAAGCCATCTGGCCCTGGGCTTTTGTGTTTTGGGAGATTTTTGATGACTGCTTCTATTTCCTTAGTGGTTATAGGTCTGTTCAGGTGTTCTATTTCTTCCTGGTTCAGTTTTGGTAGTTGATACATCTCTAGGAATGCATCCATTACTTCCAGGTTATCTAATTTGTTGGCATAGAGTTGCTCATAATATGTTCTTATAATTGTTTGTATTTCTTTGGTGTTGGTTGTGATTTCTCCTCTTTCATTCATGATTTTGTTGATTTGGGTCATTTCTCTTTTCTTTTTGATAAGTCTGGCCAGGGGCTTATCAATCTTGTTAATTCTTTCAAAGAACCAGCTCCTAGTTTCGTTGATCTGTTCTACTGTTCTTTTGGTTTCTATTTCATTGATTTCTGCTCTGATCTTTATTATTTCTCTTCTCCTGCTGGGTTTAGGCTTTATTTGCTGTTCTTTCTCCAGCTCCTTTAGGTGTAGGGTTAGGTTGTGTACTTGAGACCTTTCTTGTTTCTTGAGAAAGGCTTGTATTGCTATATACTTTCCTCTTAGGACTGCCTTTGCTGTATCCCAAAGATTTTGAATAGTTGTGTTTTCATTTTCATTGGTTTCCATGAATTTTTTTAATTCTTCTTTAATTTCCTGGTTGACCCATTCATTCTTCAGTAGGATGCTCTTTAGCCTCCATGTATTTGAGTTCTTTCTGACTTTCCTCTTGTGATTGAGTTCTAGTTTCAAAGCATTGTGGTCTGAAAATAGGCAGGGGATGATCCCAATCTTCTGGTACCGGTTGAGTCCTGATTTATGACCTAGGATGTGATCTATTCTGGAGAATGTTCCATGGGCACTAGAGAAGAATGTGTATTCCGTTGCTTTGGGATGGAATGTTCTGAATATGTCTGTGAAGTCCATTTGGTCCAGTGTGTCATTTAAAGTCTTTATTTCCTTGTTGATCTTTTGCTTAGACGATCTGTCCATTTCAGTGAGGGGGGTGTTAAAGTCCCCCACTATTATTGTATTGTTGTCGATGTGTTTCTTTGCTTTTGTTATTAATTGCCTTATATAATTGGCTGCTCCCATGTTAGGGGCATAGATATTTACAATTGTTAGATCTTCTTGTTGGATAGACCCTTTAAGTAGGATATAGTGTCCTTCCTCATCTCTTATTACAGTCTTTGGTTTAAAATCTAATTTGTCTGATATAAGGATTGCCACCCCAGCTTTCTTTTGTTGTCCATTAGCATGGTAAATGGTTTTCCACCCCCTCACTTTCAATCTGGGGGTGTCTTTGGGTCTAAAATGAGTCTCTTGCAGACAGCATATCGATGGGTCTTGTTTTTTAATCCAATCTGATAGCCTGTGTCTTTTGATTGGGGCATTTAGCCCATTTACATTCAGGGTAACTATTGAAAGATAGGAGTTCAGTGCCATTGTATTGCCTGTAAAGTGAGTGTTACTGTATATTGTTTGTGTTCCTTTCTGGTCTATGTTGCTTTTAGGCTCTCTCTTTGCTTAGAGGACCCCTTTCAATATTTGTTGTAGGGCTGGTTTCGTGTTTGCAAATTCCTTTAGTTTTTGTTTGTCCTGGAAGCTTTTTATCTCTCCTTCAATTTTCAATGACAGCCTAGCTGGATATAGTATTCTTGGCTGCATATTTTTCTCATTTAGTGCTCTGAATATGTCCTGCCAGTCCTTTCTGGCCTGCCAGGTCTCTGTGGATAAGTCTGTTGCCAATCTAATGTTTCTACCATTGTAGGTTACATATCTCTTCTCCCGAGCTGCTTTCAGGATTTTCTCTTTGTCTCTGAGACTCGTAAGTTTTACTATTAGATGTCGGGGTGTTGACCTATTTTTATTGATTTTGAGAGGGGTTCTCTGTGCTTCCTGGATTTTGATGCCTGTTTCCTTCCCCAAATTAGGGAAGTTCTCTGCTATAATTTGCTCCATTATACCTTCTGCCCCTCTCTCTCTTTCTTCTTCTTCTGGGATCCCAATTATTCTAATGTTGTTTCGTCTTATGGTATCATTTATCTCTCGAATTCTGCCCTCGTGATCCAGTAGTTGTTTATCTCTCTTTTTCTCAGCTTCTTTATTTTCCATCATTTGGTCTTCTATCTCGCTGATTCTTTCTTCTGCCTCATTTATCCTAGCAGTTAGCGCCCCCATATTTGATTGCACCTCATTAATAGCCTTTTTGATTTCTACTTGGTTCGATTTTAGTTCTTTTACTTCTCCAGAAAGGGTTTCTCTAATAACTTCCATGTTTTTTTCAAGCCCAGCTAGTATCTTTAAAGTGATGATTCTGAACTCTAGATCTGACATCGTACTAATGTCCGTATTGAGTAGGTCCCTGGCAGTCGGTACTACCTCTTGTTCTTTTTGTTGAGGTGATTTTTTCCGTCTTGTCATTTTGTGCAGAGGAGAATAGATTAATGAGAGAACAAAATGCTAGCAGGGTAACAACGTCCCCAGAAAATATACTCTAAACAAATCAGAAAAGACCTGAAGCAGTGGGAAAAGAAAGGGAAAGAGAGAAAAAAGAAAAGGAAAGAAAAAAAGAAAAAAGATAAAGATAAAGATAAAAACAAACAAAAGCAGAACAAAACAAAACAAAACAAAAACAGAATGTGATCAAATATGATCAGGCTGGATTATAGATCAGTGCCACACACTAGGTTTTGGGTGTATTTTGGTCTGTTAAAAGAAAGTCTCTCTCAAAATTTTAAAGAAAGAAAAACTTATATATGTACAAAAATAAGGGTTGATATGATGAAGGGATGGAATATGACTGTAAAGATGGAAATTATAAAAAATTTTAAAAAAAGGATTTGATAAGTTGTTTGAAAAAAGAAAGAAGAGGATTAAAAAAAAAAGAAAGAAAGAAAGAAAAAAGGGAGAGAATGTGATCAGGCAGGGGAGTAGAAAAAAACCATACACTAGAGATTTAGAGTATATTTTGATCTGTTAGAAGAAACTATCTCAAGATTTTAAGGAGAGAACAACTTATATATATATATGCCCAAAATACGGGTAACTACTATGAAGGGATAGAATATGACTTTAAAAATGAAAAATAAAAATGTTTTTTTTTTAAAAAAGGGATTGATAAGATGTTGGTTGAAAAAGGGAAAAAGAAAAATTCAAAAAAAAAGAAAAAAGGAAAAAAGAAAAAAAGACAGTTAAAAAAAATAATTAACTTTGAAAGACTAAAGAATCATGGTAAAAAAGCCATGAATTCTATGTGCAGTATTCCCCTAGCGCTGGAGTTCTGCCGTTCTCATTGATGGGTAAACTTGGTCTTGGCTGGCTGTTCTCGCTGATCTTCTGGGGGAGGGGCCTGTTGCCGTGGTTCCCAAATGTCTTTGCCGGAGGCAAAATTGCCCCGCCCTTGCCGGTCCGGGCTAAGTAATCTGCTCGGGTTTGCTCTCCGGAGCTTTTGTTCCCTGCAAGCTTTCCGTACAGCTTTGGAGGCGGAGAGTGAAAATGGCGGCCTCCCAGTCTCCGCCCCGGAGGAGCCGAGAACTCAGGGTCCCGCTCCTCAGCGAGCCCCCAGAGAAAAGCAGTCAGTCACTCCCGTCTCCCCGGTCTCCGGCCACACTCCTCGCTCACCCGGCCTGTGACCGCGCCTTTCTATCTGGCACCCGACCCCGGGTGGAGTCTCCAAACCCAGCAGATCCCCGCGGTGCGCTCCCGCACCTCTCCTCCCGGGGGAAGAAGGTGAGTCTCCCCGGATCTGCCGCTTGTTGGGTCCCTGCTGGAGGAGCAGGGCCCGACTGTGCCGCGGATCACGGTTTATAGCAACCCCGAGCTGAGAGCCCGCGCCTGGGCTCCGTCTCTGCAGCCGGCTTCCCTGCTCCGATCCCTGGGAGCTCTGCCGCACTCAGGCACCCCCGGTCTTTCTGTGACCCCAAGGGTCCTGAGACCACACTGTCCCGCGAGGGTTCCACCCCCCACTTCGCCACCAGAGTGACGTCCCTCAGCGGAGCAGACTTTTAAAAGTTCCGGTTTTGTGCTCTGTGGCTCTATCACTTGCCAGAAGCGGCCGACGGAGGCCCCTCCCCCGCCGTCTATCCTCCCGAATATCGCCTCGGATTCACTTCTCCGCACGTCCTACCTTCCAAAAAGTGGTCGCTTTTCTGTTCAGAGAGTTGTTGCTCTTCTTTTCTTTGATCTCCTGTTGAGTTTGTAGGTGTTCAGAATGGTTTGATCCCTATCCAGCTGAATTCCTGAGAGGAGACGAAATCCAGGTCTCCTACTCCTCCGCCATCTTGCTCCGCCCCCCCTCAAATCATTTTCTATATGGCTTTATTCTCTCATGGAACCCCAGCTGAGAAAGGATTCC
This sequence comes from Halichoerus grypus, assembly GCF_964656455.1. Classification (NCBI taxonomy): domain Eukaryota; kingdom Metazoa; phylum Chordata; class Mammalia; order Carnivora; family Phocidae; genus Halichoerus; species Halichoerus grypus. The sequence goes on from NC_135719.1 coordinate 2,808,221, forward strand.
AGGGAGTTCCTTCTAGAAAACCAAACTGCTGTCTCATTTGGAAACTTTCTCCAAGGCCAAGGCAGGAGGCTTCAGGATTCCACGGCCGAGAGGGACCAGAAGCTGCTATGTGGAAAATGCGCATTCCCTAATCACACCAATGGGTGTGGACATGCACTCAACACTTTCTGGGGGTTAATTTAAAAGGCCTTTAAAAATGCACATCCTTTTTAACCCAGCCTTCCCACTTTTAGAATTGCATCTGCAGGAGATAACTGCAGATTCCTGCAAAGATGTTTACTGAAATTTTCGTCATGGAGTCAATTTCTTACCATGGGGACTTGGATATGCAAGAAATATCAGTATCACTTTATAACTTTCAAATTAAAATGAAGAGAACAGCATCCGCACCCAATCATGCCAGGAAGGTGGGAAATCAATCTTGGCTGTTTGGGGAGATTCCTCTCCCGAGAGACTCCAGTCAAAGGAATCAGGAATCTTCCATTGAGCCCAGTCTTGGTGGAGATGGAGGGTTTCTTTGTCCAAGCTGGCAGAGTCTCTTCTGGTCATGCCCCCTGCTTCCAAGCCTTGCAGGGGGGTGGGGACGCTTGCCAAGGCTGAGAGCCCCCTGCCCAAAGCCAGCCCCCCGGCCACCATTCCCAGTGCCTAGCCAGGCACACATTCTGTGACCCCCCCCCATTTATAAACCCCAGCTCCTCCCCAGACAAAGCCACTTTGCATAATCCCCTCAGTAAAGTGAAACTTACCCAAACAAAAGCATCCTCACGCCCCTGCCGCTAAGGAACTCAGGCTTTTGGTTTCCCTTTAAAAAAGAGGGAGAGCAAAAACCGAAAGCCCAACCCAGGGAGAAGGGGTACAAAGAACCCGCACCCCTTCGTATTCTTCTACGAAGGGGAAACAAAACGCCAAATTGTCTTTGTCAACTACTCTGCACCCGGAGGATAGCAAAGCTATTGGGGAAAAAACTGAGCCATTTGCAACGCGAGGACGTTCCGTTCATTACAGTCTATCCAGTTAAGGGATACCATGCGGGGATGCAAACACGGATATAGAAGCTTGAACTACAGGAAAATGTTATTAAAAAACAGGCTTTTTGGGGGCGCCTGGGTGGCTCAGTCGTTAAGCGTCTGCCTTCGGCTCAGGTCATGGTCCCAGGGTCCTGGGATCGAGCCCCGCATCGGGCTCCCTGCTCAGCGGGAGGCCTGCTTCTCCCTCTCCCACTCCCCCTGCTTGTGTTCCCTCTCTCGCTCTCTCTCTCTCTGTCAAATAAATAAAATCTTTTAAAAAAAAAAAAACACAGGCTTTTTTTAAAGGGGTAGGAAAGTTGAAACCCAGGTGGCACGGAAGTGCTTAAATACTGTCCCCACTTCTATAAACCCAAAGTCGAGGGTACGTGTGTGGACGAAGAGCCACTCTGCGTAAAGCCACGCGCCACGTGCAATAGGCATGTCCCTGTCCTTTCGCTTGCGTGTCTGTCCTGCCGTCCTTATAACCACACGTGGGGTGTGCGTGACCAGGCGTCTGGAAGGACGCTGGGCGCCTCCGCGGCCCCCTCTCCCCTTCCCCGCCTGGTTGGGGTCCGGCAGCTACTCTCAGCCCGCTGACTGCGACCTCGCAAGAGCAGGGCCCACGTCCCGTGAATCATCCTTGAAAACATTCTTAGGGGCCTTAAAGGCATCGTTGGGCCTTCTGCTGGGCAGTTAGTATGAGGACGGGCCTGAGTCTGGGCTTCCCGCGGACGGAGCGGTGGGCCGGCAGCAAGGCTCCATCCGACAGGAGGACCTGGACTGGGGCGGGGTGCGGAGGGAGACAGGGGCTCACTCCCCCCTAAAGAGCAGCGAAATCCGTGGAAGGGCCGCGGCTTGGAGCCTGGCGCGTACACCATAAATAAGGCCTGATGCATAGTGTCGACTTGTGCTGAGGCTTTTTCAGGAGGGTCATGTTGGACATCTAGTGTCTCTGTGTCCCCGCATTCATCTCGCTCTGCGTTGACCTCTGGCTCCTCAGGGGGCATCAATGGGTCTTTAGTGCCAAATCAAAGGAAAGGTCTCTGAAGTACGGTCCCGGGAAATGAAGGTTGGAAGGGCACCCGGGGGCTCAGATGGACTCCGCCACCGACGAGGCCCAGGGGCTTTGGGTAAGACATCAGCTTTCCACGTCTGCCCCTGGCGTGAAGAGGTCCAGGCCGGGCTGCACCAGCCTGTCAGGGTCAGCGGCAGGAAGCCCTGAATGTGCCCAGATCTCCAGGGACCCCCGAGGGGACACTTGGGCCGCTCCTGTCTGTGTGTGGGTGCGATTTCTCTTCTGTCATTTGGTGACTGCTTTTCATCCGCGGAGCAGCCGCAGAGAAGCTCAATACGGCGCGGGAGGAGCGCCTCGGGCCAGGCCGGGATGCCACCCAGGACCCTGCCGGGGTCAGCCCCGTGCGGCTCCACCAACTGGCTCCTTAGAAAGGTCAGCACCTGCTGTTTGGGTGTTAAACAGGGATTCCTGAGAAGGACAGCAAAACAATGAGAATGGAGAGGGGGAGAGAAGGGGGAAGAAGAGGGAGGAGTGAGGGAGCCTGCGGCCGTGGGCAATGAGAGAACACCCGGCTGTGTCACGACTTCCATGGGTCCCTTCACCATAAAGAGATCTTAAAAATTATATTTTACAACCACATTGATATAAACACAAATATAATCTAGCTTTGATTATATTCACTGCCTTTATTATAAGTTTAAATGAAATTAAGACATTTCTAAGGGCCCCTCGAAGCATCCGGGGTCCGGACACTGGGCCTGCTCCTGCCGGATGTGGAAGGCGGCCCCGAGCCCCCTGCCTCTGCCGGGTATCCCCGGGGGGCTCCTTCTGGAGCAGGCTCGTCCCTGCTCTGACCTCAAGCTTGGTTCAAACGTCCTAAAAGAGGGATCTAGTTTTTCAAAGTCAGAGGGGTGAAAAGTTATAGTGTTCTGTAGGAATTTTTAGGGTCTCAGTGGAAGAACGTGATCACAGTAAATAAACTTGAATTACACGTTCCCTCTTGTTCGCCGCTCGATCCCTTCACCATCATAAAGAGAAAAGTAGGCAAATAAATAAATCATAGTTTGGAAGAAATTAACAGATCGTTATTGTGTGATTCTCTTGGTTTCAGCAAAGTGTGGTTGACATTCTTTCTATGGGAACAGGCAATTAGTGCACAGCGGAGACCAGAGGCAGAGGCTCATTATAAAAATAAAATAAACGTGTGACCCGGGCAGCACGAGGGAAGCAGCCCGGCCGCATGTCGTCACAGTCGGGGCTCTCTTCGTGTGCTCATTCCGCGTCTAACACACCAAGCAGCTAGAGGTCTCGGAAAAGCCCCCTCAAGAACTAGGGGCCAACCATGGAAGATCAAAATTAAGGAGAAACCCGGCGAAAGGAAGGGACAAAGCAAGAGCAGGGACGGATGGGGCCACCGGAATGTCAGGGCGGACCCGGGAGCTCGGTCCCCACGTGTGCGTTACTGGGCCAAAGCAGAGCGTGGACAGTCTTCCGAAGGAAGTGGGCGCGGGAGGTACAACTCCCCGGCCTCTGCTGGGGGGGCAGGGGGTGACGAGCATCACCAGGGGCCCTGGAACAGGCGGGCTCTCAGCACCACCCAGGGTCGCCAGGCGACCTTGGGCAAGTCACCTCAGCTCCCAGTGCCTCTGTTTCCAAACCTGTAAATTTCAAATCAAATAACGACATGCTTTTCTAGGTTTTCTTGGAGATAAGGTGACAGCACGTGTGGACACTACCTACTTAGAATGGGAACTCACGGATGGTTTGCCATTATTAGTGTCTTGAATCTTACTGTATCACGGTCAGGACCTTCAGGCGGCTCCGGGGACGACTATGGAGACACGGCGGGGCAGGGTCAGGGTTTGGCTGTGAGGCGCTCCTGCTGAGGAGCTGTGTTTTTATAAGATTTAGGGGATTTAAAGGAGAATGGGATTCCTGAGGACCCATTAGGTTTAGTGATTGTTCTGTCCCTGTCTCTCTCTCTCTCTCTGTCACACACACACACGTGCACATGCACGCGCACACACGGGCCTGCACATGCGCGTGCACACACGGACCTGCACATGCACGCGCACACACGGGCCTACACATGCACGCGCGCACACACGAGCCTACACATGCGTGCACACCCACGGGCCTGCACATGCATGCGCACACACACGGGCCTGCACATGCGCGCACACACACGGGTCTGCACATGCACGCGCACACACACGGGCCTGCACATGCGCACACACACACACGGGCCTGCACATGCACGCGCACACACACGGGCCTGCACATGCACGCGCACACACACACACGGGCCTGCACATGCACGCGCGCACACACGGGCCTGCACATGCGCGCACACACACACGGGCCTGCACATGCACGCGCGCACACACGGGCCTGCACATGCGCGCACACACACGGGTCTGCACATGCGCGCACACACACGGGCCTGCACATGCGCGCACACACACGGGTCTGCACATGCACGCGCACACACACGGGCCTGCACATGCGCACACACACACACGGGTCTGCACATGTACGCGCACACACACGGGCCTGCACATGCGCGCACACACACGGGTCTGCACATGCACACGCACACACACGGGCCTGCACATGCACGCGCGCACACACGGGCCTGCACATGCGCGCACACACACGGGCCTGCACATGCGCGCACACACACGGGCCTGCACATGCACGCGCACACACACGGGCCTGCACATGCACGCGCGCACACACGGGCCTGCACATGCGCGCACACACACGGGTCTGCACATGCACGCGCACACACACGGGCCTGCACATACGCGCACACACACGGGCCTGCACATGCGCGCACACACACGGGCCTGCACATGCACGCGCACACACACGGGCCTGCACATGCACGCGCGCACACACGGGCCTGCACATGCGCGCACACACACGGGTCTGCACATGCGCGCACACACACGGGCCTGCACATGCGCGCACACACACGGGTCTGCACATGCACGCGCACACACACGGGCCTGCACATGCGCGCACACACACGGGTCTGCACATGCACGCGCACACACACGGGCCTGCACATGCACGCGCACACACACGGGCCTGCACATGCGCGCACACACACGGGCCTGCACATACGCGCACACACACGGGCCTGCACATGCACGCGCACACACACGGGCCTGCACATGCGCGCACACACACGGGCCTGCACATACGCGCACACACACGGGCCTGCACATGCACGCGCGCACACACGAGCCTACACATGCGTGCACACCCACGGGCCTGCACATGCATGCGCACACGCACGCACACATCTGCTTCAGCACACACATTCACATGCATGCTCATGCACACATGGATAAGCATACAAGCACACACATGCACACACATACACATGCACACATGTGAGTGCACACATGCACACATACGTGTGTGTGCACATACTCACATGGGCATGCACAGCACACACATGCACAACTACTTCACGCAAGTTCGTCTTTGCTTCAGTCAGGGCTTCAGTCAGGAGACACACCTCATGTAAGCCCTGTGTAGATATAACCACCCCGTACCGGCTCTGCCCGTTCTGGAAGCCTTCCCAGAACCCACGGCCTTCTGCACGGACACCCATGCCCACCAGCCCCACGCCCTCCCCTCAGTCCTGAGCCCCTCCAGCCGGCTCTGAGCTCCAGAGCAGTGACTCTGTGCACACCTGAGTAAAAAGAAACTGAAGACCTGGCTCAGCTCAGGGCGGGCGTGCAGCTGGGTAGGAGAGGGACACTGAACAAGCCTCAGGACCCCTGTGACGGGCCAAGGCAGCATCCTCAGAAGGCGGCCCTGCTGAGTTACTGCTGTCCCCCCCAACATGTCTAACCCCTGCACCCCTCCAGGAGCTGTGACGAGACAAAGCAGCATTCACGGGTCTCTCTGCCACCGTCCGTACTAGATTTGGCTCCTAGGTGCCAACCTGTGGGGCTTCGCACAAGTTTACAGCTAGGTGTTTAATTTCGTCCTAGAAAAAAAATCGCAATTTCTTTTTTCTTTTTTTAAAGTTAGCCACCTTTTTATTTTCCCCTTCATCACCTTCCCAGGGCTGGCCCTTAGCCTGCTTTTCCACACTCTGTTCATTGTGAGGCTCACACTAAAACCTGTGAGGCTCCCACTAAAAGTCGACTGCATGCTTCCTGTGTGCTAGGCATCATGCTAAGCATGTAATGTGCGTTATCTTTCTCATGGCATTTACGCATGATGAAAACCAGGCTCAGAGAGGTTAAGTGACTTGCCCCGTGTCACACAGCGGGTATTATTTTACCCAAAACTCAAGGCTGTCTGACTGCAGAGCCCATGCTTGGGAGAACCAACCCTCTGCTAGTTGGTAAGAGTCAAGGCAGGAAATGTAGAAACAGGTGTGCTGTTGACAAAGTCCATAAATATAAATAAAGCACACACTAGGGTAATTTAAATAAATGAAGGTGTATCATGGTAGGACGAACTTACACCAGGTTTACCACAGAACAGCCTCCCAGAGCCCAGGCAAATCGCATGCTGATAGACGCCAGATGCAAGCCACGGGCATGGCTCTCCGAGCTTAGCCTGATGGAGTCCTCAGTCTGAAAATGAACAAGCAAATCCACGGCTGCAAAGGCCATGGCATCAGATAAAGGTAAGTGTGCTGGGCAAAACTCGGGATGTGGGCAAACTTTGAGAATTGGTATCATCCGAGAAACAGGGCTGGGCTCGGTGTCTCAAGTGCGGTAGAACTCTGGACTGCAGGGCGTCCGTCTGGGGTCCATGGAAAGCCTGGGACTGGGCTGCAGTCCAGGCACCGGTGAGGCTGGGTGAAACCTGAAGATCCCCGGTGTTGGGGCGGGGGGAGTTCTAGACTCGAGTACGGCTCTGCTCTTCTCTGTGAGGGAGCAGCTGGGGAGCATTTCCAGAGGACCATGGTCCCCACCAGCCACCGGTCTCCCTTGCTCCCCTCTCCTGGCCTGGCCAGTGGCACCATCTTAAGCTACATTCCACCCACCCCACCCCCACCCCCAGCCCCAGGGCACCAGCAAACCCGCAGTTCTCAGGAGGGGCCAAGGGGACCAGTCCATCCCTGGGGCTCCCATCTATCAGTTTTCTCCCAAGACTCTTCAACCAGTCTTTAAAAGGTTTGCACTTGTCCTCTTTCAAGGGTATGGCTGTAAGAAGCCCTCCCTCTCTTCCTCCAATTCCTTTCTATGGAACACTGACCCCGGCTAACCTCAGGCCTCCTGGCTCCATGACCTGCGGTGGCCTCCATGGTCTTGGCTCAAATCTCTCCAGCCTTTGGGAGGGAGGATTTCCCTCTCCCCTGAACGTCCGGGATCCTCCATTGGGACTGGACATGGCTTCCGCATGGCCTCTCGGGACAGACGAGCAGCTGTATACGGCCCCCAAGTGGCTTCCAGTCTGTGGACCACACTTGGGAGTCAGAGATCCTGGGCTCCGGGCCCTGGCCCTGCCCCACAGGTTGGGATCCCACCCACCCGCTGGCCTCAGTTTCCATCTGTGCGGCCCGGGAGCTCAAGGAGACCGCGTTCTGCTCCAGCTGCTGCAGGGCCCTGCAGAGCTCCTGGGGCTCCGAGGGACTTCGCCCCCTCCCCAGCCTTCTGTATCAGTTTTTACTGCCTCTGATTTCATTTGAAGAAGGGTCTCTACCACATTAGAGTTTGAAAGCCACCGGGCCATCTGGCCACTCGCGTCCCTTCCAGCTGTGGCTGCCCATCCTTCTGTGACAACTCCCTCCAATCGGTAATTGCTGGCACCAGGTGTGGGGGGCCCCCGCGGGCGCAGCCGGCTCATATTGATTTCCCTCTGGCCCCCGGCCAGGAGCCCACACAGCCTCTGCACGGTAACACTGCAGGGGCCAGCCCCGAGGGACACTCTGGCCGGCGCTCCAGCCGATGGACAGCAGCTGGCCAGATGCTGGCGGCAATTTCATGCTCCTGGTGGCTCATCTTTCCCCCAGCCCCCTCCAGTCACCCAGGCCACGGAGCCCAGGCCAACCTCCTTATGGCGTATGGAGCCTCGGCAAAGCTCGAGAAGCCAGGAGGCTTCCCAAGGTGGCCCGAAATAGCCACTGCAGCCCAGGGAGGGAGGGGGGAGCCTGGACCAGCACCCAGCTCGCAGCTTCAGCCTCACACGGCCTGACAGCTCCAGGAACCCCCTGACCACGGCCAGACTCACTCCCTGTTGTCCTCAGCCTGGTTCAGGCTGGAAGCCTGGCTGAGGACAGGGGTGTCTGCCGGTGACTTCTCTCCTGTGGGGGGAGGGGGGAGGCTCCGGCTCAGCTTCAGATTCTACCTGCTCACTTGCTTGGCCTCAAGCAGACCTGCATTTGGATGAGATGCATGTGAGTCTTGGTTCTCCGGCTTACCGGCTAGAGGGTCGTGAGACTTCGCTCAGTCTCTCCGCGTTCCGTTCCCTCATCTGTAAAGTGGAGGGCAGAGCGCCCACCTCACTGGGCTGCTTGAGGATCTCATGAGCCCCTGTTGGAGCACAACACGACACCTGCACTCGGGATTGCTTTCTTATCACTAGCCTTGTTAATGAGATATGAGTCTCTGGTGCTGTTGCAAAATGCAGTCTCTTCTCACGTGCGTGCTTGGGAAGAATCTGTCATTGAAATGTTTATCACAGAATGCAGGAGACCTCATGACCCAGTCCACCTACGATTCCACATCTGTCCCTTACGAGCTGAATAACCTTGATCAATCTTTAAAATGAAGGAATTGGGGTAGGTCCAGGGTTCTCAAACTTTAGCAGGTGTCAGCTTTGAAACATAGATTTCTGGGCCCCGCCCACAGAGCTTTTAATTCAGAAAGTCTGAGTTGGAGCCTGGGAATCTACATTTCTGAGAAGGTCCCAGGTGCTGTCAATGCTGCTGGTCGAGGCCATATTTTAATTACTGACTCTTCATGTCCTTCCCAATTCAAATGTTTTATGTTTTATGTATTTATATTTCCTCCAATTATATTTTAAATATTTCTATTTTATGCTTTTTTAGGATTTTATGTTCTAAGTCAATCTGAGGTCTTGACCAAGGTGGGTTTCCAGGAAGGCACCATAATATAATGGTGAAGAGCTGACAATGGGAGTTCAGTAGCTTTTGGAATCCTGGCCGCTTATAGAGGTATGTATGTGTGCCCATGGAAAAATGACTCACCCGCTTGCTACAGTTTTCTAATCTGTAACATGGGGATAATAATAGTACCCTACCTTACATAATTTGTGGTGGAGACTGGTGGTTGTCCCCTTGGACCCCTACCACAGGACATCTGTTTTGTGCTCCACCCCACAATATGGATCATAAGTGGTCAAAGCCAGTTACATTCTCTTTTTCCAGAAACTGCTGGGGAAGAAGGGCACAGGACACAATTCTATAAAGAGAGAGTCTGCTGGGGACTTCTAGGAAAGACGTTCATCCCCAATCAGTGATGAGAACTTCTCAGACGAAAGTTCTATTTTCTTGTCCCTTTTTCCTCTTCTTTCCTGCTTGGGATGCTATCCTGTGGAGATATATGCTGGAGTTGCTGCAGCCACTCTGCAGTCATGAGGCCATTCACCACTGACTCACTGAAGATGGTAGAACGGAAAGACAGAAAGGACCCGGGTTCTTGAGGGGATCTTTCAGTTACTGAGCCAACTCTGGGTCTATTAATTTCCAGATTCTTGTTCATAATAGGCCACACTGATGAGCACTTACTACATTTACTATATGGTAGATATGATGTTCTATCAGATGATACATCTGAGGCACATTTTTGCACAGTGCCTGATCATAGTATATACTCAGTAAATATTAGTTCTTGGAAATGATTTTAAAAAATCCCAATTTTTTCCTGTGGGTAATATCTTCTTTCATTTTCAGTAAAATCTCTAGGTCAAGGGAGCATATTTTGAGAGACAGCATACATTCACTCTCTACCACTTTTGCCCTTGAGGACATTCATTATACAAGATGCATATAGAGTCCTGTCCTTAAAGATACTACACTCTAATGAGGGAAAACAAACTAACATTTCGGGGGACAAGTTGAGTCCTATAATTTATTATGCACAGTATTAAGAGAAGCAGTGTAGATATTTTAAAATTTTGATTCATAAATAAAAGTAATATAGGTAAGTGGCTTAAAAACTTTAACACTATGGAAAAATATAAAATGAAAAGTATGAGTGCTCTTTTGCTACACTTCTCTGCCAAGGGTCATCATTGTTTATAATTTCTTATATATCTGATCAGGAAAAAAATGATGCATGTACCAACATTTCAGCCTACAGACGATTATGAGTTTTATTGAGATTTAATTCACATGTCCTACAATTCACCCATTTAAAATATACAATTCAAGGGGCGCCTGGGTGGCTCAGTCATTAAGCGTCTGCCTTCGGCTCAGGTCATGCTCCCAGGGTCCTGGGATCGAGCCCCACATCGGGCTCTCTGCTCGGCGGGAAGCCTGCTTCTCCCTCTCACACTCCCCCTGCTTGTGTTCCCTCTCTCGCTGTCTCTCTCTCTGTCAAATAAATAAATAAAATCTTAAAAAAAAAAAAATAAAATATACAATTCAAAATATGCTCACAGAATTGTGCAACTTAGGCTGCAATTGTAGAATGTTTTCATTGACCCCCTCAAAAAAAAAAAAAAAAAACCATACCCATAGCAGTTACCCTACAGACTCCCTCTCCACAGCCCCTGGCAACCACTCATCTACATCACATCTCTGTGGATGTGCCTATTATGGATCTTTCATATAAATGGAATCATACAATATGTGGCCTTTTGTGTCTGGCTTCTTTCACTGAACATGTTTTCAAGATTCATCCAGCTCATAGCGTGTATCCGTACTTCGTTCCTTTTTATTGCTGAATGATATTCCAGTTGATGCACATTTGGATTATTTCCATCTGGGGCTGTTATGAATAATCCTGTAATGAACATTCAAACCCACAAGCTTTTTTAAAATTTCAGAAAGGGGTTCAATCCTACTTTTCTTCACAGTTCATTTGTCACTTAAAAATCCACTTCAGAGATCTTTAAATACAGATTGCTGGGTAGAAAACTAAGTGCATTGTAAATTTGATAAATGCAAGGAGGAGATAGGGTTTGTGTGAGGGAGAAGCCACCTTTTATTTTGAATGAGGCAAATTTATAGAAAAACAGCTGGGGCACCTGGGTGGCTCAGTCAGTTCAGCGTCTGCTTTCCGCTCGGGTCATGATCCCCAGGGTTCTGGGTTCGAACCCCACATCCGGGTCCCTGCTCAGCAGGGAGCCCGCTTCTCCCACTCTCACTCCTCCGGCTTGTGCTCTCTCTCTCTGACAAATAAATAGATAAAATCTGAAAGAAAGGACAAGGAAGGAAGGAAGAAACAACTGAGAACGGATGATGGTAGAGATAAGGTCAAATGCTATTATCACCCACTTTTGCAAATACGGTAGGTAGCTTCTCTTGATATCCCTGGCCTCATTTCTTAACAAAAAAATAAATTAAAAAAATTGAACAAAACAAACCAAACAAAACCAAACAAAAAACCACCTACAATCGGTGACTGTCAGATGATGTGGAATTGACAGGTGCACCTGCAAGCCTCTGGCCGCACTGGCCCCAAGCTCACGGCACAGCTGTCCCTGCCCACCACCCCTCGTCGCCCTCTGCCATCCTCCTCTCTCCCCATACCCCTATCTCCCCATCCCCTCTCTCCCCATCCCCATCTCTCCCCAGCCCAGTCCTCCATCTGTCCCCCGTATCTCACGTGCCCAGTGCTTGGGTACCGCCTGTTTTCTTTATGAACGAGTCCACTAAGTTTCCCTGGTGTGTTGCTCTTTCACCACCGTGCAGCCCGGGACGCTGAGCGAGGTGTCAGGCTGAGGAGGGTTGGTAAGAAAAGGGAAGGGCGAGGCCCCACATTTCCCCCTTGTTACCTGTTAGTAAGGTAACCGAACCGGTAGCCTGCTCATCTTGCCTGCCCACCCTCGGGTAAACCTCATGCAAAATAGTGCAGGATCTTCTTACTGCCTACTTTAGCACCCCATCGCTGTGTTTTTCCTAAGTCAGAATTGGTTGCTATATTTGTAAGAATTCATTACTGAACTATTCCACCTGGCGACCCAATCAGACTGGCAGCAGAGGAAGGCTGATTATACAAAAACCCATCTGTCCTCATTAATCTGGGTAATGATGTGCAGAACCCCAGCCCGGTACCCTGGAAGTCAGTGTGAGGGTCCCTGTGCAGGCGACAGCGAGGAGGGGGGGTGACACGGCTGCATACTGCCTCCCTCTTTGATCTGCAAGAGCCACATCAGAGCAATGACAGCCCGAGGTCCAAATACAGCCCAGCAGACAAATCATTAGCTGGTGTCACAAGGGAGAGGACCAGTTCCTGTCAAAATTCAAGTTTGGCCCTGTCTCCAAACACACAGGGGACTTAAGCACTCCTTCCCCTCCTCCACCATTGCCACCTACCACCCTCTCCTAGACTTGAAAAAATCATCTAGCTTTTTTAAAATGCAGTTTTAGAACATCATGGAGGTTTGGAAATAAAAAATACAGATTCATGTGCTGCAAGCTTTGTCATCATCCTCACTGACCAGCTCCTATCCAGAATCTAAATCCCGAAATTATCCCATGGGCTGACACGATTAGAGTCTAGCTGGCATGCACACCTGCCATGTGTTCACTTGCAAGTGAACTGGCGCTACTTCTTCCCAATACCTAAGATGTTCCCTGCACAGCTCTCTTGCACCACCTGACACCCCATCCACCACCAACCCAGACTTGGAACTGTGAGGGGCAAACCCAGATGGTTTCAGTGGGAGCAGCTGTTCATCTGGAATAAGGGTTCATGCTAATATCTAAATGCCCAGATGCCCGATGGACTCTCCACTTGAAGGTCCCATGGGTCATTGACTCCACTTGTCTAGAACCGAACTCATTCTTTTTTCTCCCATCATCCGAATGAAGTTCTCCTCCCTTTACATTCTGGAACCACTCCTCTCAGTTCATTTTCTCAGAACTGGAGCATCCCACTCCCCTTCTCCCTTTTCTGTAAGGGAAACCACTGGATGAGCTTCCAAGCATGACAGTGACCTGGCAATTTCCCTCCCTATAGCAATCCCTACCAAGTTCCACCCTTCATCCATCAAATTAGCCCACATACTTTTTTCTCTTGTACCCACTATTAGTTACTGCTCTCTCCAACCTCCAGTACAATAAAACAAAACAAACAAAACAAGAAATAAGATATTAAAATACATTAATATTGGAAAGGAAGAGGAAAAACGTCATGGTTCTTATATGATAGGATTGCTTCCTCTAAGTCCAAAGCCAACCACTTAGCCATTCCACCAGGAAGAGACTTCAGCAATACCCCAGATACAGGACAAAGAAACATAAAATTCCGTATCTGTCCCATAAACAGGCAAAAATCAAGTAGAAAATATAACAAAGACATTGCCTCCCCAAAAGCAACAAAAATATAAATATTTAGGAATTAATATCAAACGAGAAGCACACAAGACTCGGATGAAAACTGCAACACTTTGAAGAAACAAAAGAATACTACATTGTTCTTAGGTAGGAAGAAGCAGTGTAAAGACGATAATTTATCCCCTAAATTAATCCATGAGTTCAGTTTAATCCCAATAAAAATCACCACCAAAATATATCACAGAATTGGGGTTATTTGACAATTCTGTGAAAGGTCATATAAATCTAAAATTCATAGTGAAGAACAAATATGCATGAATGATGAAGAAAGTCCTGAAAATAAGAACAATTTGGCAGATGTAATTCTATTAGAATCTGAAATACGTTACAAAGTTAGAGTAATGTGTGTCTTTTTGTGTCAGCAGCAAAAGACAAAGAGATTAGCAGAACAAAATGATGATTCCAGAGACTTAACAATATAGGAACTTAGTTTATGACATTTACTGGAGAGCGAAGGGGTTAGAGATGGCAGATGAAATCATTGATGCCATATGGAAAAACATACGGATTCAACCTTACCTCATACTACACATAAGCCTAAAGATAGAGCAATAAATCAAGTGCAAAAATCAAAGCTCTAAAAGAAAAGATATAAGAATATTTGTGTACTCTTAGGATGGGGAAAGCCTTCTTCAGAAGACAAAGCAATCCGTAAGTCATAACATATAAGACTAATTTAGCCACTATAAAAATTAAAACTTCATATAAAAAAAACACAGCTAACAAAGTTATGAGATAATTTACATACTGGAAGAAGAAAAGTTGCAACAGGAGAATGTAGGGGGCATGGTATGAGCTAAGAGCTGAGGCAGACCATGGAGGACCTCAAAGGCCTTCTTGTGGAATTTTGACCGAGGAGAATTGGACAGCCAATTCAATTGGACATAAAGGGTTACATACCAGATGGTGACATGCCTGGGATTTACATTCAGAAAGATCATTCTGCTACAGGATGGAGAGTGGATGGGAGTTCAGCTGTGGTGGATGTGGGCAGACCAATTACAAAGGCTTCTAGCACAGTGGTCCAGGCATGAAGTGATGACCAGGGTTGGGATGGAAATGGACAGGAATGGATACATTGGAGAGGCATGCAAGAGCCAAGGGAACAGCTAATGGCCATGGATTGTCATGGGCTCAGAGGTGAGGGAGACAAGAGTGTCAGGAATTACTGGTAGGTGTCTAGCTTATGTAACTGGAATGGTGGTGGGTCCTTCAGGGAGACAGGAAACAGAAGAAGATGCTTGGAAGAAAAGCCAAAGTTTCAGTTTTGGATGAGTTAGATTAGGAGAGGTTTGAGACCTCAGTGCCAAGCATCTGTGTCCCACGGGTCCTGGTTCCCAGGGCAACAGGAAAATAGGACAACAGTATGGAGATGTGAAGATGCGGGATCTGCGGGAGGGGGGGCGGAGTGCATAGAGGAAGGGGGATGCTCACACCAGGAGTGGCACACCTCTTCTTCCCCCACGTGGAGATACTTCGGGTCCCTCTGACTGAATCCGTGGAGAGTCTCAGGACCTAGGGGAGTCTGCAGTCAGGACGGGCTACCCGGATCCCAGGTCGTATCAGCATGAAAATCATGACAGTGGGATTCCAAGTAAACGTTTCATTCTTCTTCTTGCTCATAACTTCCAGATTTTGTCTAATATACTTGTATTATTTCATTAGGAGGCTAAAGAATCAAGATAGATGAATTTTTTAAAAATATGCCTTCCAGAGAAAGAAAAATGGGAAAGTGAAGATGGAAGCTGATTATTTTTCTTTTTGATTCTCTTTAATGCTTACAGTGTTTTGAAGAATGGTAACATTTGGGAGGAAACACAGAGTGGAGACCACCAGTGTCTCGGGGCGTGGGGCGTGGCATGATTCTGCAGGGACAGGAGAGGGGGAGGGAGAAAGAGCCCCAGGAGGGACAGGACAGAAAAAAACCACTAACACACACTTTTAAAACTAGTGACAAACTATAGGGGGTTTCTCACCTCAAAGTAAGTGAGAATGCCATTTCTTAACAAAAATATCTTCCAAAAAAAAAACTGCAGGGTTGCTCCTGTTCTGTTTATCAGAATCACCCAATGCTGTTTCCAGTTTGGAGTCCTTCATATTTAAACTTAACAACATCATTGAAATTAAGTAAAATTCTTCCTTTCCACTGCCAATTTTTTTTTACCTGTACCTAGTAATATAAATGCTCAAAAAATACTTGTTATTGACTGACTAACTCTGATTCTTGGCACTGTGGGATTTGAACAGAAATGCCCCAACACTTCCTCAAGTGTATCCAGGGTTACTGGTCCGGCGAAGGCTGCCCCAGGTCAGTTCTGCTGAGAGCCAAATTCCCTCCAGGTAGAGATTTGTGCCTTTTGCTCCTTTCCAACCCTTCCTTGTCCCTCTGAAATCCCTCTCAGTGGTGCTCTGAGCTTCATTTCAGGGTGTGAGTGAGCAGATTCTCTGACATCCGCTTCCTGAATGTGAGTCTGGTGCCTCATTTCCATCTCCAGCAGTCTAAAATTAGATGACATCACTGGGAAGACATTCATCCCAAGAAAAACCATCCATCCAGCAACATGGACTCAACTCCAGCTACCGTTCTTAGAAACAGCATCCAACCTGGACGAAAGGAGGGGAGGGGCGAGGATCGCCCTGGGAGCTAGAGCACGTAAGTGGTTCAGGGTACCACCCTTCCCCAGACAGGAGCTTGGGACCTTTGTCACAAGGAAGTTCCCTTCCACCTTCACAGGGCCCGAGTCCTGTTCAAATTTGGGTTTAGAGACCTTAATGTTCACAACAGAGCAAAATACAAAATCTGAAGCTGAGTTAGTACCTTCTCTCTAATTAGAAACTGCAAGAAAGCAGCCCGTTGTAACACCATTAGAAACATCCTTTCTCTGACCCACATGAACAATACATACAGATGTGTGTCTATATCCATGTGCAGCTCTAGCTATAGATATAAACATACATCAACTGACTAAAGAAACCAGTCTCATTTGCTTTTTTCTCTCTAATCAAGATGCATTTTTTTTTTTGGAGCCTGCATTCAATTCCAATTAAGGGATGTTTTTAGACCTTTTATAGAGGAACAACTATATTTAACATCACCATTCCCTCTAAATAGTAATTGGATTTTACAAGGTATGAAGCTTTTAAAGGTACCTTGAGTCTCCAAACCTTCTCTCTGCCACTCCTGAGCCAAGTTGGCTGAGCTCGAAGTACAAATGCCCCAGCAGGAGCTTCCCAGGAACCAAAGAACCTGCATTCTACCTCTGAGGGTGGAAACCAGAACCATGCACAGAGGCTTTTGGCTCATTTGCACCTCCAAGGGAGTAAGCAATGCCTTTTTTTTTTTTTTAAAGTAATTTGAGGTAATTGGCTCACTGACTTTTTTAAGAATTCAGAATTAGGTTTTAAACATGATGACTGTAAAGAAGAGGGAGGAAAAATATGCATTCAGAAACATGTTTTATATATATATATTATATATATATTCTGTTGGAAATATATATATATTCTGTTGGAAAAAACATCAGCTAGAAAAAAAGGACTTTTGCAGTATCCATTGAGATTAAGCATGTTTTTCATCTCAGTCTGCTTTTATGGCAACAAATCAAAATTTTCCCAATGTCACAAAACAGTGATGCCAACTTCAAATAAGTCAGAATGAAACACTAATGTGTCAACAGGATGTGTTAAAAATAATAGTAATAACCCTTCAGGCATCCTCTTCTCCTGGAATGAATGAGCCTGCCCTTATTACAGCCTAGACATCTGCTAGCACGCTCATCATTTTCCGCCACATGGTATTCAAAACTGATGGACAAAAAGCATCAAAACAGGTTTACTGGAGCCTCGGAAGATGGCAGAGTAGGAAGGACCAGGGATCTGTCTCTCCACCTAGACAATTGCACTGGCAGACTCTGTCGGAACTATTTTGGAATTCTGGAATTTATTGATGTCTTGCAACTTCCAGAGGAAGGTTTAGACAGTAATATGTGGTTAGTTTCTGCCAATTTCAGCTCTTAGTTCACCAGCAGTGCCCAGCCCCACTCCAGCCCCATGGCAGGCAGCTATGCACCTGTTTCTGCAACGGTTGGCATGAAGTGTGTGTGAGTCAGAGTGGACAATAATGACCTTGTCCTGCAAAAATCGGGTATCTAGGTTCTGATCACTGATTGCTGCTTCTGATCATGGAGGTGCAGACACAGAAGCAGGCGGCCATTTTTACATTCCCCCCAGTCATTGTTGCAAACTCCTCCCCCTGCAGTTGAAGTGACTTCCAGGGGACTTAAAAGGCTGGCATACTTTTTCCCCATTCAGTTTTCTCTTTTTCCCCTTTAGGAAACTGGCATTCAAGAATAGGTCATTCAAAAGCAACTGCATATACAGAGGAAACTCACTGTGCATGGCCAGGGAAAGGTTTAGGCTAGAAAAGACCCAAGAAGACCTTGAGTTTATACATCAGGCTGATCCTTAGCGCAGAGCCCACAACAATCAAAAAATAAACTGAAAAAAAAAAGACCAAAAACCCCCAGAAAATTCTGGGGAAGAGAAAGTATTTAACTGACTTCCAGACTTACCACATTATTAGATTTAAATGTCCGGTTTTCAACAAAAAATCAAAAGGCATACCAAGAAAAAAAAAGGAAATTATGGTCCACTCAAAGGAAAAAAATAAACCATCAGAAACTGTTTCAGAGAGAGGTGCCTAGTGGCTCAGT
Source organism: Halichoerus grypus (assembly GCF_964656455.1). NCBI lineage: Eukaryota > Metazoa > Chordata > Mammalia > Carnivora > Phocidae > Halichoerus > Halichoerus grypus. The sequence goes on from NC_135719.1 coordinate 2,826,458, forward strand.
TAGTTAAGCATCCGACTCTTGGTTTCAGCTCAGGTCATGACCTCAGGGTCATGAAATTGAGCCCTGCTTCAGGCTCTGTGCTCAGTGCAGTCTCCGTGAGATTCTCTCTCCTCTCCCTCTCCCTCTGCCCTTCCCCCACACCACTCATGCATGCGTGCATGTGCACTCTCTCTCTCTAAAATAAATAAAACCTAAAGAACAAAGAAACCATTTCAGAGAAAGACCAGATGAGTCACCAAGCAGACAAAGATTTAAAACAACTATCTTAGAGAACTACAGGAAAATGTGGAGAGAATTAAGAAAATGATGTATGAACAAAATGCAAATATTAATAGAAATAGAAAATCTACAAACAAATGAAAAAGAAATTCTAGAAAGCCTAGAGCTGAAAAGTACAATAACTGAAATGAAAAACTCACTAGAGGTATTCAAAGGCAGAGTGAGTAGGCAGAAGAAAGAATCAGTGAACTTAGAACAATTGAAATTATTGAGTCTGAGGAGCAGAAAGAGAAAGGATTGGAGAAAAGTAAACAGAACATAAGGGACCTGTGGGACACCATCAAGTAGACCAACATATTCATTGCAGGAGTCCCAGAAGGAGATGAGAGAGAAAAGGGTAGAGAGATTATTTGAAAATAATGGCCAAAAACTTCCCAAGTTTCATTAAAGACATGAATACAAAATCAAGAATTTCAGTAAATTCCAAGTAGGATAAATCAAAGAGACATATTATAATCAAACTATCAAAAGACAAAAACAAAATGAAAATCTTGAAAGCAGCAAGAGAGAAGCAACTCATCATATACAAGGCATACTGTATAAGATTATGAGCAGATTTCTCATCAGAAATTTTGGAGGTAGAAGACAGTGAGCCAATGTTTTCCAAGTGCTAAAAGGAAAAAAAAGAAGTCAACCAAGAATCTTATCTGGCAAAACTTTCCTTCAAAAGTGAGGGAGAAATTAAGACATTCACACATAACTCCCCAAAGCTGAAAGAGTTTGGTACCACTAAGTCTGTCCTGCATGAAATACTAAAGGTAGTTCATCAAGTTGAAATCAAAGGACACTAGACAATAACTCGAAGTCATATGAAGAAATAAAGATTTTAGTAGAGGTAAATACATGGGCAATGATAAAAACTAGTATTGTTGTAACAATGATTTGTAACTTCAGTTTTTGTTTTCTATGTGATTTAAGACACTAACATATTAAACAAATTATTATTTTGTGTTTTTGGACACAATGTATAGAGATGTGACTTTATGACATCAATAACTCAAAGGGTTGGGATGGATCTTAGAGGAGCAGAGCTTTTGTATGTTATTGAAGTTAAGCTGGTATAAGTTCAAGTTAGAGTGCTATAACTTTAGGATGTTAACTATACTCCCCACTGTAACCACAAAGAACCTACTTATAGAATATACACAAAAGGAAATGATAAGAGAATTAAAATGTTTCACTATAAAAAAATCAACTAAGAAGACAAAAATGCAGGGGGGGAGGACAAAAAAGTGATAAGGCATACAGAAAGCAAATAGCAAAATGACAAAAGTCTCTCCTTATTACTAACTACTTTAAACGTAAATGGGTTAAACTCTCTAATCAGAAGGCAGAGATTGGCAGAATGAATGAAAAAAAGCAAGATCCAGCTATATGCTATCTATAAGAGACTCATTTCAGGTCTAAAGACACAAACAGGTTGGAACTGAAAGGATGGAAAAAGATATTCCACGCAGATAATAACCTAAAGAGAGCAGAGATAGCGATACTAACATGACACATAATAGACTTTAAATCAAAAAAGGTAACGAGAAACAGTGAAAGACATTATATATCAATAGAAATTTCAGTACAGTGAAACAATGCAACAGTTATTTACACACTAGTAACAGACCATCAAAATATTTGAAGAAAAAATGGACAGAATCAAAGGGAGAAACAAACAGTTTTACAGTAACCACTGGAGATTTCAATGCCTCACTCACAATAACGGACAGAACAACCAGACAGAAGTAAGGAAACAGAGGACTTACATAATACAGCAAACCAACTATATCTAATAGACATGTGCACAACCCTCCACCCAAGAGCAACACAAACATTCTTCTCAGGTGCACATGGGACATTCTCCCGTATGTTAAGCCACAGAGTAAGTCTCAATAGGGTTAGACATTATACAAAGTCTTTTCTCCAACCACAATAAGATGAACTTAAAAATCAATAACAGAGAGACAACTGGAAAATCCACAGATTTGTGCAAATTAAACAACACACTCTTAATCAACAAATGGATCAAAGAAGAAGTCACAAGGGAGGATAGAAACCTCACAAGGTTAGAAATAGAATTACCATATGATGCAGCAATTCCACTTCTGGATGTGCACCCAAAAGAATTGAAAGCAGGGTCTCGAAGAGTTGTTTGCACACCGTGTTCCTAGCAGCATTTTTCAGGAGAGCCAAAAGATGGAAGCCACTCCAGTGTCCACCAACAGATGAGTGGATAAACAAAATATGGTACATACATACAATGGAATATTTTCAACCTTAAAAAGGAAGGAAATTCTGACACATACTATAACATGGATGAACCTTGAGGATATTATGCTAAGTGAAATAAGTCAGTCACAAAAAAACAAATACTGTATGATTCCATTTATCAGAAGTACATAGAGTCATCAAATGCACACAGACAGTAAGTAGGATGGTGATTGCTAAAGTCTGGGGGAGAAGGAGTGGGGAGTTATTGTTTAATGGGTGTAGAGTTTCAGTCTGGTTGCATGACAATCTGAATGTATTTAATTCCACTGAACAGCACATTTAAAAACAGGTAAGATGGTAAAATTTTTGTTACATGTACTTTATCACAATAAAAAAAAAATGGTGTTGACCAAACTCACAGAGCTTATGAACCTAATTCCATATTCTCCCACAATGCCATTTTCTCCTCATCTACATTTAACCTTACGCTGGATTTCATTACCTAGAAGTATTGCACCCGGAAGACATTCTCCCCTCCCATTTTACCAAGGTCCATTCTCTGTGGAATGTGTTGTTCAGGGGCTAAGAGAACTGGCTCTTGGAGCTGGGTTGCCTTGGTTTGAATCCCAGCTCTGCAACTCACTAGCTGGGTGATGTTAAGTAACTTATTTATCTTCTCTATGCCCTCAATTTTCCTATTTGTAAAATGGAGATCATAACAGTCCTTATCTAAGAGAGTAGTTATAAGGATTAAATGTTGAACTGTATGAATTCCCAGCCCATGTTAGGTGCTCCATTGTGACCATCATTCCATTAAAACAAGCATTTTCTAGGAAACCAATCAGGCCCCATGGATTCTATATTCTTTTGTTTTCCACTGTACTCACCTTTGTTTCCTAGTCTTTTAAGTGGTCTCCCTTCTCCAGTCTTGGGTCCTTCCAACCCATTTTCCATCTCCAAGCTAAGGGAATTTTTCTGAAAGACACATCTGACCATGCCTCTCCCCTGCCTAAAGATCTAGTCCCTGCCATCTCCCTGAACACTCTTGTTATTTTGCAAGGCTTCACCTACACTCCAGTTGCACTGAACTGCTTGTGGTTCCCTGAGTTTGCTTTTGTCATTTCATACTGCGGTGTTTTGTCCACACAGCTCCCCCTCCTGGGAAGTCCTTCCATGCTTCGTCCACCTGGAAAACCCATTCATCTTTTCAAGCACAGCTTTACAGTCACTTTTCTGTGAAGTGTTTCCTTGGCCACTTGGCATTGGATCACAGCAGCCGTAACACTTGAGTGCACTTACTTGTCTCCATCTGGCAGGAGCTGATGCTTATTCCACTTCATGTTGCCAGCACCCAGCATGATCCTGGCTCCGGACAGACAAACAATATGGAATGAATGGACCTACTGTGCACCAGCAGGCAAGGAGAAGTAAGTCATGATACGTCTGCTCTCAAGGAACTTGGAGTTATTAAGGTTAGAGGTAATGCCAGCCAATAGTTCAGGAGAAACTCCAACCAATGTGCAGTTAAATGTTTCATAAGGGGTGCAGATGAAGTCTCACCTTCAAAATGAGGTCATCACTTGCAGAGATTTTAGAAACATTAAAAGAGCAGCCAGTATCTATTGAGCACACCAACTGCCTGTCAAGGACCATGATAATTGTGTTAAAGGCATTATGTCATTTAAGCCTCATTAATTGATTAAATCATCAGTTTGAGCAGGTAGAAATCAGATACTTATATTGCACATAATTGAGTTTATACCAGGAAGTTCCCAGTTACTCCATTCATTTTCTGCTCGTGTAAGTATGTGTCAGTTTGTATTTATTGACCCTGTCACAGAAAGAATGCAAAGAGGCGGGAAAAAATAGTTAAAATAATCTTTGATCCCTCAACAAGACAATGGTTTCAGAAACTAAGCTTTAAATAAATAAAACAGGAGGAAAAAGAATCTTAACTCCAAACATTTATTTACTTATCAGAGGCAAACACAGACTATATAGCGTTTTACCATAAACTATGGAATGGAGATACGAAGTCAGAGAAATCTCTGCCACAAGGAGAGAGGGGAATTCCACTCCTTCTCACCCGTGGAATGTGGGAAGGAGAGAGATGGGTCAAGAGGTGAGTCATGGATGCTTGTGAACTCACCAACTTCTAGGATGAAACCTGGAGGCAGAGGGCCAAAGTCTTTAGATGGGTTTTAAAGAATACTGTGCCTAGTGGTCCATTTCCCTGAACATAGCTTGAGGAAAGTTGCAGCACTAGGAAAAGCCCTACATTTTGCCAGACAACGCACCTTAAATGGCATAGAATGGGAAGGCAGCACTGAGCAGGGCAGCCATAATTTCCCAACCATGAAGGGGATCTGGAAGTTCCGTGTGCCTCAGAGAAGTTCCCAGGGGGATCCTGGACAGAAAGACCGCAGAAGATGAGCCTTGGGGTCAATGAAAAATGGCCCAGACCATAGTCTTCAGCATTGGGCACTCATGCAAATTTTCAGAGTTCCACGGGACCGACCCAGCACATCTGAGTGGACATTATGCAGTGATCCAGATAGAGGACAAGGCCAGCCACCCAACAGAGGAATCAGTCAGGACACAAGAGTCAGCAAAAGGTCTTGCACTCACATAGACATAAAATGACCCCTCACTTCCCCAGGGCCATCAGATTTGTAACACCCTCACTGTAAGTTGGCCCAAATCTTTTGGGGGACAAGTAAGGGGAGAGAGACAAAATCTGAATGACTGCTCACTTTCCAAAAAGGATTAGTCCATTCATTCTACAAATACTAAGTTCCTACCCCATGTAAATCAATGCCACAGACACTGGAAATACAGCAGTGAACCACATAGGCAAAAATCCTGCACTCACAGATCTTGCATTCTATTAGATAAGACATACATATCATGGAGCACCTGGGTGGCTCAGTCAGTTAAGCGTGACTCCTGATTTCAGCTCAGGTCATGATCTCAGGGTTGTGAGATCGAGCCCCACATTGGGCTCCATGCTGGGCATGGAGCCTGCTTAAAATTCTCCCCCTTCTCTCCCTCTGACCCTCCCCTCCCAGCTCATTCTTTCTCTCTCTCTCTCTCAAAAAAAGAATACAAATAAACAGGACAATACATCCTATAACAGAGGGGCATGCTGAACTTAAATGCTAAGGAAGAGCTTGGGGAGTGTGTTGTTGCTGTTTCACGTAGAGTGATCAAGAAAGACCTAAATGGTAAGGTGGAAAATGAGGAGAGATCTGATATTGTAAGTAGTGAGCCACAAGAATGCTTGAGAGAAGAAGGCTCTGGATAGAGGGGACAGCAGGTGCAAAGGTCCTGCACTAGGAATATGTTATGGGTATTTAAAAAAAAAAACAAGGAGGCCAGTTGTGTCTAGAACAAACAGGGCAGGAAAAACAGGGGTCAGAAAAGAGCAAGGGGCCAAATTATATAGGCCTTATGAGCTTTCATAAGAACTTTGGCTTTTATTCTGAGAGAAAAGTGAAGCAATTGATAGATTTTGAGCAGAGGAATGACATGATCTGACTTGTATTGTGAACGGATCACCTCTTGGCTAAGGAACAAAGAGGTTATAACTTCCTAACTAATAGAAGGGAAGGAATGGGGGGAAAAAACAGATAAAGAAAGATGGTAAATATGTAATAAAGTGATTGATATGATTAAATGCACACCTCAGTAATCACAAACAGTATAAATGGACTAAACTCAGGAAGGAAGGATAAAATAATTCAGCTGCATGTTATTTAAAAGACATATGTCTTAAACATGAGGACACGGAAATTTGAAAATAAAAGATGAAAAAAAGACAAAAGAAGAAAATGTTAACCAAAAAAAGATTGACAAAACTGACTTCAAAACTAAAAGCTGCACTAAAGATTAAGAAAACCATAGACGATTAAAGATTCTGTTCATCAGTAAGATATTCAAACTCTGGTGCTCTCAGTGCTTTGCAGATGCATGGAATCCCCTAGAGGAGTAAACATCCATGCTAAGGCTCAGGGAACCCCATCAATGACATTACAAGGGAGATGACCAATGCACTGTAGAAGACAACCAGGAATATAAGGAAAGGGACAAAGATTATTGACTAAAAACATCCAACTATCATGGCTCTTCATAGGCGATATCCAAAACTGAAGATACAGTAAGATTGAAAGTAAAAAGATGCCACTTACAATAGCACCTAAAAATATAAGAACGTAGGAACAGTTCTAGCAAAAGTTGGACAAGTCCTGGATGGGATAAATTGCAAGGCTTTAATGGAAGGTTTTTTCTAAAACTTAATGATTGCAGAAATACCCCATATTCTTGAACAGGAAGACAACATTTTAAATATCAGTTCTCCCCCAAATTATCTATAAAGTCAATGCAATCCACAACCAAAATCCAAGCAGATTTTTTTAATAAGTTGACAGCTGATTCTAAAACTTACATGGAAATGTTAAAGATCAAAGAAGAGGCAAAATACAACTGAAGAAGAAGCTGAAGCCAACAGGCTTGTGTCAAGATGTATTATTAACCTGAGTAACTAATACAATAGGGAATCAGTCAGAGTAGTCAAGTAAATGAATAGAAAATCCTAGAGAGTCTAGAGATAGATCCACATCTACGTGAAACTTACTATAAGACCAAGTTGGCATTGCCTATCAGGAGAAAAAAAGAGGTGTACTTTTCAAAGAATGGTACAGAGACAACTGGTATCCATGTGGGAAAAAAAATCAAATTGGATACTCACACCACATCATACATAAAAATCAACTCCAAGTGGATTAAAAAAAAAAATTCCAGGTGATTATGAAAGGAAAACTATAAAACTTTCAGAAGACAGCATATATGAATACCTCTGGGACTTGAGGATAAATAAGGATTTCTTAAAATATAAAACTCACAAATAGAAGCATAAAATATTTAAAATTCAGCTACGTTAAAATTAAGGACTTCTATTTTTTATGTGACTGAAATTTTCTATAACAAAATATTTTTAATGTAAGAACTTCTACTAAATAAAAAACACAATAAAGATAGCAAAAAAATGCCATGAATTCAATGAAACCTTTAATTTAGTTAAATTATAAAGGATTAATATACAAAATACATAAAGAGCTTTCCTGAACCAATTGATAAAAACACAAACAATTCAAGAGAAAATGAGTAAAAAGAGTTATGTCAGAAAGAGAAAATGCTAGTGGACCATAGCGTATGTTCAACTCCGTTAGTTTCATTAGGCATTAGGGAAATGATGATTAAAACCACAATGAGAAACCTTCTCATGGCCACCCAACTGGTGAAAATTGAAAAGTTGAACAATATCAACTGTTGGTGAGGATACAATGCAACCGACCGACTCTAAATCCACTCTTGGTAGAAGAGAAAATTACTGTAAACACATTGGTAGACAGTTTGGCATCCCCTAATAAAGTTAAACATGTATGTATCCTGTGACCCACACATTCGTCTGCCATGACCATATACTGAGTAATCCTTACACATATACATCAGATCGTTCTCAACAGCAAGTGTTTACAGCAAGGCTTTTTTACTTTTCTGTAAAGGGCCAAATGGTAAATATTTTATTCTTCGTAGTGCATCCAGCAACTATTCAACCCTGCCAGAGTAGCAGCAAACCAGTCATTAGATAATACGTAAACAAATGAACACAGCTGCATTCCAATCGAATGTTTTTGATGGACACTGATTTTTTTTAAGATTTTGTTTATTTATTTGAGAGAGAGAGCACATGCACGAGAAAGGGCACAAGTGGGGTGAAGGGCAGAGGGAGAAGCAGACTCCCCACTGAGCAGGGAGCCCCATGTGGGACTCCATCCCATGACTTTAGGATCATGACCTGAGCCAAAGGCAGATGCTTAACTGACTGAGCCACACAGGCACCCGACGCTGAATTTTTAATTTTGTATATTCATGTGCCATGAAATATTATACTTCTTTTGATTTTTTCTTGCTATTTAAAAATAAAAAACTCTTTTTATGTTGAAGGCCCTACAGAATCAGGTGGATTTGACCCACAGGATAAATTTTTCCCTGCCTTTGGTTTATAATGTAAAAAACTTCAAAAAAGGAAAAGAAAAAGAGAAATACAGGTGTCCATCAACAGACAAATAGCAGAATACATTGCAACATATACGCAACAGATGGGAAAATACCTCTGTGGAAGGAAGGAGAGGAGACTGGAAGGAGTCGGGAAGAGCCAGACTGCAGTGAAGGAATGGGTCAGAAGTCTGGGTGGAGGCATCCCAGAATGCCATGCAGGCGTGAAAAGGAGCTTCAGGGAGTCCTTGAGCCAGAGTTGGCCCACAAAGGCCCTGTCTCCCAGCACAGGTCTACCTTGGTACCCTTACCTGAGGTCTATCCTTGGTGTGGGCAGTGAGTCATTGCTGGTGAGCAGCATGTGGGAAGTGTCCTTGGCACTAACACTCTTGAATTTCAGACCCCACCAGCGAAACCCTGGGTCGGTTATGTTCCCTGCAGAAAGACACCCAAGGCACTGTCATGGCCGCCGTTATCACACAAAGCACACATCCCACTTACGTGAAGTTCTAAAACAGGTGAAACTAAACCCTGTTTGGTTTGTCCATTTACACATAGGGACTGAAACACAAAGACAGACAAAAGAATGATCAATGTAAACTCAGGATAGTGATTTGCCCCCACTCCGGGCAGGGGGTTGGTGAGTAAGTGGGGAATTACTCAGCATTAAGGCCACTGGACTGGATGGAGGGCACATGGGTATACATTTTATTATTAGTCACTAACTGCACACGGATGTTTTATTTATTCTTTTGTATGTATGGCATGTCGCCCAATAATTTTTATCGAAAAATATATTTTGCATATCGAAGTAGTGGTGTGTGTAAATATTCAACCATTCCGCAAGGATAAAGCCTCTCCACTTGGCTGCTGTCAGCTTTATAGATCATGAATGTCAAGCCACCTAGGTCGATAACTCAGAGCTCTTTCCCTCCCTGCCCTCCTGGAAGTCTTCAGCACCAGTCTGCATCTGGTCAAGTTCTTCTAGAAGATGGTTCCTCTGTTTTTACTGAAGTCAGTCAATGGAATTACATCACTGCTGTTCAAAGGGATCTGGAAGAGCAGTCTGCCCTACTTTTTCTTTCCTCTCATTCCTGGAGAAGGGGCAGCACAAAGGTTCATTCATTTCTGCCCCTTTCCTGATCAGTACTCACAGGTGAGAGGGAACCCGTCAACAACAGACCAGCCTCTACTGGTAAAATGCTCCATGTCACTCTAAAATTCAGGAACATATCCTGTACTCACACCGTGCTTTATATTCCCCACCAGCTTAGTTCATTGTAATTATCACTAAGTGGCTCTGCATTGGAGTAGTAGTTAAGACTCTTGGCTTAAAAGAGGATTTGAGATAGAAACTTGATAACATCGAGGAGAAATTTTCCATTCCTACTTCATTATTATTCTTTGGTAATTGAATTTAAATTTTGACAAATGCCATTTTGGTGACTCTTGATATTTTTCTTTGGATCTATGGATATATATTATAGTAAAATTTTTCTAACATCAAATCATTATTGCATTCCAGGAATATTGTAAATTGGGTCTTGAATTCATCTTAATTTAACAGAATGCTGGTCTCAATTTGCTAGTGTTACATTCTGGACTTCTTGCCTATTTTCGTAACCCAAATTGGACTATAATTTTTTGTGGGTAGAGGGAGTGGGTCATGTCCATTCTGTTACCAGAGTTATTAACAAATGAATAAGGGAAATTTCCATGTATTTCCTTTCTCTGTTTCTTATACATTCAAACAAATCTAACCAATAAAACCGTCTACCCAGGTGCCCACATTCTTCTTTAAGTGTAAATTTTGGCATCTCTGGAAATCAGTCCTCGGTTATTCTATCTTTCAAAATTTTCCACTTCTAATGTAAATTTTTATGGCTATATTTTCCTTAAAATTAGTCTATATTTTAAGATGTTCAAATTTATTTCCTTAATTACACTGAAAAATTCTCTATATTTTTTTATTTCTCCCTTCACAAAAAAAAAAAATTAAAGAGAGATTAGATTAATTTCTTTATAACCTCTATTGTTTATTGACTTTTAATTGTTAATCTGGGGCTAATATTATTCTTTCCTCCTGCTTCCATGAGATTTAATCTGAATCTGCCTTTCCTTTCCTAACCTGGATTCCATCTTTGATAGCTTCCCTCATCCTCAAACCCAACAGTTACTCTGTTTTTGAGCCATTGTTCTCCCCCTATTACTGCTTTCGTGGTGCCTCTACAGCAGTTATGGGGGACTCTCATTTTTACTGTTTTCTAGGATGTTTGAAATCACAAATTTAGGTTCTGTATTTTTTTAGTGGATTTCAGTTATTTCCCATGTGATTGAAGTTTGCAATCACAGAAAAATGAACTATATAATTTCCCCCCTTTGAAATGTATTAAGACTTTCTTTGTGATCTAATTGCATTTTATAGTTGTTCAATGCACTCTTACCAAAGGGCACTCAACTATGAGTAACGTACAAATTTCAATTTGGTCTACTTAATTAAACTTAGTAATGTTGTTATCCAGATTCTCTGTATTCTCACCTAGCTGGAGCTGCTTGATCTTTCAGAGATGTAAGAAACTATGGCAAAGTCTTTCTCCTCTGCTGACCTTTCTAATTTTTCTTCTTGATTACCTTATACAAAAATATCTTGTCATGTCAAGATGTCAATGACATGCTACTCATCACAGGTATATTCCGACCCTTATGTCCATAGGGTGCCCTGTACTTTTTGTCAAAATAAAATGATCTCCATCAATTTTAAATGCTTTTGTACTTTTAATTCTTAATTACATAGTCCTAATATAGGAGGCTTTTACTCAAGATTTTTGCTTTTTGACTTCTTTGTTTACCTGAACAAACAATTTAAGATTTATTAACTCAAGATTTTTCTTTTAATCTTCCCATTTTTCTTTTTTTCTCTTTTTTCCTTTCTTTTGATAGTCTTTTACGAATAACATATAATAATATTTTGTTTGCTATCTTTTTATCCCAGACTAAGATTAATGTTCTGTTTGACTATCTTAATGTTCTTATGTGTGCTGTCATGGATAATATGTTTGATCTTAATTTTGTTCATCTTGTTTCATGCTTTTGGGATTTGAGAGAATTTTTTATTGTTGTTTTGTTGTTGTTGTTGTTGTTGTTGTTATACTTTCTTATACTTTCACACCAGGTTTCATTTACTTTTGCCTTCTGTGGTGATATTAACATTGGTCTTTTTTAAAACTTAGACTAGTGATTACCCTGAAGTCTTATAAAATCATACTTGAAAACATATTACTCTCATGATCAAAATCAAAAGTAAAATCTCTTTGTCCTGCTCCTGGGTGAGATGAACACCCAGTGCACACTTCTTTGTCCCTGTTGCCTACGTTCTTCCCAGTTTTGTTACCTTATATTTGGGATTTTCAGAAGCATATTATAATTAAATCATAACTTTTACATCATATTCGCTCTGTTTTCCTGCACTTAGCTTACAAAGTATACATAAGACAAAAACAATTCCATCTTCCTCCTTTAATTCTCCAAGTTGGTCCTTCTGTACTGAAAGAACCCCACTTTTACTCATTTTGAATCATTTCTTGGCCAACTTAACTGCTCTGTGGAGTCATAGTCCTCAAAAAGAATGTGTAGGTATTTTACATTATGGCGCTTCCAGTCTCCCTCCCCTGTCCCCAAAAAGAGAAAAGATAAGGTCTCACTGATGCCCTTCATCTATGAAAACTTTTGCTGATATAAAATTTGGAAGCTAAAAGGTTTTTGTTTCAAAACACTAATTTGGAAAAGTCTATGGTGAGCCTGAATATAAATAGAATCAACTTCTTTTTATGTTCTTACTCCCTACCTAGATGACTGTAGGAATATACAAAGGCGCCACCACACAGGATGTGCCGGTCTTTCCTTTGTTTAATTGTACCGAACGTGTGCTTCTTCAGGTTCAGACGCTTTCTTGCGCCTATTCGTTTCTGCTGCTTTCCCTCTCCGTGGCCACGCTCTTCTGCAGGGGCCCTATTACCCACCTGTGGCTCCCCTTGCCACATCGTGCTCCATGCCATCCTCACTGCTCTCTTTCTTTCTTTGTACCTCTTTTCCAAACTTTGAGAGCTTTTCTCAATCCGATTCAGTATCACTTTCCAAATGGTTCTAGCCATTGAAAACAATTGCAAACAAAATCTCAGATGCCCAAATTATAAAGAATTATTTTAAAGGAAAAAAAGGATCAAAATTAGCTGCTCTGGTTGGTGTGAGCCTAGAGGGCCCTGGGCCACAGGCCTTATAACCCGTTGGCCCCCCGTGCCAGCAGCTGGGGCACTCCCTGGTGGCTGTAACATGCGCGGTTTGAAAAACACCAATCTGCATTTCCCAGCTTGCGTCTCTACTACTTCCACTGTTGATTTTGATTCAGCGACTTCATTTTTAATGCAAAACACTACATTTTGTTTATTAGGTTCATTCTAAACGTCCCAAAGCTGGGTACCCAACTCCTTCGTACACCTGTAACCTTACAAAGCTTACATTCCACCTTTAACTGGCAACACAGGCCAAAAATTTTAAAAGAAGTCAGATCTATTAACATTTGGAGCAGTTTTAATAGCACATTTGGCATTCATTGACGTTGGTCTCTGAAAGCTGAAAGAGTAAAGAAGGAACTTAACTTACTGTTTTCTTTTCACTAACAAAGGCTAAATATACATTTAAAAAACAAATTTCGAACTCCTGAAAACATCTGTCTTGGAGTGGGAGGGGTGCAGGATGTAGATTCAGCCCCAGGAACCACATAAATTGAAAAGCAATGCAATATTCTGTGCATTTTTTGTTGCTTTTTGCATCCAGATCTGTTATAACTATTTTAAAAAGTAATTAAATTCCAGTTTTCTTAAAAGCTTTCCTTATCACAATAACCTCCCTTTTCATGAAAGCCTATTGTGCTCTCATCTCATCTGTGACTTCCTGAAGTTTATTGCGCTCAAGTTAGACATTTTCTAAAAGTTTTCTGCTCTTTCCCATAATAAATTTTTCCAAAGTACACTGTTCCTCAGACTCTTGAGTTCCTGGTTCTCTCTCTTCTTCATTCAATCCTTTGATCAGGGGGAGATCTCAAGCTTGATATTTGTTCATAAAAAGTGTGTGTGGTTTGGTTTAGTCCCCACCCCCATCTATCTGCCTCCATGGAGCTTCACATCTCTGCCCATTCCCAGCCAACTCTCCTGTGATCTGCAATTTACTCAACCTAAGGAAGGATCTGCCCGGTCAGCTTTCTGGTCTCAAGTGGCACATAACTTATTTCCTCGTCCAAGACACAGAATGAACAGAACCTTCTGTTTGCACTAATCCCACAGTTTCCCAGTTGCCGAATTTATATTTCTCCATTAGTATATTGGGATTGTAGTCCAGGAGTGGGTTGGAGAGAGAGAGGCTATAATGGACAAAGAATTTCCTATGACCTCTTTTCCCCTATATGGCCTTACTCTGTTCCTGGGCGCTTCCTCTCAGTTCTGTGAAGTAGACATTTCTCTTGGCTTCTAGTAAGCCATTAAATAATATTTCTGGTTTCCAGCTTTGGTGGAAATCTGAATCCCCTTCTATATTTTCACAATTATGTCAGAGGGAAGGTGGGGGAGGGTAAATGGAGAGTGTCTAGTTTCCTGCCATCATAACCCACAAACTAGCATGGTAACTCAAGTACATGAGGCCACTGATCCAGCCTGCAATATTCCCAAAATCATTCGGAACAACTGCTAGTACCCAGAGTGAAATTTGACCCATTAGCATGAAGAAGGCGGTGGAGGACTTGTGTGTATATTTGTGCATGGAATGTAGACACGTTCATGTGTATACATGACGTGGGGTGGTAAACTAATCAAGGGATGCACACATATAAAGTTAAAACAGAAACAGAAAAATGTAACAGAATTTAAAACCAGAGAGTTTGTATACTAATTTCTGGAATGTTCCTCATGGCAACAGTTAAATGTCATTTATTTTATCTCCCCTCTGGACTCTAATCTACTTGGTGCATGGCCTTGCCAGGGGCTTTTGAGGGTTAGCTACTCAGTATCCATTCCCATCCTAACAGTACCCAATTTTACCTAAGCTCTTGACATCTTTACAAAGCCTTTGTACTTTGGGGGAAGTTGACCCCATACTCGGTGCCCTGGGTGGATCCTGATTGGTCTGATCCTGTAAGAGTCCTACTACCTGCCACAGGGTTAACTCAGATAAGTGGCCTAAACCAATTGCATCTGGCTTTCCCTAGCCTCAGCAACTGGTCTAAACTTAGCAGACAACCCAGTGAGGTGAGAGGAGGTTTGCTGACAAATTCTAGGAAAGAGATGCTTTTACTTAAGGTCACCAATATCAAACCTGGAACAGTGACCACAACTTAGCAAACATGAAGAAGTCACCCCAAAGCTAAACATGACACTGCATAAAGCTGAACAGAAACAAGAAAAGGGGCTGGGTCCTTGAGAAACTGTAGTGACTAAAGTAATCCCATCCTCAGATCACCCTTACCTTGAAAATCTTCCATTCATGAACCATAAACCATGGCTTGATATAGTTCAAGCTTATTTGAGTTGGTTTTTCCATTATCTCCAAACAAAGAATCCCAACTAACTCAGGGGCTGGGGGTCATGTTCCCTTCTATATCTCTTACCTCAAACCTGATGTCACCTGTTCTGCTCTCTCAGTTTCCCAAACGGTTAGCCTTACGGGAAGCAAACGCCCAAATGGCTCAGAGAAGCCAGTGGTGGAAGTCAGCACTGGTTATCTGTCATCTGTGCTGGGCTGAACCGGGCCACTGACCCCGCTCGGAGGACAGCCTCATGAAAAATGAAATCATGGTGGGTTTTTATTTTATGGCACAAATGTCATCATCAGTTGAGACCATAGTCACTCTGAGAGCAAGAGCACCTGCTTTACTTTTGACAGTTCTCTCCAGAGCATCATTGGTGGGAAATTGGGTTGTCTCATAGAAAATGACTTAAGTGATCTGATAAGTGAAAAGTTCCTGATTGGACACTGTATTCCAAATGTTCTATGAAAGATGGCGCAGGAAACATGGCCTTCTGGAAAATCACTGAACCCTGCCTAACTATATAAATATCCCCTCTTTCAATGCCCACAGTAACCTAATAAAAGTTCATTGAGTTAATTGTCCACAAAGTGTAGTGTTTATCGCACAGGTATTGTGAGACGAAAAGAACAAGAAATGGTCAACTCCATCAGAAGTAACACAAACTGGTGAAGTGACCCCCAAGGATGACCTCATGGTAGATCACAGGAGACACATGGTCAGGAAACTTGGTTCAAGCCATGGTCTTGCTTGACCATTTTCTAGCTGGTGTGGTTGTGGATGGTAATTTCTACTCTTCCTCCATGCAGGAGTTTCCAAAGAACCATAGGGAATTTGAGAGGAAGTTTCAATGGCAGCATGAGTTAGACTCAATTCTAGGCTCTGGGGACAGACAGGGTGAATAAAGCCCTGATGGGAACTCTCCTTCAGAAGAAATGACCATTCAGAAACTTCCTGGTGATATGGAAATTTCAATGAACAGCACTTTGCTTTTCCATACACCTTGCCCAACTAGATTCCTACTAAAATAACAAATGGGAAACAAATTTAAGGAGATGAATATCTTAAACATGTGGAACAGTGACAGTTCAGTGTTTTGTGATAGACATTATTACAACTACTTGGGAAAACATAATATTAGGTCCTGACCTCAAATCATTCTTCAAAATAAATTACAGATTTACATTACATTATACAAAATACCTTATAATAAATTAAATGAACAAATAGGAGAAAATATAGACATATATTTTTCTATTCCTATAAGGGATAAATGCTACTTTATACATAAGAGAAAATAAAGATTTGCTAAGAGAGAAAAGATTGATAAGCACCAGTATGTTTAAAAAGAACTGCTATATTTCATCTATGAAATTTTTTAACTTTTAAATAGCTCTAAACTTGGGATTGATGACATCATGAAATCATTTTCAGACATGTAGTAATTTCGAAGTAGTTCTCACTCCTCACACAGGCCCAGATTTGGTTATAACTATTCATATTGTCGTTGCTTCAACAGAGTCTGTTCATTTATTTGTACTATGTGCCCAAGTAGTATAATGGAAGGTAGAAAAAAGTTACCAAATTTTCAAAGCACGGTAAGGCTGGCATTACCAGTCAACACACCCAGCAGGACTATAGTTGAGGTGTTGAACATTGGAGACCTCCTACAGATTTTATTTAGGGTGCCTGGTGGCTCAGTTGGGTAAGCCTCAACTCTTGATTTCGGCTCAGGTCATGATATTAGGGTTGTGAGATCAAACACTGCCTTGAGCTCTGTGCTCAGCCTGGAGTCTACTTAAGATTCTCTCTCCCTCTCCCTCTGCCCCCACACATTCTCTTTCTGTGTGTCTCTCTTTTCTCCCTAAAAATAAATAAATAAAAGTAATTAATAACAAAACTAAAGTTCTCTCTTTAAGAAAACTTCTCTCTCTCCATGTCCCTCTGTCCCCCTCTCTTGTCTCTCTAAAATAATAATAATAATAATAAATAAAAAGAATTGCTTAACTTTAGTGATGTGATTCCATTAAAGAAAACAAAGTCATGAGTTAATTCAAATAAAAGTGACAACATAAAAACTTGCAGATTCAGCAGAGGGTAGATAACAACTTGGAAGAAAATCATAAAGATATTTGTGGTGTATGTTTTTCTTTTTTTTTAACTGTAACATCACCAATCGGCTTTGATGGTACAGAGGATGATACTGTGGGGGAAACCATAGATATCAATGAAAAGCTTTAGAGTCTGGGAAAAAATACAACTTTCAAAACTGACACTAAGAAGAAATAGAAAATTAGGATATTCCTGTATCTATGAAAGAAATTGAATCCATAATTTTAAACCCTCCCACAAAGAAAACTCCAAACTCAGCTTCAACAATAAATTCTTCCAAATATTTTTAAAAGAACTTCTATTTCACACAAACTTTTCCAGAGAATAAGAAAAAGCAGGAATACTTTCCATCTCTTTTATTCTCTATCCAGGATATCTTTGGTTCCAAACCCTTAAAATATATCTATATCTATAACTATATCTATATCTATATCCATATCTATATCTAACTCTCTCTATATATATAAAGAAAAGTCTAGTCCAATCTCCCTCATGAATATACATCAAAATTTAAAATTAAAAAAATCAAAAACAAAATATTAGCAAATCAAATCCAGTGATATATTAGAAAGAAAATTAATAAGGATCAACCAAACTGATTTATTTCAAGAATGCAACTGGTTTAACATTTAAAGCTCAATCACCAGATTAACATAAATATGGAGAAAACCATTTTTCTCAAATAAATGGAAAAAAACACATTTGGGAAATTAATCACCCATTCATGATTTTAAAAAAATGATAGCAAATTGGGAATAAAAAGGAACTTTTTAAATATGATAAAAGGAACCTACAAAATAAATATACAGTAAACATAACTAATGGTGAAATATGGAAATGCACGTACCTAAGTTTGGGAATGAGGTAGATGCCACTATCACAACTTTTATTCAACATTGCTTTGGATATCCTAGTTAATACAAATAAATAAAGCAAGAAAAAATAAATAGAAGTTCAAAGCATTGGAGAATATTTGGAAATAATTATCACTATGCACACATGATGTAACATCCAAATAATCTGCAGATAAGAAGTGAAAGACTTTTATACAGAAAACAATAAAATGTTAATGAGCGGAATTTTGGAAAGATCTAATTAATTGGAGGAATATACCATGTCCACCGATTTGAAGACTCAATATTATAAGGATGTCAGTTCACCCAAATTTATCTGTAGAGTCAATGGTCAATGTAGTCTTAACCAATTTCTTGCAGATCTTGTAGAAATTGATGAGCTGATCCTAAAATCTGCATGGACTTGGAGAAGGGTCACCAACATCAAACTTAAAGACAAAGAACAATTTTAAATGACTTGCACTTCCAGATAGGATAACTTATTATAAAGCTCCAATGATTAAGGCTGTGTGTGCTGGCACAAAACTAGACAAAAGAACTAATGGAACTGGATTGAGAGTCCAGAAATACATATATATGTTCACATAAATTATGACAAAAAGACAATCTTGAAATACATTGAGGAAAGGGTGATGTTTTTCAGTAAATGGTGCTAAGTCAATACACTAACCAGAAAAATAAAGAATATCTGAATTCCTAACACTTACCATAAAGAAAAATCAATTCTACAGGGATCATGGACCCAAATGTAATAGGTAGAACAATAAAGCTTCTAGATAGTAGCATAGAAGAACACAAGCTCCACAGACAGCCCCCTATTAAAAAAAAAAAAAAACACAAATATAAAGAAAAAGAAGGATAACTGAACTTCATTAAATTAAGAATTCCTATTTATCAAAAGACACTGTTAAAGAATGAGAGTCAAGTCAATGAGTGGGAGAAGAGGGATTTTAGCCAGCATATATAAAGAACACTTATATATCGATTTTAAAAGAGAGAGACAACAGTCCACCCCCAGACAACAGTCTTGAACAGTAACACCAGAGTGCCTACTACATGACTCCATTTATAATAAGTTCAAAAAGAGGCAAAACCAAAATGTACAGTGAGAGAAGTCAGAATGGTGTTTGCCTTGAGAGGTATATCATGATGAAGGCACAAGAAAGGCATCTGGGTGGCAGCTAATGTTCTATTTCTGATCTAGGTGCTGGTTACACAATGGCTTGCCCGAATTGGTCCAGGAAGTGGAAGAAGGATTTCAAACCTGCGTATATCCGACTTCAATGTCCTGTCAATTATACTATTTTAATACATGGGTCTGGGTGCCTGGGTGGCTCAGTTGGTTAAGCGACTGCCTTCGGCTCAGGTCATGATCCTGGAGTCCCTGGATCGAGTCCCGCATGGGGCTCCCTGCTCGGCAGGGAGCCTGCTTCTCCCTCTGACCCTCCCCCCTCTCGTGTGCTCTCTCTCTCTCATTCTCTCTGTCTCAAATAAATAAATAAAATCTTTAAAAAAAAAAAATACATGGGTCTATGTCGTGGTGATAAGGAGGTCGACTTCAAAATGGGTATGAGTAGGAAAATGTTCAAATGATCTCTCCTTTATTTTTTTATACATTTTTTATTATGTTCAGTTATCCAACATATAGTACATCATGAGTTTTTGATGTAGTGTTCAACGATTCCGTTCTCCTTTAATCATCCTTTTGGTGAGCGAAATCACAGAACCATGATTGGGAAACCACTGCCACCTAGTGGCACCTTGCCCTAATTGCAGGATCAGCTATTTTGGATGTGACTCCACCTCCAAGTGTGCCAATTCAAAACAGAAAGATGACAGCAAAAAGTTGTTCAGTCTCCCCGCACACACCCAGTAATTCTTCCTCAAGCAATAATTTATGGAAACCAATCATTTTTTTCATATCACTTCATCCTAGTAATATAAATATTCCATCTTTATCCTATACTCATAAAAATAATAAGAATGTTACCTACCAATTGTTGGACAGTTACTACATGCCAGACATTGTTGTATCAGTCTCTTTGCATGGATACATGTCATTAACTTGTCATAGCAATTCAATGAGGAGTCTACTACTAGTATACCCATTTTAGAAATGGGTAAACTGAGGGCGCCTGGGTGGCTCAGTTGGTTAAGCGACTGCCTTCGGCTCAGGTCATGATCCTGGAGTCCCGGGATCGAGTCCCGCATCGGGCTCCCTGCTCAGCAGGGAGTCTGCTTCTCCCTCTCCCACTCCCCCCTCTTGTGCTCTCTCTCTCTCTCACTCTCTCTCTCAAATAAAAAAAAAAAAGAAAGAAAGAAATGGGTAAACTGAGACATGCTGAGATTTCCCAGGAGTCAACAGAGATACTAAATAATCAAGTGGGGATTGTAGTCCAAGTCTGTAGGATTCCAGATGTCCTGCTCTCCTATTTTCCAAGAATGCAAATTGGATGTTTTCTCCTCGCAGTAGGGAATCCAGAGATGAGTATTCCAGGGATCAAGGACCATGAGCAAATCACTTTATTTCTCAGGGACTCTGTTTTCTTATCTGCAAACAAAAAGTCTTGCCCAAATGATCTCTGAGGCTTCTTCCAACCCCATCACCTAATAGCTCCTGAACACAGAAGAAAGGCATTAGTCTAAGTCACTTGCAATATGTTTTTGCAGTTTGGTACAACTATTTTTAGACCATCACAGAATAAGAGCTCATTTCATGGAGCCAGTCACAAATTTCTCACAATCTTTGGGGGAAATCCAGGCTTGAGGGATTCTAGTGCTTAATGAGATGATGTAATGCAGGAAAATATATAGCTGCAAGAAAATTTTATTAGTGTGAGTAAATGTACATTTTCAAGTGAATTACAAGGCCTTAAGAAGTAAATGTATATGCCCCGCGGGGAAAATCACCTAAGACTCTAAAACAGAGCATGTAGTGTTCATTTTCAGGCATTCTGAGAACCTCTGCAGATGTGAATAAAAAGGAAAATTGTGGCAGAACCTTTAACCCTAGAAAGAAAAATAAATGACCTCAGAAAAATACCTTCAATTAAGCAAATTGAGGACACCCTGTGACAGGTGCAATTGTCAGATAAAGGGGCTTTATAATGCAACATGAGTTAATATACTCATTGGGCAGAAATACATTTATAAATCTGCTGATGTGAAATATCTACAGGATTAGCAATGTTTAAGACTAATACATGAAACTGGTCTGGCATTCAAATGGTGAGACATGAACCCTCCAGTTCAACACGCCTATTTAAAAAAAAAAAAAAAAAAAGCACGTTGGTTCATGCAAATACAAGAAGTAACATTCTGGGTCACATAAATTTCTTGAAGTGTTTCTAAATTGTCACATACCTATAATACGTTCGACACATGCGTCCTAGCAGATTTCAATCCCAGGATGTCGATTTCAGAATTTACAACTGTGACGGACTGTTAGTGAATGGGAGATGTGGTTCTTTCCATTATGATTTCAATAGCTAACCTCAAATGAATAAAATAATAGAGGTAAGGCATTGCACAATGAGAAAGATGTCCCAGGGAGATGCTTTTTTGTCCTGTCTTACTTATTCTATCTCTGCAGAGGTGCTCCTGCTATTTTTCAGTCATTAAACAGGAATTCACCAGTGTGTAAGATATGAATAAATTCAGAGACTAAACATCTTAGGGAATATCACTCACTGATGCCTTCAAAACTAACAGAACGTTGCAAGAACTCAAGGGACCACAGCCTTGATGGGACTAAAGCAACAAACTCATCCCCCACCTCGTTCCTGGCATGCAAAGGGCCATATGGACACATTCACAGAGGAAGGGACAGGAGAGCAGAGAAGGCAAAACTGTGCATGCATCCAACAGACCCAAGTGTTGATGCCTCCAAATGTGGCCTGAGGGCTCCGCTTTAGAATGCTCCTCTGCCCATTTTAATCTTGCTATTTACCTTCTCAAGCTGTCCTCCAAAGGCAAGTTCCAGTTTTACTTTCCCCAGGAAGTCATTTGACTCTAGTAGCCCACGGGGATCTCTCCTTTCTCTGAATGTCTGCAGGATTTGCAATGGGAAGCACTGGGTTTGTTCCTCGAACACAAAATGCTCCGAATCTCCTCTATTTCAAAGGAAATCTGATTATTTTGCAAGACATTGCTCTTCGTGCACAAGAAATATTTTCTGATGTGTCTTTTCCTAGACACAGTGCATGGATCTTGACTTCCAAGCTGCTGAGCAAGGTTGGGGGTGGTGGGGACGGATGGAGACTGTGCTGAGTTTGAATCCAAGCTCCCTCACTTACAAGTCATTAATTTTTCTGAGATGCAACTTTCTCATCTGAAAAAACCAATGGGATGAGGATATCTCTATTGCAAACACAGTATGACAACTGAATGAGACAAGCCATGTGAATGCACTTAGTATGGCACATAGCAAACTTTAGGCCTTCCACACGTGCTTGATTCCTTCCTCTATTGGAACCTAAAATGCAGGGAGGAGGGTGAAGGCAAAATAGCCCCCCTCCCTCCACGATGTAATGCTATCAAATTCTAAAACAAATAGCTTGGTATTTAAATAACTCATTGGAAGATGACTTTGAAAAAGTCAAGCTTTTCATGTTAAATCTTTGTTTTGCAGGGTCAACCTTCAGTCCATAAAACCCTGTAATCGGGGAGAGAGCAGGATGGTGTTCTATGAAGGCAAAATAGAGGTGCCATGACCCCACAGAGTTAAGGACTTATCAGAACAGTGCAATTCTCTTATAAGCCAAGATCCTTCACAGCCACACTGTCTCTCTGCAATTATTTATAAAATGCCTGCAGATCATGATGGTGCTTCGGCCTTCCGTGTGTCCCTGGTGGCCTTTCCCTGCCATGCAGGGTCTCCCCTTGCAGGCACGGCACAGGGCCGTCAGACGAGACATTGCGTGGAACTCTCAGGGTCCTACATCAGAGAACTCACTCACCACGGCACCTTCCACTGGCCCTGTTTGCACACTTCCTAGGACAGAGATCTAAACTTGCGTAGGCAAAGTAAGACTAATAAAACAGGGTCGGTAGAGGTAGTGTGCATCACAACAGAGATGGACCGAGTGGAGTGTGGAGACTGCGCTTTCTCCACACGTCTGGATTCTGCTTCTCCCTGGACACGGACCTCACCTTCTCCTTCTCCAGGTGGCCTTCCTCCTGTGCCCCCTCCAGCTACCATCTGATTTCCCTTTCTTCCTTTGTGGTCAGATTCCTTGACAAGGTCGTCCACGCAAGACAGCTCCGTGTTCTCCTCTCCCACTCTCTCCCCCAACCACCCCAGACTCGTCCTACCACTGCATTCTGAAAATGCTCTCCTTCCGGTCACCAACAACCTCCGACTTGTCTACCCTGACCGCATTTTGAGTCTTGGGCCTCTTGGGCTATTCTCTTTCTCCTTCCCTGGCAGCCCCTTCTTGGAGTCTTTGCTTGGCTCCCTTTCCTCTAATCCAACTCTTAAATTTTGTTCTTTCCCAAGGTTACATCCTCAGCTCTCTTCTGTTCCCACCCTATTGTCTTGGGTTGACACACTCACATTCTTAGCTTTAATGACCACCTTTAAGTGATGACTCTATTTCCAACCCAGATCTTTCCTTTGAATTCCAGATCTCTAACTCTATTTTTTCCCCAATGTCCAAAGGCACCTGGAAATCTACGTGTCCAAACTGAACTCAGCATCTTCCCCCATTCTCCTAAAGCTTGTTCCCCATTTTTTCTGAATGGCACCGTTCTTCCCTCTCGGTCCCAAGCTAGACACCTGATAACCACACTCAGCAACCAATCCGGTTAGCCCCTGGGTCCTATTCATCTCTAGATTATATTCAACAATGCCTTAGCTCAGGCCCTTGTCCTTTTCCCCTGAAGCACCACAGAAATAGCTTCTAAATAATGGTGTTCATCTCCAGTCTCCCCTTCCCACCTCTTCAGTCCAATCTCAAAACTCCTTCAAGCATGCACTCTCTAAAATATAACATAATTGTGATCGTGTTACTCACCCACCTCCGCTTAAACTCTCAAAGTGCTACCAATTGTCCTCAGCATCATGTGTAGGAGAAAAACGTCTGTCATGATCTGGCCCATGCCGCCTCCCCCAGCCTCCTCCCCCTCCTGCGCTCTCACCATCCAGGGCCTCACCGGCTCTGCAGGGCTGTCCCGCTGGGGCCTGCACTCCCACCTCTGCAACGTGGCCTGAGATGCTTCCCTTGACCAGGTGTTTTCCTCCTTGTTTGCCTAGAATGTTCCTACTTATCCTTCGGATCTCAATCTAAAGATTGTATTAGTGTCCTGGGGTTGCCACGACACAGTACCACTAACCGGGTGGCTCCAACACATGAAATTGATGGTCTCTCATTTCTAGAGGCTGGAAGTCCAAAGTCAAGGGGTTGGCAGGAATGGAATGGGGGAGTCTGGTTCCTCTGTCCTCGCCTTTGGCAGCCTCCGCTCTTCCCTGGTTTGAAGATAGCAGGCTGTGTCCTCACGTGCTCTTCCCCTATGCATGTGTCTCTCTGTGTCCCCTACTATAAGGGCACAGTCATATTGGATCAGGGCCCACCCCTGGTGACCTTAACTTGCCATTTTCACCTGAAAATCTGCAAAGACCTTCTTTCCAAATGAGGTCATATTCACAGGCTCTGTGGGTTAAGACTGCAACATATTTTGGGGAAAAATGATTCAACCCACAATAGCCATTATTATGTCAAATACCCTTTCTTCTTTCCGCTTAGAATTTTACCCCATAAGCACTTCCCCCATGAAGCTTTAGGCACTTCTTCACCCAATAATTAACAGGCCAAAACTGAGAAGAAGACCAGGATCCAGAGAGGTGATCCAGCCCCACTGGCCACTTGCCCTTGTGGAGAAATGGAACTATTCATTTGGGGACCTTCTGGGCCAAGGGCCAAGGGACAAAAGTGACAGCCAAGGGCCACCAGACATGAAGAGCCTGCTGGAGCCCTTCCACACCCCACATTGTGCCACAATGATGAGAAACGACAGCCATGGGGTAAGAGTGAGGCAGAAGGGCACTGGACTCCCCATCCCCAGCCCAGCAACGCATGGAGGGTGGCTTTGGTGCTGAACCGCAAAGGGAGGGAGGAAAATCTATCCCCGAGAAGCAGTAAACTGACGTTAGATGCCACACAGAATTGTAGCCCAGCTCTGCATCACCAAAGCCAGCTGGAAGCACCTATGCATCCAAGAAGCACATGGACATGGTGCCAAAAATGAAATGACTGGTGGATGAAAGACAGCATCTTTAGAATGAAAAACAATTCAAATCAAAACCATGTAATATTGATACAAACACAATGCCTTTTTTTTTTTTTTTTAAGAAAGCAAGTGAATGGAAAACTCTTTAGGGTTTTTGGCTTAACACCTTTAAAACTGATATTCTAACATACCATGTTTGTTATTGAAATCATATATAATGAAATTCTTCATTCCTCTGACATCTGATTAAATGTCTTCACTTCCTTTTGCTTTTTTTTTTTTTAAATAAAACTGCTTGGGCTTTTTGGGGACAGGAGGTGTTAGGGCATTGTTGGAGAGAATTTTATTGCCTCAAATCTGGAGATGGTGAAAACACGAGAAAGTTCTGACTTTTCACAACATGACAGTCAAAACAATTCTCAGGGGTGAGTTTGACCATGGAGGAGCCAGGGGCTGCATCCATGGCCACGGAACGTTTAAAACCCCTTCCTCAGCTGGACATGACAGTACAGGGTCATCCTCTCTTATAAGAAGGCAGGGGTTCAGTGAGATAGCAGGATGGCGGTCAAATCAAATGAGGCATTTCTGAGCTTGAAGAGGCCTTAGAAATCAGGGTTCTGCGGAAGTTTAAGCAGTTCGTTCTGTATGTAGGGTGCGCGAACCTGCTAGTGAGCTGTTTGCCCAGGTGGGTGGAGCCAGGGTGGACAGCTCATGGGACAGCTCAGGAAGTGGGTCCAGTGCTCGGACAAGGGTTGAGGCAGGTCTTAAGCTTTGGGGTCCCCAAAGGGGATAAGCCTCTCCGGAGCACGCTCAGGCTGAGTATTTTGCCGAGCACTAGCTGAGAGAAAGAAAAACATCCTTACCTCCTCAAAATTTCAGGCCCGCACACATCTAGAAGTAGCGTATCAGAAACTAAATGGCTACATTTATAAAATATATATATATATATATATAGCTAGCAAAGACTTTGTAAGTGAAAGAAAATTGGAGCTATTGCAGGTAAAAAGCTCAAAAGCTGAGTCTAGAGCTCAGGTATAAGGACGCACCGTTCTGAAACAGGACGTGTGGCCCATGGGAAGGGGTAACAGGTGGGAGGGGTGTGGGAGTGAATCAGAACCAGGATGATTCAGAGAAATGAGAAAAGAGAGGGGCCCGGGAGAGGCCTAGGCCCCTGCCCGCCGTTCCCTACAGATATGCTGCGCTTCAGACCCGCCAGTGCAGGAGATGAGCTGTGGTGAAGACAGGTGCACCTAGCCTTGCTCTGAAGGTGCTGTGCAGGTAAGCATGGGTAAGCACAGGTAAGCACATCCTCCCTCAATGAGGCTCATTCCTTCCTGCGTCTCCCCATGGGGCACCTCCGCCGCTCTGGGTCTCCAACCAACGGGCTGGACGATGTTGCTTGCGTGGTCCCTTCCGAAGGCCATTTGCTTGAGCTCCCAAAATGGGCCTCATTGGGCTATGGTCAACTGTTGGCAGAGCTGTGTCCCTTCTGGAGGCTCTAGGGGAGGATCCTTTCCTTCCCTTTACAGCTTCTAGAAGGCCCCCCTACAGTCCTTACTCTTCATGCTTCTTCCAGCAACGCTGGGCTGGGTCCTTCTCACACGGCCATTGCTTGGATTCTCTCCTTGCATTTCCTTTCCCATTTCTGTAGACTCTTATGCTTACTTTGGGCCCACCCTGATAATCCAGGATAATCTCCCTGTCATAAGGTCATCTGATTCCATTAAGGTCACCTTAATTCTAACCTTAATTCCCCTTTGCCACTTAACCCATTACATCACAGATTCTGAGGATTAGGACACAGGCATCTTTGGGGGGCAGGGTGGGGAGGGGTCATTACTCTGCCTACCACACCAATAACACAAAATTCTATTTCTGTGATAATCACCTTTCCTGTGCATCACCTCCCCTTAACCTACCTTGGGCCTGAGGGGTGAGTGCCATTGGAATAAGGGATAAATACTTAGACTTCTGAACCCTCGATCGTGGGAAAGGTGAGAAAGGGGCCCATGAGCTACCTGTTACATGTTTCGTTTATGGCATCCCATTTGTTATCACTTTCGTAGGAGAAAACCAAGATTCGGGTCATTTAATGAACATGGCTAGTCAGCGGTGCAGTAGGAATTCGAATCACCTTTCCTGTGTGTCACCTCCCCTTAACCTACCTAGGGCCATCAGGACGGACCAGAGTTTACGTTCTTTTGCCTACGTTAGTCCTTTCCCAACTGACCGGCCCTTGACTTACGCATGTTCCTGATGATTTTTCAAAATATAAGTAAGGGAATGATATGGCTGAATACGTACTCCATTCAAAAGACTGTCCTCTCTTCCGGGCTTTTGATCTCCCTGACTTTTGTTTTTAAAATGATTTCTGGTTCGGAGAATGCTGGCTGTGGAAAACCAGGTTTCTTGGGGCCGTAGGGACCTGATCTTTGGTGTCAGCGCTGCTGCCTACCCACCAGCCCCGAGCCTGTTTGCCTCTCTCTGAAATGAGGACAATCGGGTGTGTCTCCGAGCTGTTCCAGGGGCTGAGATAAGGCACAGGGCCCGGCTCGGCTCGGGGCCTCGGATTGCTGCTGATGCGAACTGGCTCGGGCTGCTACCTTTGCAGAGCCAGCCAATCACCGGCCTCCCTCGCTCACCTGATGCAAAGGCCTCCCGCCTCCCACTCCCAGGCCTCTTCCTGGTCCTGACCTGCTGCCTCCTGCCTCCCACTCCCAGGCCTCTTCCTGGTCCTGACCTGCTGCCTCCCGCCTCCCACTCCCAGGCCTCTTCCTGGTCCTGACCTGCCCGCGGCTCGCCAAGCATCGTCGCCCAGCTCTCAGACTCACCACATCCCAAGCGGAACCCTCCTCTGCTCCCAACTCTGCTTTTCTCGAGTGTTCTTTGTTTCTATGCATGATACACATCCAACATCCTGGCACCCAGGCCAGTAACTTGGGAGACTTCTTCGACTCGCTTTTTCCCCTAAAGGACCAGTCCCTGCCTCGGTGACACCTCAGTCTTCCAGCCCACATAGGTGGGATGCCCATGGCCGCCCGTCTCCAGCTTCTCTGCCCCGGTTACTATGCTGGATCTACCCTCACTCCCCTCCCCTGTTCCGAATGCCTCCCGAGTGACATCAGATTCCTTTGTCTCATCCTCAAACGCTTTGCAAACTCACAGTAGCTTTCCTGGGCTCCCCTCTTTCCTACCCCTTCTTACCACGTCCTGAACTCCAGCTGAATTACCAAAGGTCCACTGTCTGCCTCACCGGCCCCACCATGGCTGCCTAGCTCCCTCTCCTGCCTGTGCTCCTCCTTCCACAGGATCACCCTGGGTCTTGAGAAGACATCCCCGGAGGATGCCCCCTGCCCGGGCCCTCGCGCCCTCCAGGCAAGTCCCACCTGTAAGAAGCTTTCCTTTCTTGTCAGCCAGAAGACTGCTCAGTTTAGTCATTGGTGTCCATCTGTCATCAATATAAAGCTGGATGACTATGATACATTACTTTGAATGTCGTCCTCAAAGCTTTATTTGAAATACAAATATGTAAACTGTAAAATGGGTTTAGTTATGTATTCATAAAGAACAGATGCTCACTTGTGCCTGGCAACCCAGCCCTGTGGTACCTGGCTCTCCTCAAGAGAGTTAGGACCACACCCACTTATTCTGTAAAATGGGAGACCCGGTGGCTCACTCAGTGGCAGCTACTTCTCCAGTACCCACCAAGATCCAGTGACAAAAGTATCACCTCTTCCCTGACTTGATGAGAAAGAGCCAGTTTCCTGGGGGTGCCCTGGGCTGGGAATCACCACCAGGATCCTCCTCTTTCTTCCCCACCAGGATCAGGGAAGATAGGAGGTGGCATAATCTTCTCCCATATCCACAGCCCCACACTGTGAGTCTGTGTTTTCTCTGGGGACCTGCTGATTTAGAGGAAAAAGAAGCAATGTCTGGCTCCCCTCCTCAATTTAGAAAGTGAGTCCTTAACGAGGTGGCGAGTCCTTCCCGTTCCGCCACCCCATGTGCTCACAGCTCCGTCTCCATCAGGCACCAGTAAGGGGGCCTGGTTTTAGAAACCTCTCCCATGCCCCTTCTCTTAGCCGGCTCTCCTGCTGCCCCTTCTAGTCTGGTATCCACGGAGCTGAACAGGCACTGAAATTCTGGGTGCCACCCCGGGCACACCCCATCATAGCCTCCAGGGGCAGGGCCAGGCATCTGGGCTTTGTATATTCTGGGGCTGCCTGATTTCTAAGTTGGCATGAGGACAAGAGTCCCATAACCATGTCTTGAATTACAATATTAACTCCCCTCCTGAGTGATATCTAGCCCCTCTCCCTTGAGGATGCTTGACCTCTAACACTGACACTCACATACCCAGAATCCTCCCCGTGCTTGTGATTGTCACAGACTCACCCCTTTCCTGGAGCTGCCCCACCGGACATTTGAAGCCCCCACTGGAGATTATAGTGCACGATCAGCTCAGTTCCCCCGAAGCTTGAAGAATTCCAGAATCCTCTTCATGTGGCTTGCCTGATGGGAACGGGCAACATTATCATGTCTTTTTTTTTTTTTAAGATTTTATTTATTTATTTGACAGAGAGAGAGAGAGAGAGCAAGAGAGGGAACACAAACAGGGGGAGTGGGAGAGGGAGAAGCAGGCCTCCCGCCGAGCAGGGAGCCCGATGCGGGGCTCGAACCCAGGACCCTGGGATCATGACCTGAGCCGAAGGCAGACGCTTAACGACTGAGCCACCCAGGCGCCCCAACATTATCATGTCTTATAATGCTCCCTGCATTAGCAAACGAAATGAACTCTGCTCTACCTTGAGAACAAATTGAAGTTGACAAAGAGACATTAGTTGTTGAAGCCAAATGCAATAAACTAAATTCATAAATCAAAACAAAGCCTTTAGATCCTTTCAGTCTATTTTTCTCAAGTTATTTCTTTACTATTGTACTTCAGACTCCTACTTCTGACACCCCTCCTTCACTGCAGATCAATCTGTTGGTTTTTTAAAAACTCTACCTGCATCTATTAAATGCCAGGAATGATGGCTCTAAACGAATAAATGCCTCTTACCCTGTCATTCATTTCTATAAGGAAATCGGCTATAAATTGAGTTTGCTTCACGCCCCATACCTCGTTGCATTCAGCTGCCTCTGTTTTTCCTGATGTAAATACTTTGCAAAAAAACTCAAAGAGTCTCAAATCCTTTGCTACTTGACTTTAGTATTATTAGCAGCTTACCAAAGAATTCCCAACTTTCTTCATGTGCTCTTTTTAAATACTTTCTCTTCTTATTGAGGGTAATTATATTTCGTCTTGGGAACAAAACCTTTGATACACTGGCTCACACCCGTCTTCAGGGGTATGGATGTGATGGTGAGAAACAGTCATAGAGGGAAGCCTGCCATTCATCCTCTCCTGGTTGCATCCTCAGAACTGGGGAAGAGGACACCAAATATTTTAGGATTCTGGCATAAGCGTCAGTGGGACATTCCTGGGGCCCCCTGGGGAAGGCTGCTCATTTTTTAGCTCAGGGTGGAGAATGGCCACTTGGTGCCATTAAAGCAGGGACACGCTGCCCAGAAAAGCAATAGGCACCAGAAAAAATGTGACCAAGAGGGAAGGACTAAAATTCTTCGAGCTCCTATGATGTGCTGAGCATATCTTGCTTCACCTTCCAAGATCAAGAGAAAAGCAAGAGGCTTGACACCACCGGGAGAACAAATCTCAAACTTGCAGTTTGCCAGAAAAGTTATTATTGCCCAAGTCTGTGCGAAATGAAGACCCTCACACCCCAAAGGCCCGCTAGCCGCAGCTTTATGTTCTAGAGGGTGGGTGAGGCCCAGGGCTGTGCTGGTGCTCGCAGGGAGATGATGAAGAAGGTGCAGGGAACGGGGTGAGAGTCACGTCACAGTGAATGAGGGCTGGAGGTTAGGGACGCACGTTGGCTGCCTAGCACTGCGTGAAAAAGGGCCCTGGAACTCAGAGACCACCAACAGCAACCTTTATAGTGTGGCAGGTTCTGTTCGCCAGGAATCTGGACGTCAGCAGGGATTTCATTACCTGAGGGCTTGACTGGGTTCTCACGCTCACTCCGGAGCTGTCCACGGGCAACCTCCGCTGAATGGCTGGGGGCGCAGGAACAGAGCGAGGGCAGAGAATTTTGCGGTGCACGTTACTTGGCCATAAAAACACAATTTTTACATTCTCATACCCTTGCTTGCAAACATTTTGCCATGTCAGAGTGTCCACTCCTTCAGACGCGTTTATAACCGCTCGCAACTCCAGCAATCCGCGCTTCTGCCTCAGTGCAGGCTTGCAAATCACCTTACGTGTGGGCGCTCAAAGCCAAGGAGCAACTGTCTGGAAAGGTCTTACGGGTCATGAGCATTCGGGAGGGTAGGCAGGTGCCCAAAGCTAAGTCCACTGCCCTCAGACTGACCCTAAGCCCGCACCCGCTGTAGCAAATCAAACACAATGTGTCAAAGGTGTGTGTGCTCTTACCTACGGGTCCTGTGTATTAAATTCGTATAATTTTGTAGCAAGAGATAGCTTTGTCCCTGCAAAGGCTCCCTAACTCCATCGCAGATAAAAATAAGCAAAGCTGCTGACAGCCTTCAAGTGGCAGCATATGATTTGGTCTCTGAGACGTACAAAGTGTTTTAATTAAAGGTTGTCTAAAAATACAGAACGTTTCCACAACCACATCTGCCATTAACTCTTCTGACATTCTGGCGGCATGAAGCCCCAGAACATTCTTTACATATTAAAAAGACGGCAAGCATGCCTGCACACTACACCCACAAACCAAACCGATGGCCGTTGGCGACCGCAAGAATCACCGGACGCCGCGCAGCCCGCTGCAATTTGTTCCTACAACCGGGGAGGCAGGCTCGGAGACTGGGAGGCGTTTTGCTGAATGACTTTACGAGAGGGGAAGTGACGGCGTCAGTGTCCACGAGGCCAGTCCGGGGAAAATGGCTTTTTATTCTAGTTGGTCACCAACTATTCCTGTGACTTGGAAGAAGTCAACCCGCCGCTGTGGTCCCCAGGTTGTTAGATCAATAATAATAACAATAGGTATGGAGCAAAACAATGTGCCCCGAGGAGTGTGCAAAGTGCTTTACACGGAGGATACACCTGAACCCCACTTGCTCCCGTAAGACAGGTCCTGTGATCATCTGGCTCATTTACACCTTATCTGTTGACAGACAAATCCGTCCTCTGAGAGGTGATGATGGGTTATGGGAAAGAGCATCTACGTGGAAAGAGAAGTCCAGAAGCTGGCTCTGTCCTTTACCAGCTGAGCGATCTCAGGCTGACCACTTTGCCTCTCTGTGCTTTAGTTTTTCCCACCTGGAAAATGTGGGTCATAGCAGTACCCAGCTGACAGGCTTGTTACTGTGAATTGAATAAGGTGGGTAGCTTGGTACATAGTAAGTGTGGTCAAATAATCTGGTCTGGTTTGAACCAGACCTTTCCTGGAAAGAAGAGGGGGGCTGGGGAGTTAGATTCCTGATTAGTCAGGGAGAGGGAAGAAAAAAAAAGTGCTTTCATGAATGGCCTCTGTCCAGATGTGTCTCTAGAACCTCCCACCGGAGGCAGAAAGGGGCAAAGAGCCTCAGGGCTGTCGCAGCAAGGTGGGCTACCTGGAGGACAGAGCAGAGCCTCCCGCAGACTCAGTCTGCTGCTGGAGACACTTCAGTGAATGATAGCAAAACCTGCCAAGTGTACTGTAATGAAGGCCACGTTCACTGTAGGGCAGAAGTCAGCATAATTCATGCAGAATTCCAAGCTGCTGGTACCAATTAGGCCCAGTCATGAGACGCCCTTCCTCTTTCCTTGTAATCCCTGCAGCTACCTTGTAAATAATCCCTCAAGCCCCATGAGCCGAAATCCAGCTTTTTCTCCTGACCCGCAGATGGAAGCATCAATGCATGAATAAAATCTTTGTGCTTTTATTCCTTCTTCACCCCAAATATTCTTCCCTACAAATGATGTATAAATGCCACATATATTCCCAGGGCTGCTGAGGGTAGCATAGGAGTTCTACTCTTTGAGACAATAGGTTGAAAAGTCTCCACACACAGGAACTCACCTTATGTATCTTTGCAGAAATAACCAAAGATGAAGCTTTCATGTATCAGAACATAGGGAGCGAAGTGAGAAGTGTTGATTATTGAGGGAAGAAAGGTTCAAGTGGACAATAAGAGAAAGAGCCCCTGGCAGCTGGGGGGTCATGAGTAGAAAGAATATCTGCACAGAACAGGGTACTGTTCAGGGAATTGAAAGGGAGGGGAGCAAGAGATGAGACGTCAAGGAGAATTTTCGGCTGAGACTCGGTTCATGGGAGCGGTTGCCGGGTTTGTGGGGGATACTCGGAGAGGGAGCCACGGAGAGAGGATTTTTAAGAAGTGTTGCTGGGCTTTAACCATGCCCCCCTCCCGTCCTGCCCTCGGAGATTTTTCAAGAGACTAATTCAAAACTGGCAGTGACTTTCAATGTTATTATTCTGAGGGATTTTTAATTCTTTTAATCGATACTATACAAAGATGGGGCCACAGAGAGCCCTGGTTACACTGAGGTTATATGTACAAAACACACCAGCTTCAGGGGAACCTCAACCCCAGGATTCTATAGTTCTGAGAACACAAGATCCAGGCAAATGTTAGTTAAGCAATAGTGTTTGTGCCACGCGCCCATAAGAAAAATGTTCCTTTTCGACTCTGGGGTGCCCACGACCAACATTAGGAATGGCCTGGAAGGCGGACTGCATCGGGTAAAAGGTCAGGATGGGCACGAATCTCCTGCATTTGTCAGGAAGCAGCGGGCTTCCAGCAAACCCACGTGGGTCCAGACCCACCTGGCTCTCTTCGGTTACTGTTATTACAGATCTCTTATACTCGGAGGCCGGGAAAAGACGACTACCCATCAGACAATAAGACAAGGTCACTTACAAGACACAAGAACATGCTGTGATTTTAAGTCACTGGGAAGGTGCTGCCCCAGGGACCACACATTTCTTCCATCACTCAGGGAAGGATCGAATGAGGAAGCTCTCCTCTCCTTCACAGCATTTCCTCAGCTTCCCTTCACTCTCAAACCCCCTACACTGGTTTGGGGGCCCATCATTCCAACAATGACGTCCACAAACCCCGCTGATACTGGGTCCTCCTCTAAAAGGCTCCGCAGCAGGCTTCAGGATGGGTGACACTCGTCACCTGCGCCCTTTGGCTTCCACGAGGCCACTCGGCCTTCAGTGCCCATCCCGGTGAGCTGGCTGTGCCTTCCATCCCTCTGGACAGACCTCCATGCCTCTGCGTTTCATTTTTTTCTCCAGGACTCAATGCTGGGCTCTCCACCTATGACCCCGTGTCCCTCCCTGAGCGGTCACATCAGTGCCCAAGGCTCTACTACGGTCGAAACTGTCAGAGCTCCCGTCGGAGCTCAGAAGAGCCTGTCTGATTGCAACGTTGTAAATCTCCACTCGCGTATCTCAGAGATCATTCACATGCAGTGTGTCCCACACTGGACACGTTATCTCCCCTTCAAACGTTCCTCCTCTCAGTAAATACCCAAAATAACAGAATGAGAGCAAACACACGCTGTTTCCCACACCCTCAGCACCGCGCTACACATATAATAAATGACGTCTGTTGGTGTCTTACTTTGCACAGGAATTCTAAGGGTCGGTACTTCATTAGCCGTACTTTACAAATAAAGAAACTAAGGAACTGAGAAGTTAGATTATTCCACCGTGAGTAAGTGGTGGACCCGCCGTCTACATGGTTGTCCCACCAGAAACCGGGGACACATCACACCC
This sequence comes from Halichoerus grypus, assembly GCF_964656455.1. NCBI lineage: Eukaryota > Metazoa > Chordata > Mammalia > Carnivora > Phocidae > Halichoerus > Halichoerus grypus. The sequence goes on from NC_135719.1 coordinate 2,861,572, forward strand.
CTCCCCACCACCGAGAAGCCCAGGGCCAACTCATCAGCCAGTTCTGCACATTTTTGCTTCTAAATAGGTGTTTCTTTTCCCCAGTCTCTATCTCTGTGACCACCTCGCTTTTCCACCTGCCATGATTCCTCGCTGACTTGCCTGTGATTGCCTGTCCCTCCTCCTCTCCCACCTCCCGCTCATCGACAACATGTTCCCCACACGGCAGCCAAAATGACACTTTTTTAAAAATCCCCTCACCTAAGCCTTTAATATCCTCCCACTGCTTTTAGAATCAAGACCGAATTCCTAATGAGCCCCTGCAACACTCCTCCAGGTCTGTGGCGGGCTACCACCCGCCGGTCCTCCCTTCCTGTCCTGAGGTCTGCAGTCACCCTGTTCTATCAGGTCCTCGGCGTCCTGCTTCCTCCTTCTTTTACCCAGGCTCTTCCCTGTGCCTGGAAGATTCTTTACACCGCCCCCCCCCACCCTACCTAGTCAACACCCACCCATTCTTCAGATCTCAGACCAAATTCACTGTTTTAGAGAAAACTCCCTGCCCCAGAGCCCTGTGTTCTCTTCTTCACGGCACGAATCTCGCTTGGGCATCTGATTCACGGTTTGATTGATGTCTGTGTCCCTCACTGGTCAGCAAGTTCCTTGAAGACAACAATCAACGTCTGTTCTGTTCACCACTGCATCCTCCTTTGACCAGCGCAAAGCCTGGCAAGTAACTGGCACTCGTGGATGTGTGTTGGGCGGGCGGATGGATGGAGAGATGGGTGGATGGATGGTTGGATGGTTGGATGGCTGGATGGTTGCATGGTTGGATGGAGGGATGGTTGGATGGTTGGATGGACAGATGGATGGACGATGGACACATGGATGGACGGACAGATGGATGACTGAATGAAAAGGGACAATCAAAAGCCCAACCTACCTGCACCTGTTTTTTTGTTCTCCACATTTATCTAAAAGATGATCTTTTTTTTTTCTTTGCACACTCAGCCATGTCTTCAGCATGCTGCGTGGGTGTTAAGTACCAGAAGTCAAGTGATTCCTATAAACCTAAAAAGAGGCCAGCTGCCAGACTCATGAGAACAATGAATAAAACTGGAGAGGAAAGCAGAGTTCTAATCTCAGCAGGAGACAGTGCAGAGGGCGTGAACCCAACGTCTGGAGACGTGCCTCCACTCACAGCTCTGTCACACATTAGCCATGTGACCCTGGAGAAGTCTCTTTGCTTTCTTAGTTTCTCCAAATGCTATTTAAAAAAAAAAAAAATAGAGATACGATGCTGTCTTTATCTCTCAGGGTCCTTACCAGCTTCTTAATGACTCTCAGCTTATTTCAATTATAGTATTTGAATTCTTCACATAGAGGAGGATTTCACATAGGATACAAAAGGGAGGTTTAAAATTAGAAAATCCATATAAGAACTAAGTATGGCTTTGAAATTTCATTTGGCATTGTTTCCAGACCAGGTACTAGTAGTGTTTTGCTGCATTTTAAAATAGCAATTTAAATGTTCTACTCCTTTTATTCACCATGGTCATTTATTTGCCGCTCTGTAGGACTTTAAATGAACATTGAAGAAGTCATGTTTATTTCATTAGTAGAATTATTAATTTCTCCTTATCATGAATGCTGCCAAGGAAAGTCATTTTATGCACTGTAGTTCAGGGCTGCAGCGTATCATCTATGTGTCAATCATCAGAACACATTTTCTTTGAAAAAAAAGTAAACTATAAGCACAACAAATTGAGCTTCATCTTCTTTTTATAATCACTGAATTCTATTTGTGCACTTTCCAGACATTAGCTCTGAAAGGGAAGAAAAGCAAGCTTCAGATCTGTTAAGTCTAATTAAGGTAAGTATAGTGGATGCGATGGAGTGAGACCCAGACCACCAGGACATGTCAGGACATTTTCTGTCGAAGTGTAAATAAACACGTCCACTTTGCCATTAATAATAGCAATGGAAGGGCACTAAAAAGCTTGGCCGACATGAATAAAGATGAAGTTATGAATACTTAATGACCAAATGCCCCAGTTAAGAGAGACAGACCTGGAATATGTGGGTCCAAGTGCATGTGAATTTCCAGCCAGTGAGGGAAGAACCTGTAAGTTTCACAGTAATGCTGAGCTTCAGATGTGTGAGTTCCATAAACTCATTCTCCAGCAAGACTTTTAGGTTTATTTTAGATTTGGTATTTTAAATGTAGGAGGGAAGCAATGCTTATGAATGGTAGATACAGTGTTCCTTTGTCAGGGGGTGGGTGAATATGGTTGACTAGAAGCCAAGTTGGAGATTTAAATAAACACAATCCTCTTTTATATAAGGGTTAACTCAAGAAGTACAGTTTTTTAAACCTATGTAAGTGTTTATATCCAGAAAGTAAATACGGGATTTTATCTAAGGGGGAGAAAAAGAGATGCAGGTGGTAACCACATTTTGGTTAGGACTCCGGCAAGCTTGCAGGTTGGGGAACAATTTTATAAGCATTAGCTGGGAGCTCTTGGGCAAGTCGCTTCCTCTCTCTGAACTCGGTTTTCCTAGCTATACACTTCATGCTAAGATGGAAGTCCTCCAAAGTCCCTTTAGCTGGAATATTCTAGGATGTTATAAAATCATCCTCATAATTTCAAAGAAGCAGGAGTTGAGTTTTTTTCTGTGCCTGAATTTTCATAAATGAAAATTTGCCTTCTGATGTGTCCATGGGCACCTTGTAAGTTTGGTGGCTGAACGTCATTCCAGACCACTTGATCTACTTTATGGCATTCAATCATTAATTCAAACATTTACTGAGTGCCATATATCCTGTGGTTAGCAAGTGTCAGGAGCTACCTAACTAAAAACAAAGCCATGGGATGAATGCGCTCATTTGAACTTGGTCCCCGGGGAGGCCCTCTCTGTCCAGCAGGTGCTTCCATCAACTATCTCTACTTCACGGTTTTCTAACTGTATTTGTGTTTTGTGTCCAGTATTCATCTATATACTTAAAATAAGTTTTATATCTGTCTATGCTTTTTTTTATCATACCAGACTGGACAGATTTTCAACAAACTTAAGAGAGAATTTTGGGAATGGTCATCTGCACATTATGGAGTACCTGGCACCCTTGAAATGTACTTGAGTGGCCTGTGAGTATGTCTGAGAGATAGGTCCTCTCCTGAGCCAGCCAAACCTGAGCTTTAATAGGACGTCCTAGTACCTGCCACTTGGGAAACAAATACTGGTTTCAAGTATTGGTTCCAAACTTCAGGAATTGATTTACAATGAAGCTCTTTCTCAATGAGTAGCTCCATGTATCCTGATACCGGCAAGGTTAGCAGCAATTTACTTATTTTAAAATGATAGATGATCGGGGCGCCTGGGTGGCTCAGTCGTTAGGCGTCTGCCCTCGGCTCAGGTCATGATCCCAGCGTCCTGGGATCGAACCCCGCATCGGGCTCCCTGCTCAGCGGGGGGCTTGCTTCTCCCTCTCTCTCTGCTGCTCGCCCTGCTTGTGCTCTATCCCTCTCTCTCTCAAATCAATAATAAAATCTTAAAAAAAATTTAAAAAAAATGATAGATGATTCTCCCACATAACACTGGAGGAGTCAAGTAATACAAAAGTGATTTACTTAACTCCATATGTATTCTATATTTATATAATTATAAAGCAAACATTAGTATGGGTGTTATGTACAAAGCAGAGGATTAGTAATGCACTAAATATGATCCCTACCCTTCAGCATTTAAGCTAATTAAGAGAGGGAAGATATTGACATAAATAAGTACTATAGACATTCAGTTTCATTCAGAGTAATGATAGCTTTGCCCCTTCAGTCTCTTTGAAATCACCCAAAATCACCCAAAAGAAAATATAAACATAAAGGCAAAGTCCAGAGTAACAGGAAGAAACCAAAACATGCACATCTCAGACAGAAGCCATTAAAACATAATCCTCCTAAATAATGGCTTGACTAGATGCTCTTGTCTGAAATGATGAGTCAAGTGCAGGAGCCATTGCGAGGCGCCCTTCTGGATTTAGGACAAAAAAGAAGCTAAGGAGGCAAGAATAAATCAGTAATCGCGCAGACACACACCCGTGGGGATGCACACGCACACACATACACACATGTAACATATTTGCAGGAAATACTTTATCGTTGAAGAATAGTGAAGGAAAAATCATCTGCATTGGAAGCAGCCTACTTCTGCCAGGCTCTGGTGACCAGGTAAAAGTTTGAATCCTAAATGAACTCATTCACATGTACAAACCTGAGAAATGAGGAACTAGGGAGAGTTCCCACTAGCCTGAAACCGTCTTCGGTCCTCCCCCACTGAAATTTTCTGAAAATAGATGGTCCAGGAAAAAAAAAATTCCTCATATTCAAAATTGAGTAGGAATTTTTTTAAAATTTATACAGAGATGCCACAAAAAGTGAGTAAAAAAACAAGGAAGATAAATGACCAAAAAAAAGGCTCACTTGAAAAAAATATTGCCATAAGCAGGTGATAATTGTGATCCAGGATATTGTCATGAATTTTCAAAACTTAAACAATCAAAACTATCAAATAAGAGCACAAAGCAGGAACAAAGAACTAGAAAAGCCATGAGAAAATCATACGAGGAAATAATATTGTAACTAGTAGAACTCAGGAAAGAAGTAAAACAGAGAAAGAAAATCATGACCTAAACGAAGATTATAGGGGAAGCAGCAGAAGGGAGTAAAGAAACTGCTGGAAACTCAGTAATGCATGTAAAGCACAACAGTGAGAAAAACATGCAGTCTGAGAAATGAAAGCAATCAAAAATTTAAAACAATATTTTCATTTTAACTGAAAAACAGACAAATCACATGCTATATAGTTAAAATTGTCACAGAAGCAGAAAACTTAAATAAGGGGCAACATTAAAGTAAATCTAAAAATATAAACAGAAAAAGCCTTGAATCTACTACAACTGGAAGGGCGTATTATTTCCTCGCCCAGAGAAGGGGCGTGGGGACAGGGGTCAAGTGATACAAAATGAACATCAATACATATTCTGGTAAAATTACTTGACTTTATAGACAAATCATTATTTTGCCAACCTGATATAAAGATCAAGTCACCTATTAGGGAGAGAGAAAAAAATCAGGTGGCCTCAGATTTCCCCACAGCAATACTCAACCTAAGAGGAACCCTAGTAAAATAATACCTACGAAGTTCTCAAAGAATGCAATCTGGGGCAAGGAAGTGAAACATAGCCAAGCTGTCATTCACATATAAAAGTTATAGATGAATTTATTTCCTATGAGACCTTCCTGAGGAAACTACTAGAAGAGCCAAGTGACAAATGGAGAAACTACATTGAAATAACAGGTATTGGACATTTAATCCGCTTAACTGTTGGACTACAGCTAAAGAAAATACAGAGATTATGGCTCCATAAGCAAAGGTAAATGGTATACACCCTGACAATATAAAAGATAATAAAACAATGAGATTTGGAGAAGGGACAAAGAAAGGAAGTTATAGACTATACTAATTCCTTCATCAGTTATAAGCCGGAAAATCAAAAAATAAAGCTACTAGAGTTATAAGTATAAAAGCTATAAAAGTCAACACTATGAAAAAGAATATAATCCAGTAAAACTAAATGGGGAAAAGAGGATGGAAAAGATGGAAGAAATACACTGATTTCAATATTGCTCATAGAAACAGAAAATTGAAGATTAACACTGGAAAGTAACAACTAGAGAACACAAGTATAAAACTTCCAAATTATGAGGATAAAATACAAACACAGAACAAAAACAATAACTATAATTAATTTACCCACAGAGCTTATATAGGAAAAGATTTTTTCAAAAAGCATTAAAAACAGAAATTAATATGTAATATTATGACAGAACAAGTCAAAGTCTGCCTATCTGTCATATTAGTAATGATGTGGTGAAATATACTTACTCAAAGAAAAAAATCCAAACAAGTACTTGCATAATGGTTAAAAAGAACAAAGCACTCTCACAATTCCAGCCCCTCTTTTTGCAAAAATTGACAAACTGACCCTAAAATTGATATGGGAATGCAAGGGACCCAGAATAGCCGAACCAATCTTGAAAAAAATAATTAAAGGACTCACAGTTTCTGATTTCAACACTTATTATAATCAACAGAGTATGATACTGGCATAAAGATAGAAATAAAGATCAATGAGATAAAACTGACAGTCCAGAAATTGTCTGCCACTGATCAGTTTTATGGTCAATTGATTTTTGGAAAGGGTGCCAAGACAATTCAATGGGGAAAGAATAATCTTTTCAACAAAATGATGCTGGGACCAACTGTATATCCACATGCAAATAAATGAAGTTGGACCCCTACCTCACACCATATACAAAAATTAACTGCAAATGGGTCAGACCAAATGTAAGAGTTAAAACAATAAACACTCAGAAAAAAACATAGGAGTAAATCTTTGTGACCTCGGATTAAGCAATGGTTTCTTAGATATGACACCAAAAGCACAAGAAACAAACAAAAAATAAATAAATTTGACTTCATCAAAGTGAGAAGACACTGTGCTTCACAGGACAACATCAAGAAAGTGAAAAGGTAATCCACAGAATGGGAGAAAGTATTTGCAAATGTTTGTAAACATCTGTTAAGGGACTTGTATCAAGAATTTTTGAGGAACTCTTAACAACTGAACGATAAAAAGACAACCCACATTTTTAAATGGGCAAATGATTTGAGATTTGAATAGATATTTCTTCAAAGAAGATCTACAAATGGTCCATAAGCACATGAAAAGGTGCTCTGCATCATTAGGCATTGGAGAAATGCAAATCAAAGCCACAATGAGAAACCACTTCATGCCCACTGGGATGGTTTTAATCAAAAAGATTGACAATAACAACTGTTGGCAAGGACGTGGGGAAATTGGAACCCTCCTAACATTGCTGGTGGGAATGTAAAATGGTGCAGCCACTTTGCAAAAGAGTTTGGCAGTTCCTCAAAAAGTTAAATATAGAGTTATCATTTGACCTAGCAGTTCTACTCCTAGGTATGTATCCCAGAGAAACAAAAACGTATGTCCTATCAAAACTTGTACAGAAATGTTAATAGTGGCATTATTCCTAAAAGTCAACAAGTGGAAATTACTCAAATTCCCATCACCTGATGAACTGATAAACAAGTTGTGCCATATCCATACAGTGGACTGTTATCCAGACATACAAACAAATGAAGAACTTATAGACATAACAACGTGGATAAACCTTGAAAACATTATGGTGAATGAAAGAAACTCGACGCAAAAAGCCACATATTGTGGGATTCCATTTCTATGAAATATCCAGAACAGGCAAATCCAGAGAGACAGAAAGAGTATTCATCATTGCTGGGGCCTGGGAGGAGGAAGGAATAGGGAGTGAATGCTGAAAGGAATGGGGGTTCTTTTGGAGGTGATGAAAATATTCTGGAAGTAGAGTATGTCGATGGCTGCCCAACTCGGTGACTATACATGAAGCCACTGGATTGAACACGTGGAAAGAGTAAGCTCTATGGTATATGAGTTATTTCTCAACGAAGCTGTTATTTAAAAAAGGATAAGCCATTTCTACGTAATTTTCAGAATACATATATAAAAAAGGAAAGAAGCAAAGTGAAGTAGAGTGTGCCATGCATATAAAGAGTAGATAGATAGAGGATAGATGATAGATAGATAGATAGATAGATAGATAGATAGATAGATAGATAGATAGATAATAGATAGATAATAGATAGATGATAAATAGATACTGATAGAGGTGGGAAGGCATCCAACTTTTCATTCTATGCTCTTGTGCTTTTTGGTGTTTGCACTATGTGCAGATATTACATCTGTTAAAATAATAAGAATTCAATAACATTATAAGGAAGAGTGTAATCACCAGCATATAAAAGAGATCGACAAAACGTTATCCACAAAAAGATGGCAGGGGAGGATTCAAGGTGAAAAGATAACTCAATATAAGCCTGCAAAGATTTGCTGACTTCATTTGATGAGAGTCAAGGACATTTTAAAAGGACAGAAAGAACTAAAAGAGCAAAGGGGTAAAGATTCCCTGGGCTGTATTTGTGTCAGGTCGAAGTGTGGGACTTTATAGATGAGGCAGGTCTTTGGAAATATAAGCATGTCAATTGTCACTACTAAAAATTGCAATGACATTTAACAACTGCTCTATTACTCACTTAAATAAGGAAAGAAAAGAATAGGCAAAACTATATACCAAGCATTGTCTTTAATGTGTAAGCGTACTATATTGAACATCAAAAGTAATGATTATCCCTGTTTAATGCTTTCTATCACATGTTACATTTTAGAGAAAAGCTGTAAATATGAAACCAGAGGCCTCTGATTCTCTCGCAATTATTCCCTTCCTCCTTGTCCAGCCTTCCTGCCCTCCATACTTTCGATCTACCTGAAAGAAGGAAGGAAGGAAGGAAGGAAGGAAGGAAGGAAGGAAGGAAGGAAGGAAGAAACTTCCAAAGCCATGTGTGTGGGAAGACCTCAGAGCTCAGCACCACTCCCCCTGCATCAGAGTGTAACTACTGGTCAAGGCCTTAGCAGAGTTCTGGGGCACCAAGTGCTGAGAGACAACAGCAAATTCATCCAGAGCTGCTGCCTCCATCCATCAGCAGGTGTAGACGACATAACCATTGTAGAAAGTGTTATGCAATCCTCTTACCATCATTTTCATTACGCATGCTATCACACTTGGGAACATTAAGATTTTCTGCCAAGGGCTGAAACGGGACCTTAGAGGTGCATTCTTGCACTCCCAAATCCAAGACTGTACAATTTACATCTGTTAAAATGTGCATGTCCTTCAACCCATTATTCCTATTCTAGATATTTGTCTTAGAAAAATATTGGTGTCTGTGCAAAATAATTCATATATGAAGATGTCTGTTGCACCATTGTTTGCACAAAACCAGAAAAAACTAAATGCCCATTACTATGGAGATGATTGGCCAAATTGTGATGCATCCATATTGTGAACACCATGGCATTTAAAAAGAATGATCTGGGGCGCCTGGGTGGCTCAGTTGGTTGAGCGACTGCCTTCGGCTCAGGTCATGATCCCAGGGTCCTGGGATCGAGCACTGCATGGGGTTCCTTGCTCAGCAGGGAGTCTGCTTCTCCCTCTGCCTGCCGCTCCCCCTGCTTGTGCTCTCTCTCACTCTCTCTGACAAATAAATAAATACAATCTTTAATAAAATAAAATAAAATAAATAAAAAGAATGATCTGGATCTGCATATACTCACACAGAAAGCTTTCCAAGAGATATCAACAAGGGAAAAAAAAATCAAGCCTCAGAAACATGTGTAGAGTGAGATGTTTATTCAAAACATCTCTATTCATATAAGACTCTATACATATAAGAATATAAATGTACCAGAAAAGGAATGAAAGAATTCATATCCCATTGATAATGGTTGCCAAGGGTAAAGAGATTGGGAAAATAATTGAAATTTAAGTATTTGATTTCTTCTTTATTGTTTGAATTTTTTTTTTACAACCAAATAGCTTTCTGTATTACTTGTGTCATAAAAAAAAAAAAGTAACCCACTGACTTTGCAAAAAATTTTTGAAAAGACAAAACACATAAAGAAGACATTTAAATTAACTTTAATCCTCTTGCTCTGAAATATCTACAATTAATATTTGAATACGTTTTCTTCCAGCATTCCGTGGACCTTTTTATTATAAAGTGTTCAAGGGATTTAAAACTTCAAAATGCCCAGCACAGAGCGTAAGCTGACAATGGAGGGCAAGGGTTGTAGACTCCAGTTACATTTCTATTAAAAACCAACGCAACACTGCATGTGCACAGCCATTACAATGAAGTTTTAAAAACTGATATCAAAGAAAATAAGAGAAATGAAATGCCCTGAAGACCCAAAACAGACTCTACCGTGGGCTTTCGATTGCTGCAGCCTCTACATCATCCATTTTAAAATATCCTGCAATTGTGTTAGGTCGCTTTTATAATTCAAATAGATCTTGATCATCTTTTGAGTTCTTTGAGGAGTCAAATGTTTTAAAAATGAAATCTTACACCTGTTTATAATAGTTCTCATCTGCACTATAACCTCTACCAAGAAACAATTCCTCAACACCCCAAACCACGGTCTAACAAACATGCGCATGCTGGAATATGAGAGGGGTCTCTAACAACCACGAGGCTGAGGGAGGTGAGCTGAGAAAAATACCACCGTACCTCAGAGGAAACCCAGTGGTAAACCCCGCTTTATAACTGTTCCCGCCTGGGAAACACAGATGGGATGTCTTACTTCTCTCACTGTCTGCTTCAAAGAGACAAGGCCTATACCAAAGTCATAATCAGGCAGTGCTATGGGGGCATTTTCTTGGTGACTACTGGGGTGTGAGCACCACCACCACCCAACCTGGTATGGAGGAGTCCCATGAGTAGCACTTCCTGGGGAAAGACAGAGAAATCCCAGAAGTACATGCTGGATGTTGTGTTTCTTAATTCCTTTACTAGTTCAGCATATCAGAGAGTAGACATCATTGTGTTTCAACAGAGGAGAGTTGAAACAGGCAAAGGGGAAAGAGGTGAAATAAAGGAAAAAAAAAACATAGAAGAAGAGTAAAAATCCTCGTTGGAGAGAGTAAATGCCAAAATTGATGGTGCAGAAAATGGAATCAGTATAGTGGAAAAAAAGTAGAGAGTTATGTTCAGACTTAAAAGAAAGGGATGGACAGACTAAAATGATACTAAAATGATAATAGATAAAATGGTGTATAGAAGATAGTGGAACAATGCTCTGACGTATTCATGATTGAGATTCCTGAATAACATACCACACTAAATAAGAAAATAATTACCCAAACATAGTAAGAGAAAGTTTCTCTTAGGTCAGTCATTCTCGAAATGTGGTCTGCAAACTTTTGGGGCTCCCAGGACATTTTCAGAGAATCCACAAACTTGAAACAATTTTCATAATAATAATGACATTATTTGCTCCTTTTCAGGGAGTTGCTATTTGCATCGACTGCACAAAAGCAACAGTGGGTAAACTCTAATGCCCAAGCTTCAGAAAGCACCAGAGCAGTGGAATCAAACTGAATTACTAGCCATCATATTCTTCCCCCCATGCATTTGTTTTTTTTTTTTTTAAATGCCGGTTTCATTTAAGAATGTCTTTGCTCCAACAGTACAAGTAGTAACATTGAAATCCTGGCCCTTTTATATTCTGAACATTACACTATGGTACTGAGCCTCCAAGACATCCCAGTGGTGTGCACCTCCCAGTATTCACACTTTCATCTAGTCTCCCCCATCGAATAGGGACCACTTTGTAACCAAAAGGATATGGCAGAAATAACGGTATGTAACTTCCGAAGCTAAGTCATGAAGATATATTGCCTTTCTCCTTGCTGTCCTAGATCTCTCCCTCTGGGGAGGCAGCGGCCATGTTGTGAAGACACACAAGAAGCCCTCTAGACAGGTCCTCATGGAGAGAAATTGAAGTCTACTGCAAGTAACCAGCATTGACGAGCTAGGCATGTGAGTGAGCCATCTTGGAAATGGATATTCCAGCCCCAGTCAAGCCTTCAGATGATGCAGTCCCAGACAACATCTCGACTGCAACTTCATGAGAGCATCTGAGCCAGAATCACCAAGTGAGGCTTGACCTAGATTCCTGACCCACAGCAACTGTGTGAGATAATAAACGTTATGTTTGTGTTCAGCCGCTGTTCGCAGATAATTTGCAATACCCTCACAGATAGGCAGGAAGCCCCATGCAACCTGGAGAAACACCACGAACGCTCCAAGAAAGTTGCTGGCAGCATTAGTCACTTCTTTTCATAGAAGAGCATTTTTACTGAATAAGTAACTGATACATTAGAGTTACTCAGAAGCAGGCACGTGGCAGACTTTTTCTCAAAAATGAGCAAAGAGAACCTATCACTTCAAGGACAACTGACAGCATTGGTTGCCAGTGATAAAATTTGGACTTTTGGAAGGAAATTCGAGTTTTGAGAGATTTATATCTGCCACTGTGAGTCTGACAGTTTGCTGACACGTTAAGTCTTTTCCGATGAGATAGTAGCCAACTAATTAATGTGATTTTTTAATATGGTATAATGAAATATGTCCGCATTTAGAAGATCTATAATACTCAGCAAATTAACATTTTCCAAATGACCAATGCATGATATCACAAAAGATCCATTTGAAATGCAAGATAGACCAGCGGGTTTTAATGTAACCAGGGATGAAGAGCTCATTGATATAGTTTCAGAGTCCACATTGGCACTCACCTTTAAGGAACTACCACTTGCCAAGTTTTGGTATAGTATCAAAGAAAAATATCCATAAATAACCAAAAAGTCTCTAAAACTACTCCTCTCTTCACCAACTACATAACCATGTGTCACTGGATTTTCTTCATCTATTTCAATAGAAACAACATAATGCAGCAAAGTGGGTGAAGAAGCAAATCTGAGAACTTACCTGATTTTTAGTTACCCCCACTTAAAGAGATTTGCAAAAATACAAGGCAATGCCTCTCTTCTCATTGAATTTTATTTCGTTCTGGAAAATATAGATAGTCTTCATAAAAATGTGCTGTTTATGTCAAGATTGAATGAGTTTATGATTATATTTTAGATTAATGAATATTTTTTAATTCTCAGTTTTTAATTTGTAATATGGCAAATAATTGATAAATATATACCGCATGAACAAAAGGTTGCAGGAGAAGGTCCTCAAAAATTGTTAAATCTGAGACCAAAAAAGTTTGAGACCTGCCTTACATGTGGAAGAAGACGTGTGTGCCTGGTTGAAGGGGTCACCTTTCTGTGATTCAGAATCAGTTGGGTCATGCTGTGGGATCACAGTGGCTTACAGCAAGAAAGGTTTATTTCTTGCCCACACTGTAGGTTCCTGATGACACAGCACTACATAGGAAACTTCCAGTCATCATGACCGAGGGAAAGGAGGGCCTGGCAAAGCATGAGTGGGTCTTACAACTCCCGCCTAGAAGGAACACGTGTCCTTGAGTGAGGCAATTCATAGGGACACACCTGACCTGAAGAAAGGCAGTCACTTCTTCCTGCATGGGCACCAAGTACAAGAGTTGTGATAGAGTATATGACCCCACATCCCAGACAAAAGTCAAGTGAAGGGATCCACACCCTACATATATGGCTTTAATGTCAGGAATAAAGGAAATCAGGCTAGTACACATGCAGAGAGAGAAAAGGTTACCTAAAAAAGGAAATAAAGTCACTCTGGCTTCAATCTTTCTGCAACTCTGAATGCCAAAAGACAATGGATTAAAAACCACAGAGATGTAAGGATTAAACGATGTGACCCAAGAATTATCTTGGTCAGGTTTCAAGGCAACAGAAACCCCTCTGAGATGTTTAAGGGCTCCGAAATCCACCACCCTTGACTGCAAATCTCAAAGGCATTTTCCAGCTGACTGAGAAAGGAGCAACAGGAAGAGCCGAGAAATGGGAAAAACCATGTTGTAAATGAAATGGTGGTGAACCCTAAAACCACTTAAACGGAGATGAGACTAAATGCTTATCATAAATCTGGTCATAAAAGGGAAGGCAAATAACAAAAATTATTCTTGCAGAGGAAAGAGTATATAAGGAGTAAAACTTTAATAATATCATTTAGGATCTAAAATTTCAGATAATAGAAACAAGGTAAGCAAGTGGGAATATAATGAAGTAAAGTTTTTAAATTTCTATTTCTGAAACCAGATATTACTTCCTTTTTGAGTCTGGTATTTGGTGAAGCATAGGCTGAAAGTTTCTAAAAATTTAATCTTAATTAGTCATAGAAACCAAAATTACAGATATAAATGCAGATACTCATAGATCTATAACTATATATTTTTTCAAATAATATAAAAAGATAAAAATAATAAAGCCATTTATAAGGAAACAAAAGAAAAATTTTAAAACAGTAAAAAAGAGGGGGGAGGGCCAGATATTATCAATTATGATGATGTTTGAAACTAAGCCAAGCTCTTCCCATTAGAGTGATTCTCTAATGGGAAATTAAATGTGTTGTTTATAAAAGGCATTTCTAAAATACGGTAGAAAAAATTAAAAGGGAAATAAGGAGCAAAGTATATCAAGCAAAAACAAAGTCAAGGTATCAATTTACTTTACACAAAATAAAGTTCAAGAAAATAAAAGACACAACAGACTACAGAGATGGTTATTTTATCCTGATAAAAATCACAATTTATAATGAAAAAGTAACCACAGTGAATTTTTATGTGTTGAATAACCTTGTGTCCACATACCTGTAGGAAGTGTAAAGTAAGAGGAAAAATTAATACGAACAGAAATGACGGAAAGACTAGGGTCAGACTGATGAATCAGGAAGGTACAAACTTAATAAGGACATAGAAACAGGAGTACAATTTTTAAATTAATGTATAAAAGAATAAGAGAATTTGATGCTTGGACTCCAACTTATCTAAAATTCATGAAATATAAAATTGATCATATCATTGGCCTGAAAAATAAGTTCAGTAAATTTCAAACAGCAGAAGTTACATGGGCCATATTTGCATATAAAGCTTCCATGGGATTAAAAATTCATTTTTAAAAGGGGGGAAATTTGACCGAGTGCCGTGTAAAAAAGAATTAATATCAAGGTATTATTAAAAAAAGGAATCAAGAATGGCTTATATTTTAGAAAATCAATTAATATAATTCATAATATCAGAAGTTCATAAAGAAAAACGAATCTCTTATTTTTTAAATACACACTGAGATGGAACTTGATAAAAATAAAATTACACTTCTGACATCAAAAAATATATATATTCTTAGCAAATTGAGAAAAGGAACATGGTTTATTAACATTATTTTTTAAATGCCTACTTTAATGAAAGAAAAAAATATCACCATTGATGGCAAAACTCTAGAAAAGTGAGGACCAAGACAAGTATATGCATTTCCCCCCGCAAAGAGATTGCCTATTCAACTAGGCAAAAAAGTATATAAAAAATTAAATATAATTGTTATATGATAAAGCAATTCCACCTCTAGATATGTACCCGAAAGAATGCAAGAGAGAGTCAAACTGATCCTGTCACCAATTTCTCACTAAGGCCAAAAGGTAGAAACAACCTAAGTGTTTATAAATCAGCGGATGAAGGGCTAACACAATTCAGCTGTAGAAAGGAACGAAATTCTCACCCAGGCTACAACAGAGGTGAAGCTTGAAAACATGCAGAATAAACTACACCAGACACTAAAGGTCAAAAATTGTGTGAGCACCTATATAACCTCAGAGGTTACCAGCTGTGGGCGGGAAGGAGAAACGGGGACTTATTGTTTAGCACTTCTGTTTGGGATAACGAAAAGTTCTGGAAATGTATGGTGATGGTGGTCTCACGGCACAGTGAATATACTCAGTGTCACTGAGTTATACACCTAAATAGGGTTTAAATGGCAAATTTTATGTTATGTATATTACACCACAATAACAAATGCAAAGAGAAATTAAATCTAGAAAAAGAAAAATTATAATTACTGCCTATAGCTTAAGCTGTTATAATGGTATACCTGGAAAATAAAGAAAAATAAACTGAAAAATTACTAGAACATACTAGAGTTTAATAAAGAGACTAATTACAAAATAAATAAAATCTAATAATTTCCCATATACGAATATTTATAAATTTATGTATAAAGTATAATTTATAGTACTTATAAAATATATTAAAAGCAAAGATTCCAGTTTTAAGAAAAAGTTAAAAATATAAAATACTTAGGAAAAAAACCTAAAACATCTTGGAAGAAGAAAGCTATAAGCTTTATTGAATGACTTAAAAAGAACATCTGAAAAATGGACAGACATATCATGTCCCCAAATGGGAGGGCTTAATATTGTGAACATGTCGATTATCACCAAATTAATCAAGAAGTACAACTAGGGGCGTCTGGATGGCTCAGTCGGTTAAGTGTCTGCCTTCGGCTCAGGTCATGATCCCAGAGTCCTGGGATCGAGTCCTGCATCGGGCTCCTTGCCCAGCGGGGAGCCTGCTTCTCCCACAGCCTCTGCTCTTGTTCTTGCTCTCTCTTGAATAAATAAATCTTTAGGAAAAAAAAAAAGAAGTACAACTAAATCTCTATCAGAAGTTTTAACTTAAAAAAAAATCCACAAGTGCATCTGGAAGAATAAATATATTAAAATCACTAAGAAAAGAAAAGATACAACAATCTAAAATACGTTACTAGTACTAAGATGTGCCCAGTGACCGATTCATTTCACATGTATGTAATAAAAAGCACCCAGCACACACTATGTGCCCTGTGCTAGGACACGGTGATGAACAAGACAGACAAGGTCCCTGCCCTCATGGGCCAGTGGGCGGAGGGCATTTAGCAAATCTGGCGACAAAACACTTAACTCTTTTCCCTCCACCTGTCCTAGGTTCATTGGTTGTGGCTCTGTGGCTCAGATTGCAGAAGGACAAACTGACAAGAGAAAAACAGCTTGTTAACACGTGCATCCTGCAGACTCTACGTGGGTGAACTCAGTGCTGAGTAACTTGGAGGGGTGGTTACAACTTGAGGTTTATATGGCATTTTAACAAAGAACAATAAATTGGCAGAGAAGTGGCAAGATAAAGGAAAAGGGGTCCAGGCGTTTAGGGGCGGCACACTGTGGCAAGGTAAACACATGTGGGAAACTAATAGAAAGTGAGCGTTGCTTGTGCCTCAGTGAGGTGTGCGCTGGACTGATAGGCGTCTGGAGTCCTGGGGAGCTCTGCCCTTCCCGGGACAGGAAAGGGAGACACCTTTGCAAATACACGCCCCGCTTTGAGGCAAGGAGGGAAAAAAAGCTTTTCTTGTGTCTGCTTCTTCTCAGTTGCCTCCAGCTCAAAATAACCTTCATGCTAAAGTAGATACTTGGGGTGGCGGATTTTGATACCAAGGGGAAGGGGGGGGAGAGTTGCAGTGAACCCTGTGGAGGAGAGAAGCGGGATAAAATGCGCAGAGCTGACCCAAAGGGGATCATCCCCCCAGAAAAGACCGTCAAGGACCCGGAAGGTCGATCATGTAACAGCTGAGATTTAGAGTGGGGAGTCAGCTGCGAGGAAAGCCTGCTGAGAGCATTCCCCCAAAGGGGACAGTGTGCACAAAGGTCCTGAAACAGGAGGGTTCAGGGACGTTTGCATGGCAGCCGGCCAGGGGAGGGGGGATGGAGAGCTGTCCACAGAGGTTTGGTCAGCAAGAGATTTTGGCAAGAGATTCTATTTGGGTAAAGAGTGTATTTTATCATGGTAAGGTACTTCGGTAAGGATTTTATTTTATTTGGATGAAAAGGACAGATTTGAAAGATGAGGTGGCACGATCCAACGCATACTCGCAAAGCATCAGGCTAGCTGCTGTGTGAAGAATGTGGGGGCACAGGGAATAGTTGGGGCACTGAGGTGACACAGGAAGAAACCAGTGATGGCTTGTCCAACCCAGGTGACAGAGAGGATGGAGAAACTTGTGGTATGGGACAGGAGAAAGTTCTCCGGAACAGACCTGAACATACATAGAAACTGACTACATGATAAATAATAGTGTTTCAAATCAGTGAAGAAAGAATAAATTACATAACAAATAATTTCGATAGGGTAAGCTCTTCCTTTGGGTAAAAATTCAGTCGCGACCCTACCTCCAGTCTTACACCAAAATAAATTTGACGTAATTGAAAATGTCAGCGTGATGCGTGGCTTTGCCATTGCTTTAGGAAGGGGGACAAATGTATCACCGGAATTTTCAGCCCTTTAGAACAACACGCAAGAGTTTGAATTTGTGAAATCACGAAAGGAAAGGGACCAGACAAGAAAATGAAAATTGCCACCTTGTCGTCTTTCCCTGGGCTCCTTTTGGCTCTTTCTCAGATTCTCCTTTCTTTCGATGACTTAGACAGCATTGAGGAATGCTAACCAGCTGTTTGGGAGAATGTCCCTCAATTTCGATTTGTCTGTTACTCTCATGACTGGACTGGGATTCTTGTTTGGGGAGGAAGAGCAGGGAGGCGAAGGGCTACTTGCAACGTATCGAGTTATGGCATCCTGTCAATGTGACTTCTCATGCTCACCAGGATCACCTGGCTGAGGTCTTGTTTGTCAGGTTTCCCCACTGTGAAGTTCCTCCTTCTCCCTGGCTCCGTGCGGTCCTCTTGGGAAGGAAGTGACTCCGTGCGGCCATGTGCAAGGACTAGGGAGTTAGATTCCACCTCCTTGGTTGCCCGGGGTCCCACATCATTTGTTTGGAATTCCTCTGCGTGGGAGATCTGTCTACCCTCCTCCATGTATTTATTTATCCAATCATTATTTATATCAGTATGGACTTGTGGATATTTATTTTATACTTGGGCTTCTAATCTAAATACTACTTTATTTTTTAGTTGCTCAAATCGTTCCCGCTTTGGCCACTGGGAGCTCTTCCATGGTCCCTGGGACCTTTGACACTTTCCATCGCTTTCTTTTTTGAGCACTTCCTTACTCGCGGGCACTACAAGATGCTTCCAGGCTCATCTTCTATATTTCCTGTGCCAGACCTAAAATCAGTCACTTCCCCAAGGATCCTTGGTTCCTGCAGTTGGAAAACTGAATTCGAAACCAAGATCCAGACACCAGGTGTTAATTACTTTTTTTACAAATCTGATATGATTCAGTGCTGTCAAGGATGTGTTAAGAAAAAAAAACAACTGGCACTCTCATCCATTACCGATGAAGGAGCAAATGATACAATTTTTCTGGGAAAGTAAATTTTCAATGTGTATACAGCCTTAAGACTTTTTACACAAATTTTGATATTGTTTTCTCACATTTGACGCTCTAAAGTGCAAAGATTTTCTGCCATCTTACGTATAATAGCACAGTATTAGAAAAGCCAAAGAACATGGAAATGATGAAATAAAAGAATAGGAATAAGAATAAATTATTCGTATATGATGACTAGGGAAATAAATAGATACATACGCACACGGGTGTTGTGGGGGAATGGTTTTTGTGTGAACGAGAAACAGTAACATTGTGTGTGTGTGTGTGTGTGTGTGTTGTATTGAAATATATAATTTGTTTATAAGGAAACATCTTTTAAAATGGAAGGAAAATTTCTAAAATATTAACAGTGATGGCACCTGAATGACAGGATTATGTCATTTTTATTCTGTTTCTTCATATTTTTTTTCCTGTTTTTCCTATATTCTTTTAAAAGCTGGTACTTATAAAAAACTAAACATAAAGTGTTTTTATCACCTTAAATAGCTACGTACAGTGGACGTCTAAGTGATTCCTGTTGGCTGTTTGGATTTCATGGACGAGTGGTTTTTCTCTTCACTGAGTGACGCCATGATTTTTTGGCAGTAGGTTCCTCATCAGCAAGAGAGGAGGAGGGCCTTACACGGGAGATGAATGTACTGTCCCCAAATCACACAGCAGATTTTTAGCAATACTTGAACTGCACACAGCAAGGGACTGTGGTGTGAGACTGGACTAAAGGCCAGGCGCCAGAGCCCTCGGGATTGATTTGCTCTGTCCCTGTTCTCTTGGCCATGCTAACTCCTGAGAAACACACCTTTCTGCGTCATCGGGAGGACTGGGGAAAGGAGCCGACAAGCCTCAAAGTATCATGGGGAGCAGAGCATGTTGAGATTACAAAGTCAAGCGAACTTGGCTTTCAGATGTTGGCAAGGCGGGTAATTAATTCACGCGGGACTTCGAGTTCTGGATTTGTTTTTCTCTTATGCGAATCTGGGTTTGTTTTGGTGGAGAAGTCAGTAATAATTTTGTGTTGTCTTCCCCAGCTACAGAGCTAGGTCACGTGACTCAAAGTTTTACCAAAAGCAGCACTTTTATTCTGTAAAGTTGCCAAGGCAACACCAACTGCTTATGGCATCATGTGACGGAGGGGACACAGACTGATTTTAGAAGCCTAAAATTATCACTCAATCTGCTCACCAAAATCCTGAAACAGCCAAGATGGCCCCAAGCCCAAGGAAAAGCTTCATAAATACTGCCCTGTATAAATGATGATGCTGATGAATTATGTATTGTTCTCTGAAGTCTGGTCCACAGCTTCAAATCACATGCTAAAAACATACTCAAGACCAACATACGCTGGATGCGCAAGACACACCTGCTACTCTGTTACCCATTACACTCTCCCCAAGACCACAAGGGATAAAAATAATTTTTTAGCTTTTGTTAAATGGACTTGAAAAATTAAAATCTATTTTTATTTAAGTTAAATTATATCTCAAATAGTTCTCATTCAAGATATGCTGAAGATGAAGAATAAGAATGATACTTTTCGACTGGAATATATAATTCCATAGTAAGTGAGAATATATATATATATATATATATATATGTATATACACACAGTAATTGTTTCAATATGTTTATGATAATAAACAACAGTACATGGACCCTGGTAAGAGTCTAAATTTTAGAGGTTCCCAGAGAGAATTAATTACATGGACAGACTCCAGAGAGGTATAACCCAATTCTAAATTGATCATTTGTCAGGCATTTAGAGGCAGGGAAACTGGTCTCAACCTCTCCTCATCCCCTCTTAGAGAACAGATAAACTAGAACAGAAAGCAAAAACTGGACTCCCTGCAAAATGCAATACTTGATCATATCATGTTACCCAAGCTTTATACTTTTTGTTCTCAAAACACTCACTTTGAAATTAGATGGTTGCATTGAAGGGTATGTTTTTGCTGACAAAACGGGTAAGATTATTGTTGAGGGAAAATATACAGAGGATAGATATTTCTTGTAAGCAGAAAGACTTCCTGGCTCTTTATATTTAATTTTGCAGAGATGAATAATTGAGCACTCACTGTGTGCAGGAGTGTGCCAGGCTCTGTGGGGATGACAAGACGAACACAATATCCTTTCCTCCAAGGACATGAGATAAAGGGACAAATAACTAGACCAAGATAAAAAGAAGTAAGACTGAAAGCAAAGGGACTATTGGATTACAGGAAAGGTGAAGTTCTCTCTGGCAGGAAGGACCAGGAGGGCTTCATGGAAAAAGTCATATTTGGAACTGAGCTTGCAGGATGAGGAAGACTTTAAATTGAGTGGGGAATAGCATGCCGAGGCAGAGACGCAGGTGGGCGAAAGTGGAGGAAGTAAGTGAGGAGCTCGGGTGGAAAGCAAAGAGGAAAAGTACATTCAGGAAGTTGTTGGAAGAGAGTCTAAGGGTAAAACAGAGGTGGGACCAGGTCCTAGAGGAAGCTGAGCATCATTTTGAGGTTCTGGACTTTATTCTGAGAACAAACACAAGTGCTGGTGACTTGGCGGTGCAAGACTGACGTGTACACTAAGAAGATTGATTTGGAGACTGTCCATTGAATGAAGGCGAACCCAGAGGAGTGGGAGTTGTGTTTTGGGGCTCGTAGAAGTCACATAGGTGGGAGGCACTGGAGATGGGGACTGGGTAAGTGGATGAGGAGGCAGATGGCCTTAAGATGCACATGGGGGGTGCCCGGCAGAACTTGTGGCCCGCTGGGTGCATGGGGGAAGAAGGGGGTGCTCGTAAACACCAGTGCGTGTTCTAGGAAGACAAGCAGCTCTCTGACCTCCCTTCCAGCTGGAGTCTGGCTTTGTCTCTCGAGCTTCTTCTCCTTCCCTACCTTCTATGGAGGGTTGTGTGAACATGTGTGCCCAGTGTGCATGTCCCTGTGTCTGTCTGATCAGAGCCAGAAGGAGAGAAAGAGGAGACATAGACGTGGGAAGGCTAGATCATTGTCAGAGAGTCTAGAAGAGAATCCAGATCATGGCGCCCAAGAGAATCGGGGACCGAAAGTGAATACAAAAGCGGGCGTCCCAACTTTGATCCCTTTAATGCATGACAGGATGAAGAACCAGATTCATTTTAAATGATTTTTTCCCTGATGATGTTTAAATCCTGGAGGCCAGACTCCAGAATTGAAACCTAGGGATCACGGCTCCAAGACTGTTGCATGCATCATGGACCATGGTTGGTTTGGTTTGGTTCTGAGGATGGCAAGGAAGGAAGAGGTTTTCAACCTAATGCATTACTTTTCCTGTTAAAGGTAAAGGCCTAAGTACCAATGTCCAGGAGGCATCATCATCGTGAAGTGACTGCCCTGTGATCCGTGACTATTGTAGAAATGGGCTTGTTCACTCACCACTAACCACAGGTGGCTTCAGTAAATACAGTGAATAAGTAAAAATTCAGATCCTCGACGTAGCTGCAAAAGTAGCTCTTAGAATATTTTAATCTGCTATAAACTGTGCATGTGCATTATAACGTCACACCTCCATCTAAATCCGGATTATGAAGATACACACAGTACTTTGTAAGTCATCTTATCAAACAATTAAATTGGATTTTTGGTGCCCAACTTAACCAAACTTCTCTGAGTGATCATTTAACCTGTATGAATGTGAGGTTTGATAGGTATGTCTCATTTTAAAGGTAATTCAATTTCATTTTGGAGAATTTTTAAAAATATGGAAAGGTAGAAAAAAGCTATCTTTTGCCCAACCCCCAAGTAACAACTGTTTCCATGTTGATATAGTTGCTTTAATGTTTTCTTCTCCGCATAGATTTCCTGGTCGTTTTCCAAATTATAGTTTATGTGTAAATCTGTATCACTTAATACGAGTATTTCCAGGTCATTATAAAATTTCCATAATTATTATTTTCGCAGGTAAATAACATGCCATCAGATCAGTATACCATGATCATTTAATTATTCCCCTATCATTGAAACTTCAGGTACCTGATACTTTTGCTAATAGAGGAGCATCTCGTTGTATATTTTTTTCCTGCTTAGGTTTTTCCCTTGAAATGTGTTCTCAGAAGCAGGATTGCTCATTTAAGCGTGATTATATTTTAATCAGAATAGCCTCGCCCGATGTATAAATGCAGCGTCTCCCATTTCTCACAGGGAGAAGAACAAACAGTCGTGGCATTTCACGCGGCAAGCTTGCAAGGGGAGCATCCTTCTCTCTTTTTCTGGTTTTCTGTCAGGCACGCAGGGTCGAAAAGCAGGAAGGGTAAACTAAGGCTGGTGTCAGATGAACTGTCCCACTGGAAAGGTGATTAGACACTACAGAGAAGTTTGTGAAGCCCACTTACTTGTTCCCCGTCCTCGGGCCCTGACTCTGGGTCTCTGGTCCCTCCACCCAGGTGCGATGGATGCTTCCTAACACCTGTCTGAAACGCGGCGTCAGCCTCCCCTGTCTGGTGCTCTGGATCCTGCCCCTAGAGCCCCAGAATCATGGAGAAAAGCCATAGCACCTAGACTCTGATGTAATGACAACATCACTATGGGTCTCTCCCCGACAAAACACATTCTACGGTCCACTTAAACAAAGGTTGAAGATGTTCTCAGTCTTGGTGGTGCTCTCTTACTCTGTGAACTCCCAAACGGGAGATAAAATACATAGCATTTTCCAAACTTAGTTGCCTACAAAAGCCTTTTTCCAAGGACTTCTTTTTTTAAAATTTTATTTTATTATGTTATGTTAATCACCATACATTACATCATTAGTGTTTGATGTAGTGTTCCATGGTTCATTGTTTGCGTATAACACCCAGTGCTCCATTCAATACGTGCCCTAAGATGTGGTATATATATACAATGGAATATTATGCAGCCATCAAAAAAAATCTTGCCATTTGCAACAACGTGGATGGAACTGGAGGGTGTTATGCTGAGCGAAAGAAGTCAATCAGAGAAAGACATGTATCATATGACCTCACTGATATGAGGAATTCTTAATCTCAGGAAACAAACTGAGGGTTGCTGGAGTGGTGGGGGTGGGGTGGGAGGGATGGGGTGACTGGGTGATAGACATTGGGGAGGGTATGTGCTATGGTGAGTGCTGTGAATTCCAAGGACTTCTTAAAGGTCTACTGATGGATGGTAAAAATGTTAGGGAACAATACTATGAAATGGTACCTCGCATTACTGCATCCTCCCTCTGTGTACCCAACCCCCTCCACCCAGACATTCCTCTGAAATGTGGGACGTCACCCTCCAGCAAAGCACGGTGTTAGCACTTTTGAAAATAAGTGAGCAGGTGGTCACTGCACCCCGCATTTTATATCCCTTGTATAAATACAAATTAGCCAATTTCTTGTCTTCAAACCACTTTTCTAACAGTGTCTTTGTCCAATAATTTGTGCTCTAGAAAACATATATGTACTTAGGAAGATTATATGGCATGCACCATGAGCAGCGTATCTTTACAATGAAGCTGGCTGAACTCACCTCGAGATCATCAACCATTCATTATGGGGGGTTGGGGCAAGTAAAGAAAGGAAACCACATGTTAAACATCCCGGGAAGCAAAACTCCAGAATAATCTGGGTTTAGGCTAAAATATAGACTTCAGGGATTGGGATGAAAATGAGAACCTGAGGACATACAGCAGTTTTAATACCTTATTTAGTAGGTTAGTATTCAGAAGCGAGGTTGTACACCCCCTTAGCAGGCAGTAAACATATTTCTTCTTCAGGAAACCAGGTCATAATTGTCCAACATGGATAAAAAGAAGTGTTTGCTGAGCGTCTCTCTTCGACTTTCTGCCTAATTAAAGAACGTACTATATTCAAATATTTCTGAGACACTACAAATACCGTCTTGCGTAAGATGTAAACTTTCCTGGTTACACATCATGGAAATGAACTTTTGACTCAGATCATCCCCAGCTATGGCCAATGTGTTTAGGGTAAATCTTCATTTACAGAAAGAGCCATAATTTTGAGCCTAAATTATGTATAGAAGTCGTCACTCCAATTTGTCTAGTTTTGCTAGAAACTCTACATGAAATATGAGGCCGAGGACTAGGAGCTAGAGCTTTGCATCTTCTGCCGACACGACACCCACAACAAGGCAGCCGTAGACAATGGCCTCAGACACCAGCTTTCCAGGGTCTGGATGGAGCCAAGATGTGTGTGCATGCCCAGTACCAAGTGGAGTCCAGCCTCCTCCCAAAATTGGAACCCTCTGTATACAAAACCCACTGGCTTCCAGGAACTAATTGATAGAAAGCTTAAGCATGCAGTGAAATAATACAAACTATAGCTTGAAAAGTAGGGTAGCCAAAGCTCCAGACTATAGATCATAATGTATTCAAATGAGTCAACCCAGAGCTCCAGCTCTTGGACTCTAGAGAATGAGACAGGTTTCTATGTGCTAGGAGGTCACTGCTGACAAGTGAAGAAACATAAGGAGTGTGAATGACCTGCAAAACAGAGCCCAAGAGGACTTGGATCCAGGGAGGACTGCCCAGGAATCCAGGCCTTCTAGGAGACAGTCTGCTTCTCTCTCTCTTTTCAGAGCCATCTTAACCACAAGTCCTCTGGCTAACTACCTCACCCTGCTGCTCCATCCTTAACATCAGCTACATTCTGAGCGCAACCACGGTTGGCTTTTGACCACCATGGACTCTAGCCAGGGGGTTCCTGAAGACACCAGGGGTTGTCAGAGACAAGCTTTCCCACTCTCTGACCATAAATTGATGGTTTCACTACTCTCATTGAGCTGCCCAGGCTCAGAACCTAGGAGTCGATTCCAGAATTCCCATGTCCCTCCTCCCCAAATATAATTACTCAACAAACTTTGAAACTCTCTGTACTGTCCTCCATTCCCCCCAACACACACCACTTATTACACTCCTGAGCTTTCTTGAAAATGTGTCTTGTCACGCTAGACCCTGAGATTCATGAGGGTCAGGGCTACATCTACTTCCTATTCCTAACTCTGTCCCCGGCTTTCGTGCCTGGCTCACAGTTGATGCCTGGGCATGTTTGGTGGAGGGAATATGACCCAGCCAATTGTTCTGTTCCATGTGTTTCTTCCCTTGCTTTATATTCTTGCCAACACCATCAACTTTCAACTAAGACTCAATAATACAATGATTAAATTTTGGATAGTGAATGCTGTGAAGAAAATAATGTGTAATAAGGGGACTGAGGCAGGCCATGATTTCACAGATAAAACAAAGATGTCTCTGAGCAGAGGTACAAATGATGGGGAGAGAACTATGTGACCGCCTGGGAGGCGGGGGGAACATTCCAGAGGGAAACAAAAGTGAAGGTAAAGGCCCTGAGTTAGGAATGATGGCATCCTGCTTGAGGGAGAGTGAGAGGGCCAACACAGCTAGAGCACCATTAACCTGGAAAAGAAAAGCTGGAGATGAGGTTGAAGAAGTAGCAGGGACTAGATCATGCCCTAGGTACGTCAAGAAATGTGGATCTTATTCACGTGCAATGGGAAACCATAGCATGGATTTAACTAAGGCATTTAAGTCACCTAAATTAAGTCATTTAAGTCAAAAAATCATGCTGGATGCTGTCTGCAGAGTGGGTTGAAGGGGACAAGAATAGACAAAAGAGACCCGTGAAAGCATTTATGCAGAAATGTAGGAGAGGGATGGTTGCGGATTGTTCTTGGGGAGAAGTTGAGGGAATAAGTAGTGGTTGGATAACATATATATTTCAAAGGCAGAACCAAAAGAATGTGCTACTGGGGCGCCTGGGTGGCTCAGTCGGTTAAGTGTCTGCCTTCAGCTCAGGTCATGATCCCAGGGTCCTGGGATCAAGCCCCACATCGGGCTCCCTGTTCA